>NW_020837987.1:4155220-4401510 GCF_003676395.1 Aethalodelphis obliquidens | reverse complement strand
CTCTCACTGTTGTGGCCTCTCCCGTTGTGGAGCACAGGCTCCGGACGTGCAGACTCAGCAGCCATGGCTCACGGGCCCAGCCACGTCGCGGCATGTGGGGTCTTCCCGGACCGGGGCACGAACCCGTGTCCCCTGCATCGGCAGGCGGACTCTCAACCACTGCGCCACCAGGGAAGCCCCAACTGCTGTTTTTTTTACATTTGGATTTGAGTAGGCAGATGGCAGATCATTCAGAATCCAGACCCTTTAATTAATTTCCCTATTTCCAGCCCCACTGCTCACTCTGTGGTTGTCAAGCTTGACAATTCTGAGTCTAGAATCTCCTATGGCTAGTTTCCTACTCACAGCTACAGGCCTCCCATCTATGTTCAAATCACAGCTTTCTCTGCCCTACCTCCCCAGCTAACTCACATCGTCCATTCCTTTCAACCAAACCTTTGTGGAAATCTCTGGTCCACCAGTGATCCCTCTCGTATTCTCTGCATAGTGTGGGAATGAATCTTTTCTATTCTTCTACCATCATTTCCCTGGGGGCTCAGGAGGAAGAGTGTGTCAGATGTCTTCCATTTACCACCCCTTCCCATCTACTCCTCACCCTCTTCTACCCTGACTTTTGTTCCAGGTGGCTGACCTGTAGAGTTACATTAACCACCTTCCCTGCCCTCTGTGTCTGGTTGGATCCAGCCAATGGGGAGCCCAGCAGAAGATCAGAGGGAGAAAAAGGTGAGGCCATGGTATTTATTCCTTCAGCTCCCTCCCTGTGAGGTTGCCTTGGGCTGGCTGAGCCCCCTACTAACAGCCACAGCTTTTACCAGGTGGCCCTCTTCACATAGGCCTCTGGCTCCAGACTGAAGTAGCCTTACTTCTTCAGGCAGGTGTGGCAAAGGACCCTGGTCTTTCTGGCCCTAGGGCACTACCTATCGTTTATGGGTTTTCCTACACCCCGCCCACATCTTTTTAAATAATCTCTTTATTAAACTCTTGATTGATCCCATTTAAGTATTGTTTTATTTCCAGATGGGACTGAGATACAAAGAGAACAAAAATCATATCTACCTGGTCCACTATATTGGGTCAGGGAATCTTAGATAGTTTTAAAAGCACATAACTTTTTTATGTAGACTGTTTTTATTTATTTATTGCAACCTAATGAAGACTTTTAGGTCCTAATCCTCTTTTACCATTCTGCTTCACTGTTTGTTAGGGATCCTGGAATTTTCCTATAATTTCACAATATTTATTGGTCATAGAGTCCTTTAGAGAGCAGAGTTCTCAGTATGAGATGCCATAACTAGCACTGAATTGGACTGAATTATGCAGGCGTACCCTTGAGTCTGTTTATGTCCTTGAAGGTTTTTAGCTTACAATGCAGGAACCTGCCTCTGGGTAGCGATGCCTTGTTACTGACAACTGACCAAGCAAGAAGGGTCTTCTCAGATGAATAGTGACAAACCCAACTCTTGAATTGTGTCTGTTTCAGCCACAAGGAGCTCAGGAATCATTTGTGGGCACATCTGCCTCTTCCTCCAGACTGATGTCCCTAATGGCAGGGCCCATTTCCTCATTAAGTTTGTGTTGCCAACAGCCGGTCCAGAGGCTGCCCATAGCAGGAGTGAGAACATTATTTGTAGAATGTAGGAAGCTGTCCTTGGAGAGCTATAAAACCATAGCCCCAGTTAAACATCTCTTCTACTCACCCTGTCCAGTTTTGCTCCATAAATAAATGACTAGGGGGCTGTGAAACCTCTATGAAAGGGTATTCATCTTAGTCCATAGACCCCCGTGTAAAAGAAATGAAGCTTCCTTTTATTCCCTTTAAATCAAAATAAATTGAATTCTGAATTCCCACGTGGCTGGGTTAGGGAAACTTGCTTCCATTCATCCTGGGGAGTGGGAATAGTGTCCTCCTTCCCAGGATCTGGGAAGCTTCCTTGGCGCCTGGACAATGGGGGAAGAGACTCATTTTCAGTCTCTCAGTCACCCCAGTGGCCTCATTTCCAAGCTCCCTTGAAGGCAGGTAGCTCTGCAGCTTCTATCATGAGCTTGGTCCTGGGAGCATGGCCAAAGCTGGTAGCCTGGGGTTCAACTTCCAGCCTCTGGGGTACACTGAGCTGGCACCTCCCAATGGGGCCTAGCTTTTCCCACTGCTATGGCACCTGCTGACTCAGTCCCTCCCCAGGTGGGCAACTTGTGCTCTGTTTGTGCCCTGCTCCATCCCCCAGATTTAGCCTTTGCCCCTCTTGCTTCTTTTCCCTACTCATGGTCTCCTCAGGGAACTCAGGCTTCTGGAAAACCGAAGCCAGAGAGGTTACTTGCCTGTAAGAAACTTACGGTTATCCTTTAGGACAAAGTGTAAGTTCATTTCTCAGTGGACTTCCCCCACCACCTGCCTGGGCAGGACTGGTGATTGGCCAGGATGCTCTCACCAGTCTGTTGTTAAATGTTTTGGACTCACCCCTGCATCTGGGCATTTGTGTTGGAGTGTTTGCCTCTTCCCCCTCTGCAAGCCTGGACTCCTGACTCATAGCCTAGTTGTGATGAAATAAGTGGCAAATGAGTGGTTACTAATACATGTTCATTCCTTTCCTTTTCCCTTCCTGTTCATGATTTTAATTTTTTTCCCTACTGCATTGCAAATTCCTTGTTATGACCCTGTTTGTAGTTCATATCCCTGGCAAGTAGCAAGTAATCAATGTTTGTGGAATCCAACCTGCTTCCTTACCTGGATGCTTGGTCTAAGTCTCCACCACTTTTAAGCTGCCATTTTGTCCTCAATGAGGAACGATCTTCCTCCACTTTGGGTTCTTTGCTTAAAGAAAGGAAAAGAAAAACTTAGGGGGCTGGATCCTTCCTCAGTGGTGGTTTGGGCTGTCACTGTGCCGCCGGGTGGTGTGGAGGTAAAGCCCCTTCTTCCTTCTGCAGAGGATTTCTCCAGGGCCCCCGTGAGTCATCTCCTTAACTGACTGCTTGCTCAAGGAAGCTCACATGCATTTCTCAACCTCTTCTGAACTGTTAGGGGGGCAAATCTGCTAAATTAGAAATGATGATAATTTGGAAGTTCTGAAATTAGTAAAATATAGCCAATGACTTTTTCTTTTTTTTTTTTTTTTGCGGTACGCGGACCTCTCACTGTTGTGGCCTCTCCTGTTGTGGAGCACAGGCTCCGGACGCGCAGGCTCAGTGGCCATGGCTCACGGGCCCAGCCGCTCCGTGGCATGTGGGATCCTCCCGGACCAGGGCACGAGCCCACGTCCCCTGCATCGGCAGGCAGACTCTCAACCACTGCGCCACCAGAGAAGCCCGCCAATGACTTTTAAAATGACTTTTTCCGATAAAATAATACAAAAATAGTATAATTCATTATGGAAAACTTGAAAATACAGATGTGTATGTTTATATGCATGCACTGTAGTTTCTGCCCACTCAGCATCTTCACCTGGATGTCTGATATGAATCGGTCTGAACCACCCTGTATCCTATGCCTTCTGCAGGCTTGCCCAGCTCAGGACTCTATTTTTCCAGTTGCTCAGTCATGCTGCAGTCCACTCTTTCTCACCCACACATCTAATCCATTAGCAAGTTCTGTTGGTTCTTTCTTCAAAATCCACTTAAATCCGGGCACTTTTCACAGAACCTCCCCACGCCCCCAACTCTCCTCTTTCAAACCACAGCTCTTGTCTGGATCATCAAAGAGCCCCAGAGCTGTCTCCCCTTTATGGCCTGGACCCCCCACAGTCTATTCTCTGAAAGCAGCCAGAGGATGCCTGTTTGTAGCATAAGGGAGATGCAGGGCTTGATTTACCCTCCTACCACAACTAGAAAACCCATCAAAATATATGAAACAATTGTTTTACATACATAAACTCATACTGAATTTGTACATATGCATGGATCTGATTATGTACTTTCTATTCTCTTCCACTTGTCTGTATAATCCTCCACCCTAAAATACTTTTAATTATTGAAACTATATCATACGTGTCAATATTTGGTATGGTAAGTCTCACCCTATTACCCTTTGCAAAATGTTCTTGGCTGAATCAGGTGTGTCTTTTCCCAAGTAAATTCTGTAAGAATTGTATTGGAATTGTTTTGTATTTGGAGATTTATCTGAGGATTAATGGATTTCTTCCAATATTAAATCTACTTGTTTGAGTATACAGAAAGTATTACACAGCCTTGATTACTGTAGCTATATAATGTCTTGAAATTGAGTAGACTGATTCATCCCACTATATTCTTGTGTTTAGAATTGTTTCAGCTATTCTGGTTTCTTTACCTTTCCATATAAATTTTTGGATAATCTTGTATATATCTACAAAATTTAGTTCTCAGTGAGACTTTATGGTTTTTCTCACATAACTCCAGCACAATTGCTGTTGAGTATATACTAGGTATTTTATTTTGTTTATTGTTGCTGTGAATAGGATTATTTTGATACCATAGTTTAAGTGAATATTGTTATTGCTTTTTGTATATTTATTTTATAACAGACCACTCTGCAAATTTTTTATCAGTTCTAAAAGTTCTTTTCCCTCTATGGTTTCAATTATTTTAAATATGTTAAAGTTTGTTTCACAGCCTATGATATGGTCTGTCTTGGTATATGATCCATAGATACTTGAAAAGAATGTGTATTTTCCTGTTGTTGGTGGAATTAGACTCTGTTGATTAGACTCTGTTGATTGATGGTATTGTTGGCTGTATCCTTACTGATTCTCTGTCTAGTTTCTCTATTAATTGTTGAGAGAAAGGTGTTGAGGTCTCCAACTGTAATTGTGAATTTGTCTATTTCTCCTTCTGTTTCTATCAGTTTTTGCCTTATATATTCTGTAGCTTTCTTGTGTAGTGCATACACAATCAAGATTGGTGTGTATTCTAGATGGGTTGACCCTTTTATCATTATATAATGAATCTCTCTGTCTCTGGTAGTTTTCTTTGTTCTGAAGTCTACTTTATCTGATATGAATATATCCACTCCTATTTTCTTCTGAGCAATGTTTTGCATGGTATAGCTTTTTCCATCCTTTTACTTTCAACCTACCTGCCTCACTGCTATAGACAATATTTGTGCCCCCCCCATTCATGTATTATAATCTAATCCACAGTGTGTTGGTATTTGGAGGTGGAGCCCTTGGAAGGTGAGTAGGTCATCATGGCTCTGCCTCATGAATGAGATTAGTGTCTTTATAAAAGAGACCCCAGAGAGGTCCCTTGCCCATTTCACCAGACACCAAATCTATCATGCCTTGATCTTGGACTGCCCAGCCTCCAGAACTGTAAGAAATAAATATTTGTTGTTTATAAGCCACCCCATCTATGGTATTTTGTTATAGCAGCCCAAATGAACTAAGACAATTATTATGTTTGAAGTGAGTTTCTAATAGCATATATAGTTGGGTCATCTTTTTAAAAATTTATTTAAGTATATTACACATGTACAATATAGTGATTAGTTGGATCATCTTTATCAGTCTACCCTAACAATCTCTGTCTTTTAATTGGTATATTTAGGCCATTTACAGTAAATGTAATTATTGATATACAGTTGACCCTTGGACAACCTGAGGGTTGGAGTGCTGACCCTCCACACAGTTGAAAATCCACATGTAACTTACAGTTGGCCCTCTGTATTTGCAGTTCTCTGTTTGCGGCGCTCTGCATGCATGGATTCAACCAACACAGATGGTGTAGTACAACAGTATATACTACTGAAAAAAATCCATGTATAAGTGGACCTATGCAATACAAACCCATATTGTTCAAGGGTCAACTGTATTAGGGATTAAGTCTATTTAATTAATTAATTAATTTATTTATTTATTTACAGCTTTATTAGAGTATAATTGCCTTACAATGTTTTGTTAGTTTCTGACGTATAACAAAGTGAATCAGCTATATGTATACATATATCCCCATATCCCCTCCCTCTTGAGCCTCCCTCCCACCCTTCCTATCCCACCCCTGTAGGTGGTCACAAAACACTGAGCTGAACCTCCCTGTGCTATGCAGCTGCTTCCCACTAGCTATCTATTTTACATTTGGTAGTGTATATATGTCAGTGCTACTCTCTCACTTCGTCCCAGCTTCTCCTTTCCCCATCCATGTCCTCAAGTCCATTCTCTACATCTGCGTCTTTATTCCTGTCCTGCCCCTAGGTTCATCAGAACCATTTTTTTTTCTTAGATTCTGACTTACTTCACTCTGTATGACAGACTCTAGGTTCATCCACCTCATTACAACTAACTCAATTTCCTTTATTTTTATGACTAATATTCCATTGTATATATGTGCCACATCTTCTTTATCCATTCATCTGTTGATGGACACTTAGGTTGATTCCATGTCCTGGCTATTGTAGATAGTGCTGCAATGAACATTGTGGTACATGTCTCTTTTTGAAATATGGTTCTCTCAGGGTATATGCCCAGTCGTGGGATTGCTGTGTCATATGGTAGTTTTATTTTTAGTCTTTTAAGGAACCTCCATACTTTTCTCCATGGTGGCTGTATGAATTTACATTCCCACCAACAGTGCAAGAGGATTCCCTTTTCTCCACACCCTCTCCAGCATTTACTGTTTGTAGATTTTCTGATGATGGCCATTGTGATTGGTGTGAGTTGATACCTCATTGTGGTTTTGATTTGCATTTCTCTAATGATTAGTGATGTTGAGCATCCTTTTATGTGTTTGTTGGCAGTCTGTATATCTTCTTTGGAGAAATGTCTATTTAGGTATTCTGCCCATTTTTGGGTTGGATTGTTTGTTTTTTTGATATTGAGCTGCATGAGCTACTTGTATATTTTGGAGATTAATTCTTTGTCAGTTGCTTCGTTTGCAAATATTTTCTCCCATTCTGAGGGTTGTCTTTTCGTCTTGTTTATGGTTTCCTTTGCTGTGCAACAGCTTTTAAGTTTCATTAGGCCCCATTTGTTTATTTTTGGTTTTATTTCCATTTCTCTAGGAGGTGGGTCAAAAAGGATCTTGCTGTGATTTATGTCATAGAGTGTTCTGCCTATGTTTTCCTCTAAGAGGAAAATATATAGTGTCTGGCCTTACATTTAGGTCTTTAATCCATTTTGAGTTCATTTTTGTGTATGGTGTTAGGAAGTGTTCTAATTTCATTCTTTTACATATAACTGTCCAGTTTTCCCAGCACCACTTATTGAAGAGGCTGTCTTTTCTCCATCGTATATTCTTGCCTCCTTTGTCAAAGATAAGGTGACCATATGTGTGTGGGTTTATCTCTAGGCTTTCTATCCTGTTCCATTGATCCATATTTCTGTTTTTGTGCCAGTACCATATTGTCTTGACTCCTGTAGCTTTGTAGTATAGTCTGAAGTCAGGGAGTCTGATTCCTCCAGCTCCATTTTTCTTTCTCAAGGTTGCTTTGGCTATTTGGGGTCTTTTGTGCTTCCATACAGATTGTAAAAATTTTTTGTTCTAGTTCGCTGAAAAATGGCATTGATAGTTTGATAGGGATTGCACTGAATCTTTAGATTGCTTCGGGTAGTATAGTCATTTTCACAATGTTGATTCTTCCAATCCAAGAGCATGGTATATCTCTTCATCAATTTGTATCGTCTTTACTTTCTTTCATCAGTGTCTTACAGTTTTCTGTATCCAGGTCTTTTGTCTCCTTAGGTAGGTTTATTCCTAGGTATTTTATTCTTTTTGTTGCAGAGGTGAATGGGAGTGTTTCCTTAGTTCCTCTTTCAGATTTTTCATCGTTAGTGTATAGGAATGCAAGAGATTTCTGTGCATTAATATTGTATCCTGCTACTTTACCAAATTCATTGATTAGCTCTAGTAGTTTTCTGGTAGCATCTTTAGGATTCTCTATGTATAATATCATGTCATCTGCAAACAGTGACAGCTTTACTTCTTCTTTTCTAATTTGGATTCCTTTTATTTCTTTTTCTTCTCTGATTGCCATGGCTAGAACTTCCAAAACTATGTTGAATAATAGTGGCGAGAGTGGACGTCCTTGTCTTGTTCTTGATGTTAGAGGAAATGTTTCAGTTTTTCACCTTTGAGAATGATGTTGACTGTGGGTTTGTCATATGTGGCCTTTATTATGTTGAGGTAGTTCCCTCTATACCCACTTTCTGGAGAGTTTTTATCATAAATGGGTGTTGAATTTTGTCAAAAGCTTTTTCTGCATCTATTGAGATTATCATATGGTTTTTTATCCTTCAATTTGTTAATATGGTGTATCACATTGATTTATTTGCATATATTGAAGAATACTTGCATTCCTGGGATAAACCCCACTTGATCATGGTGTATGATCCTTTTAATGTGCTGCTGGATTCTGTTTGCTAGTATTTTGTTGAGGATTTTGGCCTCTATGTTTATCAGTGATATTGGCCTGTAGTTTTCTTTTTTTGTGAAATCTTTGTCTGGTTTTGGTACTAGGGTGATGGTGGCCTCACAGAATGAGTTTTGGAGCGTTCCTCCTTCTGCTATATTTTGGAAGAGTTTGAGAAGGACAGGTGTTAGCTCTTCTCTAAATGTTTTATAGAATTCACCTGTGAAGCCATCTGGTCCTAGACTTTTGTTTGTTGGAAGAGTTTTAATCACAGTTTCAATTTCAGTGCTTGTGATTGATCTGTCCATATTTTCTACTTCTTCTTGGTTCAGTCTTGGAAGGCTGTACTTTTCTAAGAATTTGTCCATTTCTTCCACGTTGTCCATTTTATTGGCATATAGTTGCTTGTAGTTGTCTCTCATGATCCTTTGTATTTCTGCCGTGTCAGTTGTTACTTCTCCTTTCTCCTTTCTAATTCTGTTGATTTGAGTCTTCTCCCCTTTTTTTCTTAACTTACCAATCAAGAATGATTTATCAATTTTGTTTATCTTCTCAAAGAACCACATTTTAGTTTTATTGATCCTTGTTATTGTTTCCTTCATTTCTTTTTCATTTATTTCTGATCTGATGTTTATGATTTCTTTCCTTCTGCTAACTTTGGGGTTTTTTTGTTCATCTGTCTCTAATTGATTTAAGTGTAAGGTCAGGTTGTTTATTTGAGATTTTTCTTGTTTCTTGAGGTAGGATTGTATTGCTGTAAACTTCCCTCTTAGAACTGCTTTTGCTGCATCCCATAGGTTTTGGGTCGTTTTGTTTTCATTGTCATTTTTTTCCACGTATTTTTTGATTTCCTGTTTGATTTCTTCAGTGATCTCTTGGTTACTTAGTAGCATATTGTTTAGCCTCCATGTGTTTGTATTTTTTACGTTTTTTTCCCTGTAATTGATATCTGGTCTCATATGTTGTGGTTGGAAAAGACGCTTGATGGGATTCCAATTTTCTTAAATTTACCAAGGCTTGATTTGTGATCCAAGATATGATCTAGCCTGGAGAATGTTCCATGTGCACTTGAGAAGAAACTGTATTCTGTTGTATTTGGATGGAATGTCCTATAAATATCAATTCAGTCCATCTGGTCTAATATGTCATTTAAAGCTTGTGTTTCCTTATTTATTTTCATTTTGGATGATCTGTCCATTGGTGTAAGTGGGGTGTTAAATTCCCCCCACTATTATTGTGTTACTGTCGATTTCCCCTTTTATGGCTGTTAGCATTTGCCTTGTGTATTGAAGTGCTCCTATGTTGGGTGCATAAATATTTACAATTTTTATATCTTCTTCTTGGATTGATCCCTTGATCATTATGTAGTATCCTTCTTTGTGTCTTGTAACATTCTTTATTTTAAAGTCTATTTTATCTGATATGAGTATTGATACTCCAGCTTTCTTCTGATTTCCAATTTGCATGGAATATCTTTTTTCATTCCCTCACTTTCAGTCTGTATGTGGCCCTAGGTCTGAAGTGGGTGTCTTGTAGACAGCATATATATGGGTCTTGTTTTTGTGTCCATTCGGCCAGTCTGTGTCTTTTTGTTTGAGCATTTACCCATTTACATTTAAGGTAATTATCAATATGTATGTTCCTATTACCACTTTCTTAATTGTTTTTTTTGTTTTTATAGGTCTTTTCCTTCTCTTGTGGTTCCTGCCTAGAGAAGTTCCTTTAGCATGTGTTGTAGAGCTGGTTTGGTGGTGCTGAATTCTCTTAGCTTTTGCTTGTCTGTAAAGGTTTTAATTTCTCCATTGAATCAGAATGAGATCCTTGCTGGGTAGAGTAATCTTGGTTGTAGGTTTTTCCCTTTCATTACTTTAAATATGTCCTGCCACTCCCTTCTGGCTTGCAGAGTTTCTGCTGTAAGATCAGCTGTTAACATGCAGGGATTCCCTTGTATGTTATTTGTTGCTTTTCCCTCGCTGTTTTTAATATTTTTCCTTTGTATTTAATTTTTGATAGTTTGATTAATATGTGTCTTGGCGTGTTTCTCCTTGGATTTATCCTATATGGGACTTTTCGCACTTCCTGGACTTGATTTACTATTTCCTTTCCTGTGTTAAGGAATCTTTTGACGATAATCTCTTCAAATATTTTCTCAGACCCTTTATTCTTCTCTTCTTCTTTTTGGACCCCTATAATTCGAATGTTGGTGCATTTAATGTCCCAGAGGTCTCTGAGACTGTTCTCAATAATTTTCATTCTTTTTTCTTTATTCTGCTCTGCAACAGTTTTTTCCACTATTCTATCTTCCAGTTCACTTATCCATTCTTCTGCCTCAGTTATTCTGCTATTGATTCCTTCTAGAGTATTTTTAATTTCATTTATTGTGCTGTTCATCATTTTTTGTTTGCTCTTTAATTCTTCTGGTTCCTTGTTAAATGTTTCTTGTACTTTCTCCACTCTATTTCTGAGATTTTAGATCATCTTTACTATAATTACTCTGAGTTCTTTTTCAGGTAGACTTCCTATTTCCCCTCCATCTGTTTGGTCTGGTGGGTTTTTACCTTGCTCCTTCATCTGCTACATATTTCTCTGTCTTCTCATTTTGTTTAACTTACTGTGTTTGGGGTCTTCTTTTCACAGGCTGAAGTTTCATAGTTCCTTTTATTTCTGGTGTTTGCCCCCACTGGGTGAGGTTGGTTCAGTGGCTTGTGTAGGCTTCCTGGTGGGGGGGACTGGCGCCTGTGTTCTGGTGGGTGGGGCTGGATCTTGTCCCACTGCTGGGCAGGGCCACGTCTGGTGGTGTGTTTTGGGGGTGTCTGTGAACTTAGTATGACTTTAGGCAGCCTCTCTGCTAATGGGTGGGGTTGTGTTCTTGTCTTGCTAGTTGTTTGTCATGGGGCATCCAGCACTGGAGCTTGCTGGCCGTTGGGTGGAGCTGGGTCTTAGTGTTGCGATGGAGATCTCTGGGAGAGCTCTCGCCAATTAATATTACATGGGGCCGTGAGGTCTCTGGTGGTCCAGTGTCCTGGACTTGGCTCTCCCACCTTGGATGCTCAGGCCCAACACCCGCCTGGAGCACCAAGACCCTGCCAGCTGCACAGCACAGAAGAAAAGGAAGGAAAGAAAAAAAAAAAACAGACAGAACCCCAAAACAAATGGTAAAAGCAAAACTAAACAGACAAAAATCACATAGGAAACATACACACACACACTCATAAAAAGGAAAAAAATAATAAAGGAAGAGAGCAACCAAACCAATAAACAAACCCACCAATGAAAACAAGCACTATAAACTAAACTAAGGTAAACATAAAACCAAAAACAAATCAAATGCAGAAAGAAAACCCCAAGTCTATTATTCCTTCCAAAGTCCACCACCTCAGTTTTGGGAATATTCATTGTCTATTCAGGTATTCCACAGATGCAGGGTTTATCAAGCCAATTGTGGGGATTTAATCTGCTGCTCCTGAGGCTGCACAGAGAAATTTCCCTTTCTCTTCTTTATTCGCACAGTTCCTGGGTTTCAGCTTTGGTTCTGGCCCCGCCTCTGCATGTAGGCCACTCTCAGTTGTCTGTTCCATGCCCAGACAGGAGGGGGTTAAAGCAGCATCTGATTAGGACTTTCTTGCTTACTCAGGCTGGGGAGAGGGAGGGGTACGGTAGTCATAATTGGAATGAGGGGCTCGCCTGTGGTGGCAGAGGCCAGCGTGATGTTGCAATAGCCTGAGGCATGCCATGTGTTTTCCCAGGGAAGTTGGCCCTGGATCACGGGACCCTGGCAGTGGTGTCCTGCACAGGCTCCCAGGGGGGTGTGCGTAGTGACCTGTGCTTGCACACAGGATTCTTGGTGGCAGCGGCAGCAGCAGTAGCAGTGTACCCGCCTCTGTGGTCCGAGATGATAGCTTCTGCTCGTGCCCATCTCTGGAGCTTGCTTAGGCGGGGCTCTGCCGCCTGTGGGCACATGGAGCAGAAAGTCCCGCTCCTCGCGCATCCTGAAACAGTCGTCTCTTGCCTCTCCAGCAGGTCCAGACTTTTTCCTGCACTCCCTCCTGGCTAGCTGTGGAACACTAGCACCCTTCAGTCTGTCTTCATGCATCCAGCCCCAGTCCTCTCCCTGGGGTCTGACCTCCGAAGCCCAAGCCTCAGCTCCCAGCCACCACCCACCCCAGTGGGTGAGCAGACAAGCGTCTCAGGCCGGTGAGTGCTGGTTGGCACTGATCTTCTGTGTGGGAATCTCTCCACTTTGCCCTCTGCACCCCTGTTGTTGCATTCTCCTCTGTGGCTCTGAAGCTTCCCTCCCCCATCCCCACCAGTGAAGGGGCTTCCTAGTGTATGGAAACTTTTCCTCCTTCACAGCTCCCTCCCAGAGGCACAGGTCCCGTCCCTGTTCTTTGTCTCTGTTTTTTCTTTTGCCCTACCCAGGTACATGGGGATTTTCTTGCCTTTTGGGAAGTCTGAGGTTTTCTGCCAGCATTCAGTAGGTGTTCTGTAGGAGTTGTTCCACATGTAGATGTATTTTTGATGTATTTGTGGGGAGGAAGGTGATCTCTACATCTTATTCCTCTGCCATCTTTTTTTTTTTTTAACATCTGTATTGCAGTATAATTGCTTTACAATGGTGTGTTAGTTTCTGCTTTATAATAAACTGAATTAGTTATACATATACATATGTTCCCATGTCTCTTCCCTCTTGCGTCTCCCTCCCTCAAACCCTCCCTATCCCACCCCTCTAGGTGGTCACAAAGCACCAAGCTGATCTCCCTGTGCTATGTGGCTGCTTCCCACTAGCTATCTGTTTTACGTTTGGTAGTGTACATATGTCCATGCCACTCTCTCACTTTGTCACAGCTTCCCTTTCCCCTTCCCCATATCCTTAAGTCCATTCTCTAGTAGGTCTGTGTCTTTATTCCTGTCTTACCCCTAGGTTCTTCATGATATAGATATATTTTTAATTCCATATATATGTGTTAGCATACGGTATTTGTCTTTCTCTTTCTGACTTACTTCACGCTGTATGACAGACTCTAGGTCCATCCACCTCATTACAAATAGCTCAATTTCGTTTCTTTCTATGACTGAGTAATATTCCATTGTATATATGTGCCACATCTTCTTTATCCATTCATCTGATGGTGGACACTTAGGTTGTTTCCATCTCTGGGCTATTGTATATAGAGCTGCAATGAACATTTTGGTACATGACTCTTTTTGAATTATGATTTTCTCAGGGTATATGCCCAATAGTGGAATTGCTGGGTCATATGGTAGTTGTAGTTTTTTAAGGAACCTCCATACTGTTCTCCATAGTGGCTGTACCAATTCACATTTCCACCAGCAGTGCAAGAAGGTTCCCTTTTCTCCACACCCTCTCCAGTATTTATTGTTTCTAGATTTTTTGATGATGGCCATTCTGACTGGTTTGAGATATCTCATTGTAGTTCTGATTTGCATTTCTCTAATGATTAATGATGTTGAGCATTCTTTCATGTGTTTGTTGGCAGTCTGTATATCTTCTTTGGAGAAATGTCTATTTAGGTCTTCAGCCCATTTTTGGATTCGGTTGTTTGTTTTTTTGTTATTGAGCTGCATGAGCTGCTTGTAAATTTTGGAGATTAATCCTTTGTCAATTGCTTCATTTGCAAATATTTTCTCCCATTCTGAGGGTTGTCTTTTGGTCTTGTTTATGGTTTCCTTTGCTGTGCAACAGCTTTGAAGTTTCATTAGGTCCCATTTGTTTATTTTTGTTTTTATTTCCATTTCTCTAGGAGGTGGGTCAAAAAGGGTCTTGCTGTGATTTATGTCATAGAGTGTTCTGCCTATGTTTTTCTCTAAGAGTTTGATAGTTTCTGGCCTTACATTTAGGTCTTTAATCCATTTTGAGTTCATTTTTGTGTATGGTGTTAGGGAGTGTTCTAATCTCATACTTTTACATGTACCTGTCCAGTTTTCCCAGCACCACTTATTGAAGAGGCTGTCCTTTCTCCACTGTATATTCCTGCCTCCTTTATCAAAGATAAGGTGACCATATGTGTGGGGGTTTATCTCTGGGCTTTCCATCCTGTTCCATTGATCTACATTTCTGTTTTTGTGCCAGTACCACACTGTCTTGATTACTGTAGCTTTGTAGTATAGTCTGAAGTCAGGGAGCCTGATTCCTCCAGCTCCGTTTTTCATTCTTAAGATTCCTTTGGCTATTCGGGGTCTTTTGTGTTTCCATACAAATTGTGAAATTTTTTGTTCTAGTTCTGTGAAAAATGCCAGTGGTAGTTCGATAGGGATTGCATTGAATCTGTAGATTGCTTTGGGTAGTAGAGTCATTTTCACAATGTTGATTCTTCCAATCCAAGAACGTGGTATATCTCTTCATCAGTTTGTATCATCTTTAATTTCTTTCATCAGTGTCTTATAATTTTCTGCATACAGGTCTTTTGTCTCCTTAGGTAGGTTTATTCCTAGATATTTTATTCTTTTTGTCACAATGGTAAATGGGAGTGTTTTCTTGATCTCACTTTCAGATTTTTCATCATTAGTGTGTAGGAATGCCAGAGGTTTCTGTGCATTAATTTTGTATGCTGCTACTTTACCAAATTCATTGATTAGCTCTAGTAGTTTTCTGGTAGCATCTTTAGGATTCTCTATGTATAGTATCATGGCATCTGCAAACAGTGACAGCTTTACTTCTTCTTTTCCAATTTGGATTCCTTTTATTTTCTTTTCTTCACTGATTGCTGTGGCTAAAACTTCCAAAACTATGTTGAATCAGAGTGATGAGAGTGGGCAACCTTATCTTATTCCTGATCTTAGTGGAAATGCTTTCAGTTTTTCACCATTCAGGACGATGTTGGCTGTGGGTTTGTCATATATGGCCTTTATTATGTTGAGGAAAGTTCCCTCTATGCCTACTTTCTGCAGGGTTTTTATCATAAATGGGTGTTGAATTTTGTTGAAAGCTTTCTCTGCATCTATTGAGATGATCATATGGTTTTTCTCCTTCAGTTTGTTAATATGGTATATCACATTGATTGGTTTGCATATATTGAAGAATCCTTGCATTCCTGGGATAAACCCCACTTGATCATGGTGTATGATCCTTTTAATGTGCCGTTGGATTCTGTTTGCTAGTATTTTGTTGAGGATTTTTGCATCTATGTTCAGCAGTGATATTGGCCTGTAGTTTTCTTTCTTTTTGACATCCTTGTCTGGTTTTGGTATCAAGGTGATGGTGGCCTTGTAGAATGAGTTTGGGAGTGTTCCTCCCTCTGCTATATTTTGGAAGAGTTTGAGAAGGACAGGTGTTAGCTCTTCTGTAAAATTTTGATAGGATCGCCTGTGAAGCCATCTGGTCCTGGGCTTTTGTTTGTTGGAAGATTTTTAATCACAGTTTCAATATCAGTGCTTGTGATTTGTCTGTTCGTATTTTCTATTTCTTCCTGATTCAGTCTTGGCAGGTTGTGCATTTCTAAGAATTTGTCCATTTCTTCCAGGTTGTCCATTTTAATGGCATAGAGTTGCTTGTAGTAGTCTCTTAGGATGCTTTGTATTTCTGTGGTGTCTGTTGTAACTTCTCCTTTTTCATTTCTAATATTATTGATTTGAGTCCTCTCTCTCTTTTTCTTGATGAGTCTGGCTAAAGGTTTATCAATTTTGTTTATCTTCTCAAAGAACCACCTTTTAGTTTTATTGATCTTTGCTATTGTTTTCTTTGTTTCTATTTCATTTATTTCTGCTCTGATCATTATGATTTCTTTCCTTCTGCTAACTTTGGGTTTTGTTTGTTCTTCTTTCTCTAGTTCCTTTATGTGTAAGGTTAGATTGTTTATTTGAGATTTTTCTTGTTTCTTGAGGTAGGATTGTATTGCTATAAACTTCCCTCTTAGAACTGCTTTTGCTGCATCCCATAGGTTTTCGGTCGTCGTGTCTCCATTGTCATTTGTTTCTAGGTATTTTTTGATTTCCTCTTTGATTTCTTCAGTGATCACTTCGTTATTAAGTAGTGTATTGTTTAGCCTCCATGTGTTTGTATTTTTTTACAGATCTTTTCCTGTAATTGACATCTAGTCTCACAGTGTTGTGGTCGGAAAAGATACTTGATAAAATTTCAATTTTCTTAAATTTACCAAGGCTTGATTTGTGACCCAAGATATGATCTATCCTGGAGAATGTTCCATGAGCACTTGAGAAAAATGTGTATTCTGTTGTTTTTGGATGGAATGTCCTATAAATGTCAATTCAGTCCATCTTGTTTAATGCATCATTTAAAGCTTGTGTTTCCGTATTTATTTTCATTTTGGATGATCTGTCCATTGGTGAAAGTGGGGTGTTAACGTCCCCTACTATGATTGTGTTACTGTTGATTTCCCCTTTTATGGCTGTTAGCATTTGCCTTATGTATTGAGGTGCTCCTATGTTGGGTGCATAAATATTTACAATTGTTATATCTTCTTCTTGGATCGATCCCTTGATCATTATGTAGTGTCCTTCTTAGTCTCTTCTAATAGTCTTTATTTTAACGTCCATTTTGTCTGATATGAGAGTTGTTACTCCAGGTTTCTTTTGGTTTCTATTTGCATGGAATATCTTTTTCCATCTCCTTACTTTCAGTCTGTATGTGTTTCTAGGTCTGAAGTGGGTCTCTTGTAGACAGCATATATATGGGTCTTGTTTTTGTATCCATTCAGCCAGTCTGTGTCCTTTGGTGGGAGCATTTAATCCATTTACATTTAAGGTAATTATCGATATGCATGTTCCTATTCCCATTTTCTTAATTGTTTTGGGTTTGTTATTGTAGGTCTTTTCCTTCTCTTGTGTTTCCTGCCTAGAGAAGTTCCTTTAGCATTTGTTGTAAAGCTGGTTTGGTGGTGCTGAACTCTCTCAGCTTTTGCTTGTCTGTAAAGGTTTTAATTTGTCCATAAAATCTGAATGAGATCCTTGCTTGGTAGAGTAATCTTGGTTGTAGGTTTTTCTCCTTCATCACTTTAAATATGTCCTGCCAGTCCTTTCTGGTTTGCAGAGTTTCTGCTGAAAGATCAGCTGTTAACCTTATGAGGATTCCCTTGTGTGTTATTTGTTGTTTTTCCCTTGTTGCTTTTAATATGTTTTCTTTGTATTTAATTTTTGACAGTTTGATTAATATGTGTCTTGGCATGTTTCCCCTTGGATTTATCCTGTATGGGACTCTCTGTGCTTCCTGGACTTGATTAACTATTTCCTTTCCCATATTAAGGAAGTTTTCAACTATAATCTCTTCAAATATTTTCTCAGTCCCTTTCTTTTTCTCTTCTTCTTCTTACCCCAATAATTCGAATGTTGGTGCATTTAATGTTGTCCCAGAGGTCTCTGAGACTGTCTTCAGTTCTTTTCATTCTTTTTTCTTTATTCTGCTCTGCAGTAGTTATTTCCACTATTTTATCTTCCAGGTCACTTATCCGTTCTTCTGCCTCAGTTATTCTGCTATTGATCCCATCTAGAGTATTTTTAATTTCATTTATTGTGTTGTTCATCACTGCTTGTTTCATCTTTAGTTCTTCTAGGTCCTTGTTAAATGTTTCTTGCATTTTCTCTATTCTATTTCCAAGATTTGGATCATCTTTACTATCATTATTCTGAGTTCTTTTTCAGGTAGACTGCCTATTTCCTCTTCATTTGTTAGGTCTGGTGGGTTTTTACCTTGCTCCTTCATCTGCCGTGTGTTTCTCTGTCTTCTCATTTTGCTTAACCTACTGTTTTTGGGGTCTCCTTTTCGCCGGCTGCAGGTTCGTAGTTCCCATTGTTTTTGGTGTCTGTCCCCAGTGGCTAAGGTTGGTTCAGTGGGTTGTGTAGGCTTCCTGGTGGAGGGGACTAGTGCCTGTGTTCTGGTGGATGAGGCTGGATCTTGTCTTTCTGGTAGGCAGGTCCACGTCTGGTGGTGTGTTTTGGGGTGTCTGTGGACTTATTATGATTTTAGGCAGCCTCTCTGGTAATGGGTGGGGTTGTATTCCTGTTTTGCTAGTTGTTTGGCATATGGTGTCCAGCACTGTAGCTTGCTGGTTGTTGAGTGAAGCTGGGTGCTGGTGTTGAGATGGAGATCTCTGGGAGATTTTCACCATTTGATATTATGTGGAGCTGGGAGGTCTCTTGTTGACCAGTGTCCTGAAGTTGGCTCTCCCACCTCAGAGGCACAGCACTGACTCCTGGCTGCAGCACCAAGAGCCTTTCATCCACACGGCTCAGAATAAAAGGGAGAAAAAGAAGAAAAAAAGAAAGAAAGAGAGAGAGAGAGAGAGAGAGAGAAGGAGGGAGGGAGGAAGAAAGAAAGGAAGGGAAAGAAAGAGGATAAAATAAAATAAATTAAGATAAAATAAAATAAAGTTATTAAAATAAAAAATAATTATTAAGAAAAAAAATTTTTTAAAAAGAAAAAACAAAAAACGGACGGATAGAACCCTAGGACAAATGGTGAAAGCAAAGCTATACAGACAAAATCTCACAGAGAAGCATACACATACACACTCACAAAAAGAGGAAAAGGGGAAAAAATAATAAATGTTGCTCTCAAAGTCCACCTCCTTAATTTGGGATGATTCGTTGTTTATTCACGTATTCCACAGATGCAGGGTACATCAAGTTGATTGTGGAGCCTTAATCCGCTGCTCCTGAGGCTGCTGGGAGAGATTTCCCTTTCTCTCTTTTGCTCGCACAGCTCCCGGGGCTCAGGTTTGGATTTGGCCCTGCCTCTGCGTGTAGGTCGCCGGAGGGCGTCTGTTCTTCGCTCAGACAGGACGGGGTTAAAGGAGCAGCTGCTTCGGGGGCTCTGGCTCACTCAGGCCGGGGGGGAGGTAGGGGTGCAGATGCTGGGCGAGCCTGTGGCGGCAGAGGCCAGCAGGACATTAAACCAGCCTGAGGCGCGCCGTGCGTTCTCCTGGGGAAGTTGTCCCTGGATCCCGGGACGTGGCAGTGGCGGGCTGCACAGGCTCCCCGGAAGCGGGGTGTGGATAGTGACCTGTGCTCGCACACAGGCTTCTTGGTGGCGGCAGCAGCAGCCTTAGCGTCTCATGCCCGTCTCTGGGGTCGGTGCTGATAGCCGCGGCTCGCGCCCGTCTCTGGAGCTCCTTTAAGCGGCACTCTTAGTCCCCTCTCCTCGCGCACCAGGAAACAAAGAGGAAAGAAAAAGTCTCTTGCCTCTTCGGCAGGTCCAGACTTTTCCCTGAACTGCCTCCCAGCTAGCTGTGGCGCACTAACCCCTTCAGACTGTGTTCACCCCGCCAGTCCTCTCCCTGGGATCCAACCGAAGCCGGAGCCTCAACTCCCATCCCCGCCCGCCCCTGCGGGTGAGCAGACAAGCCTCTCGGGCTGGTGAGTGCCGGTTGGCACCGATCCTCTGTTCGGGAATCTCTCCGCTTTGCCCTCCGCACCCCTGTTGATGCGCTCTCCTCCGCGGCTCTGAAGCTTCCCCCTCCGCCACCCGCAGTCTCCGCCCGCGAAGGGGCTTCCTAGTGTGTGGAAACCGATCCTCCTTCACAGCTCCCTCCCACTGGTGCAGGTCCTGTCCCTATCCTTTTGTCTCTGTTTATTCTTTTTTCTTTTGCCCTACCCAGGTACGTGGGGAGTTTCTTGCCTTTTGGGAGGTCTGAGGTCTTCTGCCAGCGTTCAGTAGGAGTTGTTCCACGTGTAGATGTATTTCTGTTGTATCTGTGGGGAAGAAGGTGATCTCCGTGTTTTACTTTTCCGCCATCTTCCAGGGCTCCCTCCTCTGCCATCTTGAAGGTCTCCCCCAAGTCTGCTATTTTAGTTTTTGTTTATTCCTTCTGTTTTTAATTTCTCTGTTTTATTTTTCCTGCCTTCCTATGAATTTAAGAATTCCATTTTAATTTATTTATAGTGTTTTCCACTGTATTTCTTTGTATAGCTTTCCTAGTGGTTGCTGTAGGTATAGATAGAACTTACCACAGTCTACTGGTGTTGACATTTTACCAGTTCAAGTGAAGTATAGAAACCTTATCCCCTTTTATGTCCCTTTACCCTCCCCCATTTATGTCTTAAGAATTTCCTGTATATGTGTTTAGAACTAATTAACTGTCAAACAGACTTTAGAAAACCTAAGAGGTGAAGGAAAATTGTATTTAACCATATTTTTATTCTTTCTATTGTTCTTTCTCCTTTCCCGATGTTCCAAAATTTCTCCTTTTGTAGTTTCATTTCTGTTTTGAGAGCTTCCTTTAGCCATTCTTTTCAGGTAGTCTGCTGATAACAAATTCTCCTAGTTTCCTTCATCTGAAAATGTCCTGATTTCCACTTTATTCCTAATGGATATTTTCACTGCATATAGAATTCTGGGTCAACAGTGCTTTTCTTTCAGCACTTGAAAATTGTGCCACTTCCTTCTTGGCCTCCATGGTTTATGTCAGGGGGGTGTCCCTGGGTGGACTTGAACCACCAACCTTTCAGTTAACAGCTGAATGTGCTAACTGATTGCATGACAGAAACTCCTCCTTGAGTTCTGATGAGAAATCTGCAGTCATTCAGATTGCTTTTTCCCTGTAAGTAAGACATTGTTTTTCTCTCACTGCTTTGAAGACGTATTTGTCTTTAGCTTTAAGATGTTTGACTGTGATGTTTTCTGATGTGGATTTCTTTAGATTTATCCTAGTTGGGATTTTTTTTTTTTTTTTTTTTTTTTAGCTTCTTCAATCTATAGGTGTATGTCTTTGCCAAGTCTGGGGATTTTTAACCATTAAATCCTTGAATACTTTTTGACCTCACCCTCTCCTGGGATTCTGATGACATGAGTGTTAAATCTTTTATTTTAGTCCCACAGGCTCCTGAGGCTCTGTTTATTTTCTTAAAAGTCTCTTTTCTCTCTGTTGCTCAGATTGGGTAATTTCTATTGGTCAAGCATCAAGTTTACTGATTCTTTCCTCTGTCCTTCCTCCAAGGACCTCTCCATGTTGATCCTATCCATTGAGTTAAAATTCTTTTTTTCAGTTGTTGTATTTTTCAGTTTTACATTTGCTTCTTCCTTATATCTTTTATTATTTGCTGAGATTTTTAACTTTTTCATTTGTTTCAGGCTTGTTCATAATTGCTTGTTGAAACATTTTATAATGGCTGCTTTGAAATATTTGTCAGATAATTCTAACATGTCTGTTATTCTGGTGTTGACATCTATCGATTGTCTTTTTTCATTCAAATTGACATTTCCCAGGTTCTTGGTAATTTCCCAGTGGTGGAAATCCAGGTTCCTACTTGGCCTCTGTTGACCCCTATGAAGGGGAGAGGCTCCTCATTACCACTGGTTTGGGTTGGGAGTTTTGGCTCCCCACTAGGCCTGTGCTGATGCACAGGTAATGAGGTAGCCTCATTACCACTGGGCAGTGGTAAAAGCCCTGACTCTTCTTTAGGTCTCTCTAACACCACCTCTGTGGGGGAGTGAATGTGCCTTGTTACTACAGGTTGGGGTGGAAATCCCAGCCCCTTTTCAGCCTTCTCTGACACCACCTTCTCAGGGGGTTTGTTACACCTCATTACAATCTAGTGAGGGTGGAAGTCCAGGTACCCTACTCCCGCTTTGCAGGCAGGTGGGGCCACAATTTTTCTGTGGTGTTTGGCTGGAGTAGAATAGTTATTGTCTAAACGTTTTCTTTCTTGTCTCTTTCCTGGTCCTTTGGCTTGAAAGAGCAGAGTTTTGTTGGGGCTTAGTTTGTGGTGGGGGGGCGGGGGTCTGTGCAGTTTGATGTTTCTGGGTTACAGCTTCTTTAGCTACAAGTCTGGAATATTTCAGGCAAAAAGAAAATCCAGAGAACTCACTAACATGCTTTTCCTTGATAGTCATCCCCAACCTCCCTAGCTAGTTTGCCTTTTTCTCTCCATTTTTCAGTCTTATGGTCATTATACATGTATAATATCAAGGGTTTTTAGTTGTACTTAGCTGGAGGAATAGGGAAAAATACATCTATTCCATCTTCCAAGAACTTCATTTGGCATTTTATTTCATATCTTTTTCTTAGTGTACTGGCTAGTGTATCTGAGACAGCATTAAATGATAACAGGAATAAAATCTATTCTTTTCTCATTCCTCATTCACTGGGAATGCTTCTTATGTTACCCCATGAAGTATGATGCTCAGTGCTGGACATTGGTTTGAGACATTAAATTCGGTCTACGTATTTAATTTCAGTTGAACAAATATTTAGCAGTACCTGCCATGTGCAGGTCACTGCTCTAAGGCTGGGAATATAGCTAGCAGCGAATAAAGAGGTCATAATTATTTCCTCTTATATTCTCTCTTATATTTCTCTTATATCTCTTATATATTACATCTGTTATATTTCTCATATATCATTTTCTCTACAATAAGACCCACCTTTATATTAACACTATGTCTACCATTCCTTCATCCCTCTGACCTGCTTTGTACTGAAGCAGGGGCAGGGAACCATGTGGTTCATAGTTAGATGGGAGGAATATGAGGTATATTAAGTTATGTTAAATCTATGGGCCTATCTTGATTAAGACTCGAAGTGTCAAGTTATAAAGTTCAAGCCAGCAGAAGTAAACAGAGAGGACTGTATTCATTTTGAAATAGAAGGCCCTTTAACAGAGTCCAGAGGTAGGACATGTAGCTGAGTTTCAGTTCTCAGGAAGAACTGGAACCAGGATCCACCAGGACCTTTTGCACCCATGTTCTCTCCCTCTCTCCAGGTCCTTTACCTCCACTTCTCCTGGGGAGTTGGCTTCATTCCTCCTTCTCTGCCTCAGAGGCTGTGATAGACACACCCCAGGTTCCAGGTTCATGTCCTGTCATGCAATAGTCTGGGCAGAACTAGTTCCTCATTCTCAGCATCAGATTGGTTCAACTGGATACTTCTCCACCCCGGTCCAGCCGGCTGTGGCCAGAGAGCCTGGTCATGTGGTACGAACATGGCTGCTAAGAGTCCACCTTTATTTTAGGAGTGGGTGACACCCCAAAAGATGGAGTGGGTGTTCTCTTTATGCTATATGATTATGTAGTAATAGCATGAAGCTACAGGGACTACATAAGGAATCATTTTATACATGCAACAATGAAACTGCACAGAATAACTATCCTTACTTTGGGCCTCTAAATTAGGGCTTCTGAAAATTGCTGTGAGAATGTTTACCCTGAGGTAAAGGTTGTGCCCTTTCCCGGTTTGGGTAGTACAGTTTTTATCACTCATGGATCCTCTTCCTTGCCACGGGTCATGTTATGACTTACAGCCAACTCTGTGTCTCTGATTTACATTCACCTTCACCTCTGCTTGGGTTTATAGATAAATCCAATACAGAAATTCTTTTGAGTACAAATACTTTCAAATTAATGTCTTGGCAACAACATTAAGCCATGAATTCTATTCTTACAGGGTCAATCTAATCTTCCCCCCAAATCTTTTTCTTTACTCTTTTTCTTGTATTGGTATAGTAAAGAAATGTTTAGTGTAGTTGAGAATGTTAGCTGTTTGCTTCCACATCACCTCCAATTTCCATAGACAAACATACACTTAATTCCTAAGGGCTGCAACTTGTCATTTGCCACTCTTTCTTCCCCCTCACTGCTGCTTTCCCTTTTTCTTAGACCAGTATTAAGCATATTCCACCATTCTTGTCAAGGACCCTTTCTCCAGGCTGTGTTTCTAGCATTTAGATAGGCAACTTCCTTCCTCTACTGCTTCCCTGCGGACCTGGTCCTACCTCACTTAGGAAGAATTACCTCAACATCAATTTCCAGCGCTCAGAGGCACAAATAGAGGGTTTACTCCTTAGGTAGCCCCAGCAGGAATTCAGGACAGCTAGGAACAAAGGATATCATGTGTCCTCTGGTGAAGTCACCACTAATGTCAGTGAGAATGGCATATCCAGCTACCGTGTCACTGGTTTAGTATTCTCCAGATCTCCCAAGAAATCAAAGCCAGTCAATATTGCCAGGAGACACAGGCAAAAATTGTTGTTGAACAACTTTCACCTGATATATAGTTCAAGCTGGAAGAGTTCCATAAGCCCAGATGCAATAAATGTACATTTCTTTGATTCCAAAACACCACTAAATGTAGAAAGGCATCATACCTATAATTACAAAAGAAAGCACTGGTAAGTTTCTTTTGACATCTTGATCCCTAAAACATTAAAATGTAGGGGAAATGTGTCTTAAAATTGAAAAATTACATGAAAATCTCACAAGAACTCAAGAATCAGATTACAAAAGTAGGCTCAGCTGGAGTCCAGTTCTATGTAAAAACAGGTGACTGAACCTTCTTGCAGTCCTTTAGCATCTTGTGGCTATGCCATTGCAATTGGAGTGCAAATAACTGAAACCCTGAATGTATTACAAGGCCAGGCTAAATTTCTGATTTAGCATTCTGTAGGGAGTAAACACCCCTACAAAGATAAAGAACATTAAGGATTTAAACTTCCAGGGAGAAGAAAGTAACCTAATTACTAAATTAAAATTTCCCTCTATCTCAGTGAGGAAAATCAACAAATAAAATTCCTAAACTGATGATCAATCCTATTCAATTGTAATGATATAAAATATCCCAGTGCCATTAGATGACATTTCCTCATTTCTGGTATGGCATTCCTTCTTGTTGAGGTCCGAGTTGCAGACGGAGGATGCCCTTTTCCCTGCCTGAGTTCAAACCAACCAAGAAGAGAAGTGAGAATCAGATGGATGGAGATTGAATATAACCTCTGTTATAGCACGGATATATTGAAACAAGTGGCCTGAAATCCTGGTCAGGTGTATTCTCTGATTCCCTGCAGATAGTTTAAACCTTGGAACTGTCCATCTAAAGGCAAGTTTGGGTCTGCAGAGTGGATTCACTTAGCCAGGATTTCTGCCATGAACTAGTTCAAATGGAAGAGGACATTTCTAGTCATAAATCTAAATAGATTAACTCCATCCAGTGAAGAAATATGGACCATTGGTTGTCATCCACCATTGTACCCCATTTCCAGCTAAGGCAAGTAGTAAAAGTTGGGATAAGAGGCCATGAGTATTTAAGGGCAACCCTCCTCATGATAAACAGAGCACAGAAGTTTCCTAAAGGATATCTTTATTCACTCCTTTGATGTGGCAGCCAGCCTCCAAAGATGGTCTCCAATGATCCCTACCTCCCCAAATTCATACCCTGATGTAGTCTCCACCCATATCGTACCAGGATTGGTCTGTGTGACCACTAACATATGGCAGAAGTGAAGGTGTGTTACTTCTAAGATTAGGTAATAAAAGACACTGTGGTTCCACCTTGGGGGCTCTCCCTTGCTTTCTCTGAAGCAAGGCAGCTGCCATGCTGTGGGCAGTACTAAGGAGAGCACTGTGCAGAAAGGAACTGAAGCCTCCAACCAATAGCCAGTGAGAAACTGAGGCCAAACAACACGCATATGAGTGAGCTTGGGAGTGGATTCTCCAACCCCGGTCAAGGCTTGTGAAGACGGAAACCCTGGGTAACAGGTTGACTATAACTTCATGAGACCCTGAGTTAGAACCAGCCAGCTAAGCTGCTTCCAGATTTCTGATCCTCAGAACCTGTGTGAGATAATAAATGTTTGTTGTTTTTAACCTCCTGAGTTTCAGGGTAATTCGTTAGGCAGCAAAAGATAACTAGAATATTTAACTAACATTTATTTCCTATATTTATCAGTTTTTACAACATGCCAAGCCCAAGGAGGTCCCTGTCCCCAGAATCTGCTGTTTAGTTAGGTGAATTGTGATGTGGACAGCTCTTCATGAACTTTCCTTACAACAACTCTGTGAAGCCAATGAGCAGATTCTGATTTTACAGCTGAGGGAACTATGACTCAGAGAGATTAAACACCATGGTTGATCAGTTATACTAAAATAACTAATAAAAGTTAAGTTTGGTTGCCTGCATTATGCTGTGAGTTTCTTTAATTTCTAGATATGAAAGAGAGAAAACAAGGCTTATACTGATACTCCATTGGGACTGCAGATATAGTAAAGTTTTATTGCTACAGACTCCAGAATGACCGGCTGGCATGTGGGCCTTGCCAGGAGGGGTACAATCAGGAGCAGGGAACCGAGCCTCTCTCTGCATCTTAGGATGCCCTCTGGGGAACAGTTGTCTTATCCTTGCCTTCATGGGTCATGTGTCCTCTGAAAAGCCTAGGGTGGCATGAAGTATTGGCTGGGAAGTGGGCACCTACTTGTGATGCAGGAATCCATTTTAAAGCAGCCTCCATTTAAATATAGCCTTGGCAACTGGCAGGGGTCGAACTGCCAGATGTCTCGAGGAGATTGGCATACAGAGTGGATAGCTATGATTCAGCATCATTTAGCTTTGATCACACCATTTTATAATGTTCATCTCTTGGATGTTGAAGTTGCTTTATTTGTTCTTGGTTTTTAGTGAGTAGCATTATAGAAATTTTAATATACAACATTTTAAATGCCATCAAATGTATGGAGCTTTGGGGGGACATTATAGTGGCCACCAGATAAATGTATTAGCACAATAATTGAATGGTATCATGTATCCTTAATTAATTTTGACCCTTCAACTGTATAGCATGAAAACGTACTAATCCACCCCAAATTACCAAATTAAGAAATTTTACCTTCACCAAAATGCAGAAAGTACTGTAAGCTAAGAAAGATTCTTTCCAGCCACTGAATAATAATTGCATTTAAGAATTTTCTAAGGTTGAAGGAATTTAAATCTTTAGACAGATGGTTACATTAGGTTTGATTATCCATATATTTGCTATGAATATATTTATTTATGAATAAATAGGTTGTATCAATTAACAGTATAAAAGCTGGAACAATAACAGTGAAAATGAATGTCTTTGCATATGATTTCTTGTCTCGGTTGGAATTTTTGTCTTTCTTGGGTTTATATTTCAAATCGGACTGTTTTGGTTATTGTGGAGGATGAAAATGCAGCTGGTAGGCCGTTCTGTAAGGGAGGAGAAAAAGTAAGAACCATTCTTTATAACCAGTATTAGTAAAGATTGATGCTACTAACTAAATTATATTTAGGTCAACTCCAGCACAAATCATCATCGTGTTTATAAAAAAGGACCATATCTCCTCCTCCTTCCCCAATTCCATCCCATCTTCCAAAGCAAATTCTTCCTTCATTTTGCGCTGCTCCATGAGACCTGACCTGCCATGTGTTGTTTTTCTAAGCAAGTCAGAAATGGGCAAGTCTGTGCTGTTCAGAATTTTGTTAGAAAGATGCAAGCCTGTGAAGACAATGCTTTTTCAATTTCACTGCCTAAGTTTTTCTGCAGAAATGTTTCAGAATACATGATTTGTGAGAAATTTTAAGACTTTGAACTTTTTTGAAAATTAGTATCATATTAAGGTCATCTAAATCTTTTCTAAGTTCAAATCTTATGATGTATTCTGGCTAAAATCTCCTATCCTTTATGAAGTCTCCTTTGTCCATTCTAACACTCTGTAACTTCTGAACCATAGCAATAATGGTTTGTTCATTCATTCATTCAAGAAACGCCTGTTGAATACCTATTATGGGCTAAAGTCTATGCTAGAAAAATATATTCTGTGGTTTCTGTCAGGACTGATCTAACAAACAGATGATTTACAGTGTAGCGAAGGTAAGCATCGTTGTGTGTGTGAACAGACTAAGAGCATGTACCCAGACTGAATTGTGGGTGGCTTCCTGGAAAACCGGTGCCTAAGCTGAGAGAAGAGATTACACACAAAAAACAAAGAGATGTGAGAATGCTATGCAGACAGTAAGACTAGAGAGGTTCATATCAGAAAGTCTTTGGGTATCAAGCTAAGGAGTTTCCATGTGATTGTGAAAACAGTGGGAAGCCATTAAAGATGGTTAAGGAGTAAAGCGAAATGATATGGTTGGTGTTTCAGAAACATCACTCTAGATAGAGGATGTCCATGATTAACAGTGCAATGGTTGAGATAACCTGGGCAACCTTCCTACTGAAAACAACTAGAAATGCTATATGAAAACAAGTTTAATATAAAATTTTAAATGAATCAATGAGCTGGCAAGAAAGTAAGAAGGACTCAAACCAAAAACCAAGTAAAGAGAGAAACTCAGAAAGGGAAACACAGATTCTTCCCCTTTATGTTGAGGCCATTTGCTAAATAAGATGAACTTAAATATTGATTTTTATTTCCTTTTTGGCTGTGGAGTGCAGGACACAGCTTGGGGCCCATCCAAAATTGGAAGTCTAATAGGAGACCTCCATCATAAAACTGAGACCTCAGAGATTACACCCTTAAAGCAAGGACAAACTAGAAATAAACCCACCCTCCTACCCCAGGGAATTTCATGGAAAATTACCAATCTTGAAATGTAGTGATAAAATAGTATGGGAAGCAATCTCTCCTGAATATTTGTAACCACAAACAAGTCAAATCTTTATACAAGTTTGCACCCAAAATTCACACTACCTAGATGGTCTGAAAAAATCTCAACCTGAGATTTACTGAAGTTTTAGTGTAGAATGTTACCCTTCTGGTAGTACTCCAGAACAATAGACAGAAAGAAGTGAAAAATCTCTCTCTGTAGGAACCCACCTTCCTCAGGAGCTCAAAGAATTTTCCTAGATGATGTTCTAGAAAAATATGAGCATACAGTAAAATTGAACAAACAAAAACATACTCAAAATATACACAAAAGGAAGACATCATAAGAAAGAGCCTGCAGAAGCAATGCATAGCAGAGTCAGACAAGCAAGGTTATAGAGTTATGTAAACTAACACTAAATGTATGACAGCATCATAAAGGTCTTGATGGGAGAAATAGGAGTATACTATTATAAGATTCTTATACTATATATGAAATGGCACAATACCATTTGAAGGCAGATTGTTAAATATATATATAAACCCTAGAGCAACACTAAAATAACAAAACAAAGAGTTCTGTATAATAAGCCAGAGGAGGAGATAAAATGGAATCATAAAACATTTAATTATTTCAAAAAGAAGACAGAAAGAGGGAAAGGGGGACAAAGAACAGAAGGAGCAAATAGAAAACAAGTAATGAGATGATAAACTTAAATCTAACCATATCAACAACACATTAAAAGTAAATGGTCTAAATAACTCAATGAAAAGGCAGAGAATCTCAGAGTGGAGAAAAAAGCAAGACCCAACTATATGTTATTTACTAGAAACACACTTCAAATACAAAGACACAAATGAGTTAAAAGTGAAAGAATGAGAAAAGATATGCCATGCTAACACTAGTTCAAAGAAAGTTGGGTTGGCAGTGTTAATATCAGACCAAATAGATTTCAGAGAAAAAATAATAACAGGGATTATTATTTCATAATGATGAAATAGTCATTTAGACAAGAAGGATTAACTATGCTAAATGTTTATATACCAAATAACAAAGTTTCAAAGCATACGAAGCAAAAACTGATACAACTGCAAGAAGACATAGAAAAATCTACAGTTATAGTTGGAGATCTCAATGTTCCTTTATCAGTGATTCAGTAGGCCTTGTTGGGGTTGAAATTCTGCATTTCAGACAAGCTCCCGGGTGATGCCAGTGTTACATCTGAATAGCAAGATACTAGAAGGTAAACCAGGAAAAAAAATGCCCAAAATGAACTAAAGGGAGAAGGGGAAATACAGAAGAAAGGGTAAAATATATATGGATATATTGAGAAAGTTCAACATATATATAATTAGATTCCAAAAAGAGGAGTGAGAGAATGTGACAGAAATAATATTTAAAGAGATAATAATAGCTAAGAATTTGTTTAAAAGACATCAAGCCATAGATTCATGAAGACTGAAAACTCCAGGCAGGGTAATTACAAATAAAACCACACCTTCTTTTTTGTGTATGGTGTTAGGGAGTGTTCTAATTTCATTCTTTTACATGTAGCTGTCCAGTTTGCCCAGCACCACTTATTGAAGAGGCTGTCTTTTCTCCATTGTATATTCTTGCCTCCTTTATCAAAATAAAGTGACCATATGTGTGTGGGTTTATCTCTGGGCTTACTATCCTGTTCCATTGATCTGTATTTCTGTTTTTGTTCCAGTACCATACTGTCTTGATTACTGTAGCTTTGTAGTATAGTCTGAAGTCAGGGAGCCTGATTCCTCCAGCTCCGTTTTCCTTTCTCAAGATTGCTTTGGCTATTCGGGCTCTTTTTTGTTTCCATACAAATTGTGAAATTTTTTGTTCTAGTTCTCTGAAAAATGGCATTGATAGTTTGATAGGGATTGCATTGAATCTGTAGATTGCTTTGGGTAGTATAGTCATTTTCACAATGTTGATTCTTCCAATCCAAGAACGTGGTATATCTCTCCATCTATTTGTATCATCTTTAATTTCTTTCATCAGTGTCTTATAATTTTCTGCATACAGGTCTTTTGTCTCCTTAGGTAGGTTTATTCCTAGGTATTTTATTCTTTTTGTTGCAGTGGTAAATGGGACTGCTTCCTTAATTTCTCTTTCAGATTTTTCATCATTAGTGTATAGGAATGCAAGAGGTTTCTGTGCATTAATTTTGTATGCTGCTACTTTACCAAATTCATTGATTAGCTCTAGTAGTTTTCTGGTAGCGTCTTTAGGATTCTCTATGTATAGTATCATGTCATCTGCAAACAGTGACAGATTTACTTCTTCTTTTCTGATTTGGATTCCTTTTATTTCTTTTTCTTCTCTGATTGCTGTGGCTAAAACTTCCAAAACTATGTTGAATAATAGTGGTGAGAGTGGACAACCTTGTCTTGTTCCTGACCTTAGAGGAAATGGTTTCAGTTTTTCACCATTGAGAATGATGTTGGCTGTGGGTTTGTCATATATGGCCTTTATTATGTTGAGGTAGGTTCCCTCTATGCCCACTTTCTGGAGGGTTTTTATCATAAATGGGTGTTGAATTTTGTCAAAAGCCTTTTCTGCATCTATTGAGATGATCATTTGGTTTTTCTCCTTCAATTTGTTAATGTGGTTTATCACATTGATTGATTTGAGTATATTGAAGAATCCTTGCATTCCTGGGATATGTGTTCCCCCTTTTCTTCTCTCCTGCCTTCTTTTGGATTAATCAAGTATTTTCTATAATTTCATTTCCTCAGTTAACCTGCTATACACTCTTTTAAACACTTTTTTTTAGTGTGTATCCTTTACTGTTACAACATGTGTACTTGACTTATATAATACTAATATTAATCAATCCCTTTATCTCCTCCCAGAAAAATGCAAGTATGATCGTTTTTAAACTCTTTTTACCCCCTTACTGGCTTAAATGCCATGGTTGCCCAATATTTCTATTCTCTATATAATGTAATCCCCACAATACATTATTATTATATTTGATGCAGCCAATATTCATTTTGATTTACCCACATATATATTACTGTTTATTCCTTTCTGTCTTCATCTGGGACTATTTCCTTTTGTCTGAAAAACATTCTTTACTATTTCCTTTAGTGCAACTCTACTGGCATTAAATATTTTCTTCTTCTTCTTTTTTTTTTTTTTTTGTATGAAAATGTTCTATTTCACCTTCATTTTTGAAGGCCCATGTACTGGATATAGACTTCTAGCTTGGCAGTCATTTTCTTTTAGCATTTTGAAGGTATTATCTCCCTGTCTTTTGGCTTCATTGTTTCTATTGAGAAGTCATCTATCAGTCTAACTGTTGCTTCTTTAAAGGCAATCTGTCTTTCTTCTCTGTCCAGTTTAAATTTTTTCTCTTTCTCTTTTGTTTAATAGTTTCATTATGATAGGTTTAGGTATGGATTCTTTGTACTTACTGTCATTGTTGTTCTTAGGGCTTCCTGAGTTGATGGATTGATGTTTTTTAATAATTCTGATAAATTCTCAGTCATTATTATCATTCTCCTTTCTTCTTGGACTTCAGTTACTGGTGTGTTAGACCATTTTTGTCTTCTATATCTTTTGCCCTTTCTTCAAATTTTTCCAACCTGTTATCTCTCCATGATTAAGTCTGAATATTTTCTTCTGCTTTATTTTCCAGTTCCTTAATTCTCTATCTGTGTATAGGCTAAATAGTCCACTCACTGGATTCTTAGTTCGGGTTATTTTATTTTTCAATTTTTGAATATTTTTTCTTTTCATTGTCAGATCACTGCTAAAATTCACAAATCTTATCTTTCATCTTCTTGAACATAGTAAGTATAGTTATTTTAAAGTCTGTCTGATAGCTTCAATGTCTGGAGCCCCCATGTGTCTTTTTCTCTTTACTCTTATTTCTGTTGATTTTCATTCATGTTGTCTTGTTTTCTTGTGGTCTGCTTAATTTTTATTGTGGTTTGGACATTGTGTGTACAATATTGTTCACAGAAAGTTGTGAGGCCTCGGATCATGTTTTTGCTTCTGCCATGTAGATAGGGACATTAGCCATCCAGGACTACTTTAATAAAATTTAATAAAATTTCATCCAGGACTACTACCTGAGAGAATTTGTAGTTGAGTTGAAATCCTTGAAAGAGCCTACCTATGGTTCATACTTATGCCCAGGATATAGACTTTTGTGGTCCCATCCCAAAGTGATGGAGGCTTGCTGGTCTTCTCCTTACTTGGCAGGCCTGAACACAAATCCCTCTCACATTCAAGGCTGTCAAAATCATAGCTTAATCTCTTGGCTTTTCAGTTTCTCCACCTCAGAACTGGCAAATGCCTCCTGGAGGAAAGTGGTCCCAAATGTATGCTCTACTCCCAGGGTCTCCATCCTTTCCCAGATCCTATCTTGGTAATTCTTTTTTTTTTTTTTCTTTCTATCCTGCTAATTCTTTACTATCATGGTGGAGCTCTTTGGTGCTTTCAAGCAGGTTTTATTTTTATTTTCCAGATTTTCTAATTGCCTTTTATGGTAGGGTTACTGGGACCTAGCCCACCATTACTTGAGGTGGAAGTGCTTTGCTTAGTTCTTTTTCTTGAAAATTGACTTGTCTTGAAAAAAGAAAAGTGAACCTCTACTTTACTTCATATACAATAATATATTCAACATGAATTAAAGGCCAAAATAAGGAAAGTAAAACCTTAAGACTTTTAGTAGAAAATAGAGGACCCTATCTTGATATTCTTAAAGCAGAAGTATCCAGAAAGCATATTTAAAAGAAATAATTGATAAATTAGACTGAAATAAAATGTAAAGTTCATAAGAACAAAAGTCACAAAAACTAAGGTTAAAATGCAAGCCCATTTCCGAAAGGATTTTTAAGCCTCCATAAATGACCAGATTTGTATCCAGAATAAATTAGAAAAATAAAATAAAGAAACGCCATAGAAAAAAATGGCAAAAGATATAGACAGTTGTCTGAGGAAGATGCTTTAGTGACCAATACGCATGTGAAAAGATGCTCAACTCACCAATAATTAGGGAACTCAAAATTAAAACAATGAAATATTTCATGACCATCATATTGTCAAAATTTTTAAAAATCTTACAATTCTTTGAAGCGTATTGGGGAGACAAGAAGTCACTCTGTAAGTCAGAGTACAAATGAGAACAGCCAATTTTGTTTTGGAAGGTAATATCTACTGAAAATTGAATACATGCACTGTTTTGCTTTTTTTTTGTTTTTTTTTTTTGTGGTACGCGGGCCTCTCACTGTTGTGGCCTCTCCCGTTGCGAAGCACAGGCTCCAGACGCGCAGGCTCAGCAGCCATGGCTCACGGGCCCAGCCGCTCCACGGCATGTGGGATCTTCCCGGACCGGGGCACGAACCCATGTCCCCTGCATCAGCAGAAGGACTCTCAACCACTGAGCCACCAGGGAAGCCCACATGCACTGTTTTTGAACCAGCCATCCCAAACCTAGTTATAAGCCCTTGAGGTGTTGAATGTATGCATAAGGAGACACATCAGGGTCTGTATTGCCGCACAATTAGTGGTGATAAAAAAGGGAAACAACCTGTGTGTCCATCAATAGGAAATGAGTTTAAAACCTGACCTATTTTGTATAATAGATTAATATAAAGCAGTTAAAATTATTGACTAGGTCTATGTACATCAACATGGATAAATCTTGAGAATGTACTGATGAAAGGGAAAACATGTTGAATGGTAATGTACAATATGACATAATGTAAAGTTTTAAAGTAAGGGAGGGACTGCCCTGGTGGTCCATTGGTTAAGACCCCGCACTCCCAATGTAGGGGGCCTGGGTTCAATCCCTGGTCAGGGAAATAGATCCCGCATGCCGCAACTAAGAGCCTGCATGCTGCAACTAAAAGATCGCTCATGCCGCAACGAAGATCTTGCATGCGGCAACAAAGATCCTGTGTGCCGCAACTAAGACCTGGTGCAGCCAAATTGAAAAAAAAAAAGTAAAGGAAATAATACTATAAACTCTTTAAAAATATATATACAGAAGTTATAAAGATGTAACAGCGTGAACAGAAAGGATACACACCAACTTCCAATCACCTCTGGAGGAGAAGTGGAGGTTGGGATGCAGGAAGAAAATGGGGGCTTCACCTCTAGTGGTAATACTTTATTTCTTACACAACTAAAACAAAAGACAAAGAACTTGAAACAAATAGTATGGCATCATGTTAAGATTTTTTTACGTTAAAAATTAATTAACTAAGAGCTGTAACAGTTCCCAGCACATAAAAAATCATTGAAGGAAGAAAGGGAAAGGGGATTGAGGGAAGGAGGGAAGGAAGGAATCAGACTCTGGATGTCCCTACGTATCATAAGCAGCTGCAGGGCTCAAGCTGGTGACACTGACAACATTTCACATGGAGAATGTTTTTTAAAAATCCATTTCAGTGAGAGTGGGGGATGGTGTCTTGGCATGTGTAGAAAGCTGGCTGAAAGAAACATGAGGATAGGGATGAGCCATTGGGAGCCTTACTGGTGTCAGGAGAGTTATGTTTTTTAACATCTTTATCCATAATCTGGAGGTCACAGAGCACAGGAAACTCTGGGCTTGGAAGGTGCACCAGTCCGTTCCCAGGTATGAGATTTCAGGTTGGTTTCACTGAGATGTGGAGTAGACCAAGAAGGGGTAGGTAAGATGGGGTCATGTGAACTCTCCTGAGTGGGCACTGAGTGATGCTGACCTGCAGAACCGTGCAGGTCTAGCTGTCATCAGGTTGTCATCAAGGACCACTGAGAGTACTAGCTGAGATGTGACTTACATTTGGCAGGTAGGAAGGAGAGTAGGTGTGGCAGGTCCAGAATAAGGAAGGCAAGGTGGGAAGAGCATCTGATCAGGGTTCCTGGTGTTGTGCAAATGTTCTTGGTCACTGAACCCTGGAATGTAGAATATGAGTAATTAAGAGAGGAAAACCTAAAATAAAGGAAAAGAAACTCTGTACAGATCTGTCTAGCTTCTGTCACTAAGTTGGTGGTGCCCTCTGAAAGGTAAAAATTGTTAAAAGATTTTGTTTACATTGAGAAGACTTTTGGATCCAGCCTTGGCCTCTGAGCTTGTTTGGATAAGACATGTCTGGATAAAACCAAGCATGACTGGGGACCCCAGTTGGGGCCTTCTGTGGGGTTGAGGCTGACTTTGGTTGCTCCCTTCCTTTCCGGTAGGGCACATAGCAAGCTTGCATCTGGGGCACTGTTTTCCATCTGTGCAGCCAATTGCCCAAAGATATGTAAAAACTCCCATTTTCCCAAAGAAATAAAAAACCTAATGCTAAGCAAGATACAGTTATACTTCCCCAGACTCAGCTTATATGTAAATTAAGCAGTGTATCACTAATTGGTGTCGAGATGACTAAAGCAGCCTTGTTTGAATATCTATTTTTAATTTCTCATTTGCGTGGAAAATACCTTTCCTTTCAGCCTGTTAAAGAGCTTTCTGATTTATAAGGATATCCTTTTTTTTATAACATCTTTATTGGAGTATAATTGCTTTACAATGGTGTGCTATTTTCTGCTTTATAACAAAGTTAATCAGCTATACATATACATATATCCCCATATCTCCTCCCTCTTGCGTCTCCATCCCACCCTCCCTATCCCACCCCTCTAGGTGGTCACAAAGCACCGAGCTGATCTCCTTGTGCTATGCAGCTGCTTCCCCTAGCTATCTGTTTTACATTTGGTAGTGTGTATATGTCCATACCACTCTCTCACTTCTGCCCAGCTTACCCTTCCCCCTCCCCGTGTCCTCAAGTCCATTCTCTATGTCTGCATCTTTATTCCTGTCCTGGCCCTAGGTTCGTCAGAACCATTTTTTAAAAAATTTTTAGATTCCATATATATGTGTTAGTATACGGTATTTGCTTTCCTCTTTCTGACTTACTTCACTCTGTATGACAGACTCTAGGTCCATCCACTTCACTACAACTAACTCAATTTCCTTTCTTTTTATGGCTGAGTAATATTCCATTGTATATATGTGCCACATCTTCTTTATCCATTCATCTGTCGATGGACACTTAGGTTGCTTCCATGTCCTGGCTATTGTAAATAGAGCTGCAATGAACACTGCAGTGCATGACTCTTTTTGAATTATGGTTTTCTCAGGGTATATGCCCAGTCGTGGGATTGCTGGGTCATATGGTAATTCTATTCGTAGTTTTTTAAGGAACCTCCATACTGTTCTCCATAGTGGCTGTATATCAATTTACATTCCCACCAACAGTGCAAGAGGGTTCCCTTTTCTCCACACCCTCTCCAGCATTTATTGTTTGTAGATTTTTTGATGATGGCCATTCTGACCGGTGTGAGGTGATACCTCAGTGTAGTTTTGATTTGCATTTCTCTAATGATTAGTGATGTTGAGCATCCTTTTATGTGTTTGTTGGCAATCTGTATATCTTCTTTGGAGAAATGTCTATTTAGGTCTTCTGCCCATTTTTGGATTGGGTTGTTTGTTTTTTTGATATTGAGCTGCATGAGCTGCTTGTAAATTTTGGAGATTAATCCTTTGTCAGTTTGCTTCATTTGCAAATATTTTCTCCCATTCTGAGGGTTGTCTTTTCGTCTTGTTTATATTTTCCTTTGCTGTGCAAAAGATTTTAAGTTTCATTAGGTCCCATTTGTTTATTTTAAGGATATCATCTTAATTGAATAATGAGATGCTGCTTAGTATGTTCTTAAAAATGTTTCCCCCCTCCAGTTACATTTTTTTTTAAGTAAGTGCCATTATTTCCATTCTTAATGTCAATAAGCGTGGTCAGTTTTCTCCTAAATCTCTCTTATAGTGAGTGAGTTTGTAATTTGAGAGTAGGAAGGAATTCTTTATATATTTAGGAGGGTCTACTAAAATAAATTAAGGTTTCAATGTGGGACTTATGAAAGTGGTGAAAATATGATAAATCTTTCTACTGATCAGATACTGGAGGTGTTCAAAATGAACTGATAGATTTTAGTATCTTTGTTGAATATTCTTCTATAAGTCATTGATAGTTACAGATTGTTTATCTTGGCTCTGACTAAAAGAAGATAATTGTTGATTAATAAATACTCATTAATTGTATTTTCCTGATTCTGTATAAATCTAAAGAATAAATAAGTTGGTAGTCAGTGTAATACAGATTTATTGTAGCACACAAAGGTGGGCTGGCATCAAAAGGGGAAATGACACTTCCCTCCTCCTGCCCCACCTCTCTTCTCTAAAGCCTTTTTGGCTCAATGGAAGCAAAGTTTCACGGGATCTTTGCATCTTAGAGGTGGTAACAGGAGACAAAAAAAAAAATGTTCACGCTGTAAGAAAGAAGCATGTGAAAATCTCAACCGAATATTCATCAGATCTCTGGAGAAGGGAGGACTTTAAGCTAAGAAGTGATAGAAGTTACTGTAATGAAAATGTTTTGTTAGGTTTGACTAAATACTTTTTTTCCCTTTCCCTGTTTCATCTCTCTTGTCTACCTACCCCTCTCCATCTCCATCCCTACTATTTACTGCAGGCCACTGTCATCTCCCACAAAAACACAGCAGGGAACTAAAAACAACAATACAGCAAACAAATAAATCTAAGACTCCAACATATACAGATTTTACTCTGGGTGAGATGGGATACCACTGGAGAGTTTCGACCAATGGAAGGGTTACGCTCTGACTTAATTGGTCAGGCTATGTTGAGAATTACCATAAGGGGTCTGGGTGAAAGCCAGGAGGCTGATTAGGGGCCGTTGCAGTAATCCCCAGAGAGAAGATGGGGACCTGCACCAGGGTGGCAGTGGTAGAAGGAGAGAGAGAAATGATTGGATTCTGGATATATTTTGGAGGCTGAACTGACAAAACGTGTTCATGGACTGGGTATAGAGTTTGAGATAAAGAAGAACTGAGTGACTCTAAGCTTTTTCACTTGAGCACCAGAAAGAATTGAGCTGCCTTTAATTGGGATGGGTAAGTTGTGGCCAGGGCAGGTTAGGGGGAGAATTTCAGGAGCTTGGCTTCAGACGTGTTAATTTTGACTTGACTATTAAACATGCAAGTGGAGATGAAGAATAGGCATATAGTGTTTATATAACAGAAAGAAAGAATATGTGAAAAGTCAGAGAAGCTGTAAAGACAGTGAGGGTTTAAAATGTTCACATAGAGACAAGGCCCTGCTGACCTGAGTCTTGGGTCCCACAGCCATAGGGTCATGCCAGTGTCCTTAGATTTCAGCCACTGTAATTGACTTTGACCATTACAGACTAATGGAACATAGTTTTTACAGTACAGTTGATGATACCTAAAGAATTCTGAACATTTTTACAGTTTTATTGAGATATAATTGACACATAAGTTTAAGGTGTACAACATAATGATTTGATATATGTATATATTGCGATATGATTACCATAAGTTAACATCCATAATTTCACATAGTTATAATTTTTTGTGATGAGAATTTTTAAGATCTACTCTCTTAGCAACTTTCAAATATACAATACAGTATTGCTAACTGTAGTCACCATGCTGTGCATTACATCCCCAGGACTTATTTATCTTATAACTAGGAATTTGTACCTTTTGACTAGCTTTACCCATTTCCCCTACCCCCTGCCTCTGGCAACCACCAATCTGTTCTCTGTTTCTATGGGTTTGATTTTTTTTTTTAAGGTTCCACATATAAGTGAGATCATACAGTATTTTTCTGTCTCGTCTGACTTGTTTTACTTAGCATTATGCCCTGAAGGCCCATACATGTTGTCACAAATGGCAGAATTTCCTTCCATTTTTAAAAAAATATTTATTTATTTGGCTGTGCCAGGTCTTAGTTGTGGCACGTGGGATCTTCATTGCTGCACGTGGGATCTTCGTTGTGGCATGCGGGATCTTTAGTTGTGGTGCTTGGTATCTTTAGTTGTGGTATGTGGGATCTTTAGCTGTGGCATGCAGTATCTTTAGCTGTGGCATGTGGGATCTAGTTCCCTGACCAGGGATCATACTCGGGCCCCCGGCATTGGGAACGCAGAGTCTTAACCACTGGACCACCTGGGAAGTCCCAGAATTTCCTTCCTTTTTATGGCCGAATAATATTTCATTATATAGACCACATTTTTTTAATCCATTCATCAATCAGTGAACACTTAGGTGGTCTCTGTGTCTTGGCTAATGTAAATAATGCTGCAATGAACACAGGAGTGTAGATATCTCTTTGAGATAATGATTTCATTTCCTTTGGATATATACCCAGAAGTGAAGTTGCTGGAAAATATAGTAGTTCTGCTTTTAATTTTTTGAGGAACCTCCATGCTGTTTTACATACTGATTGCACCAATTTACATTCCCACCAACAGTACAAAAGGGTTCTCTTTTCTCCATATCCTTGCTGACACTTGTCATCTCTTGTCTTTTTGATAATAGCCATTATAACAAGTGTGAGGTGATAGCTCATTAAGGTTTTGATTTGCATTTCCCTGGTGATTAGTGATGTTGAGCACATTTTCATATATCTGTTGACCATCTTTATGTCTTTGGAAAAATACCGAGTCAGATCCTCTGCCCATTTTTTTTTTAAGGTTTACATTTAAAAAAAAATTATTCATTTATTTATTTATTTTGCTTGTGGCTCACATGATCTTTGTTGTGGCATGCAAGATCTTTTAGTTGTGGCATGCAGACTCTTAGTTGCAGCATGTAGACTTCTTAGTTGTGGCATGGGAACTCTTTAGTTGTAGCATGCGGGATCTAGTTCCCTGACCAGGGATTGATCTCAAGCCCCCTGTATTGGGATTGTGGAGTCTTACCCACTGGACCACCAGGGAAGTCGTCTGCCCATCTTTAAATTGGATTATTTGGTTTTTGGCTATTGAGTTGAGTGAGTTCCTTATATATTTGGATATTAACTCCTTATCAGATATATGGTTTGCAAATATTTTCTTCCATTCCATAGGTTGCTTTTTCATTTTGTTGATTATTTCTTTTGCTGTGCAGGACCTTTTTATTTTGGTACAGTCTCACTTGTTTATTTTTGCTTTTGTTGCTTGTGCTTTCGGTATCATAACAAAAAAAGATGTTGTCAGGACCAGTGCCAAGAAGTTTTTCCCTATGCTTTCTTCTTATTTACAGTTGCAGGTCTTACATTTAAGCCTAATACATTTCAGCCTAATTTTTGTGAATAGTGAAAAATAGGGGTCTGGTTTCATTCTTTTGCATGTGAATATCTAGTTCTTCTAACACCATTTATCAAAGAGACTACCTTTTCCTCATTGAGTATTCTTGGAACCCTTGTCCAGTATTAGCTGACCATACATGCATGGGCTTATTTATAGGCTTTCAATTCTGTTTCATTGGTCTATGGATCTGTTTTTATGTCAGTATCATACTGTTTGATTACTATAGGTTTGTAATATAGTTTGAAATCACAAAATGTGATGCCTCTAGCATTATTCTTATTTCTCAGCATTGCTTTGGCTATTCAGGGTCTTTTGTGGTTTCAAACAAATTTTAGGATTGTGTTTTGTATTTATTTAAAAAATGTCATTGGAATCTTTATAGGGACTGCATTGAATCTGTAGATGGCTTTGGGTCGTATGGACATTTTAGCAATATTAATTCTTTCAATCCGTGAACAAAGAATCTTGCTATTTATTCATGTCTTCAATTTCTTTCATCACTGTGTTATAGTTTTTAGGGTAGAGATCTTTTTCACCTACTTGGTTAACTTTATCCCTAAGTATTTTATTGTTTTTATGCTATTGTAAATGGTGTTGTTTTCATTATTTCTTTTTCAGATAATTCATTATTAGTGTTTAGAGATGATACTGATTTTTGTATGTTGATTTTTTATTCTGCAACTTTATTGAATTCATTGATTAGTTCTAACATTTTTTTGGTGGTGTTTAGTGTTTTCTGTATATAAAACCATGTCATCTGCAAACAGACAGTTTTACTCCTTCCTTTATGATTCAGATGCTTTTTACTTCTTTTCCTTGCCTGATTGCTCTGGCCAGGACTTCCAGTACTATGCTGAGTATGACTGGTGAAAGTGGACATTCTTGTCTTGTTCCTGATTCTTAGAGGAAAAGCTGTCAATCTTTTACCATTGAATTTGATGTTAGCTATGGACTTGTCATATATGACCTTTATTATGTTGTCATATATTCCTTCTGTACTCAGTTATTTTGTTTTCTTGGTTTTTTTTTTTTTTTTTTTTTTTGTGGTACACTGGCTTCTCACTGTTGTGGCCTCTCGCGTTGCAGAGCACAGGCTCCGGACACGCAGGCTCAGCGGCCATGGTTCACGAGCCTAGCCGCTCCACGGCATGTGGGATCTTCCTGGACCGGGGCACGAGCCTGTGTCCCCTGCATTGGCAGGCGGACTCTCAACCACTGCGCCACCAGGGAAGCCCTGTACTCAGTTTTGTGAGAGTTTTTATATGAAAGGATTTTGTATTTTGTCAGATGCTTTTTCTGTATCTATTGAGATAATGATTTTTGTCTTTCATTCTATTAATATGGTGTATCATATTTATTGATTTGCATATGTTGAACAGTCATTGCAGAGAAGGAATAAATCTTACTTGATCATGGATCCTTTAAATGTAGTGTTAAATTCCAGTTGGCTAGTATTTTGCTGAGAATTTTTTGCATCTATATTCATCAGGGATATTGGCCTATATTTTTCAATTGTTGTAGTGGCCTTGTGTGGCTTTGGTATCAGGTTAATTCTGGTCCCTAAAATGAGTTTGGGAGTATTCCCTCTTCTTTGATTTTTTGGGGAAGAGTTTGAGAAGGATTGGTGTTAATTCTTCTTTGAATGTTTGGTAAAATTCACCAGTGAAACCATATAGTCCTGGGCTTTTCTTTCTTGGGAGTTTTGATTACTGATTTAATCCTTACTTGTTATTGATCTGTTCAGATTTTCTATGTCTTCATGATTTAGTCTTGGTAGGTTGTATATTTCTAGGAATTTATCCATTTTTTTCTTGGTTGTCCAATTTGTTGGGGTATCGTTGTTCATAGTAGTCTCTTATGATCCATTGTATTTCTGTGGTATCAGTTGTAATGTCTTCTCTTTCATTTGTAGTTGTATTTATTTGGCTCCTTTCTCTTCTTTTCTTGGTTAGTCTAGCTAAAAGTTTATTAATTTTGGTTATCTTCAAAGAACAACTCTCGGTTTTGCCAATCTTTTCTATTGTTTTCCTGTCCTCTGTTTCATTTATTTCTGCTCTAATCTTTATTATTTCATTTCTTCTGCTAATTTTGGGCTTAGTTTGTTCTTTTTCTACATCCTTGAGTTGTAAAGTTAGGTTGTTTATTTAATTTTTTCCCTTAATGTGTGCATTTATCACTGTAAACTTCCCTCTTAGAACTGCTTTTGCTGTATCCCATAATTTTCCACTTTCATTTGTCTCAAGACATTTTTTAAATTTCCCTTTAGATTTCTTCTTTGATCCATTGGTTGTTCAGGAGTCTGTAGTTTAAGTCCCATGTATTTGTAAGTTGTCCAGCTTTCCTCCAGCTATTATTTCTAGTTTCATACCATTGTGGTTGGAAAAGATAGTTGGTATGATTTCAGTTTTCTTAAATTTGCTAAGACTTGTTTTGTGACCTAACATATGATCTATCCTAGAAAATGTTCTCTGTGTGCTTGAGAAGAATGTGTATTCTGCTGTTGTTTTTTTGGAACGTTCTGTTTATGTCTATTAGGTCTATAGTGCTGTTCAAATCCACTGTTTCCTTATTGATTATCTATCTGGATGATCTACATATTTGAGAGTGGGGTATTAAAGTTCCCGACTATAATTGTGTTGCTGTTTATTTCTCCTTTTAGTTCTGTTAATATTTGATTTATATAGATGTTCTGATGTTGGGTGCATAAATATTTACAATTGTTATATCTTCTTGAGGGGTTGATCCCCTTTGGGTCTTGTGTTTTTATCCATCAGCCATTCTGTGTCTTCCATGGGAGAATTTACTCCATTTATGTTTATAATAATTGTTGGTAGGAAAGGACTTAATTGTTGTCTGTCTGTTAAGTGTTTCTGACTGTAGATTCTTTGTTCCTCACTTATGTTGCTGCCTTCTTTTGTGATTTGATGACTTTGTGTAGCTTTATGCTTGGCTCCTTTATCATAATCTTTTGTGTATCTACTACAGGTTTTTCTTTTGTGATTACGATGAGGCTTACATAAAATATCTTACAAGATCCTATTTTAAGCCGATAACAACTTCAATAGCACACATAAACTTTATGCTTTTACTTCCCCCCATATATTTTAGGTTATTGATGTTCCAGTTTACATATTTCTATATTGTGTATCCAATAACAAATTATTATACTTATGGTTATTTTAAATACATTTTTTTAAACTTTTAAACTAGAACTGTAAGTGAATTATACACCACCATTTCAATATTAAAGAATCTGCCTCTGGCTATAAATTTACCATTGCTAGTGAGTTTTATACATACATTCACATGTCTATGATGTTAATTAGCATCCTTTTATTTCCACTTGAAGAATGCCCTTTAGCATTTCTTGTAAGGTAGGTGTAGTGGTGATGAACTCCCCCAGCTATTGTTTGTTCAAGAAAGTCTTTTTCTCATCATTTCTGAAGGACAGCTTTTCCAGGTATAGTATTCTTGGTTGACAGTTTTTCCTTTCAATGTTTTGAACATATCATCCTGCTCTCTCCTGGCCTGCAAAGTTTCTGTTGAGAAATCCACCCATAGTCTTTTTTTTATAGAAACTTATTTTATTATGGAATAATGCAATATATGTAGTATATAACAACTTCACACCCCTAGTCTCTATTTGGGTGAGGCTACTGCCCAAGCTCTGAGGTGTGTGTGTGTGTGTGTGTGGTACTGCTGTCTGGAAACAGATAGCACTGCTGGCTTTGTTCCCTGCCCAAGCGCAGCTATAGGATGGTCTCCACAGTTGCCAGTCAGGCTTCCTAGTCAGGTGGGACTGAATGCTATACTCACCAGTTGGGCAGGGCTGCAAATATGCTTCCCTGACCATAGGAGCCATAGAGTGGGCTCCACAGCCATTACAACTTGATGCCTGCCAACCCAAATCAGGCAGGACTGCTCACCAAGATCCCTGGCCAGATCCACTGGCTTGGGTCTGCAGATGGGCAGAGCCATTGGCTGGGCTCTCAGCTTGGGTGCCACTGCAAGCTGGGTTGTAGCGTGGGCCATACAGTCTCCCAGGTGCTCTAGCTAACCTTTCTGGTTAGGTGGGACTGAGGGCTATACTCATGGCAGGACTATACCATGGACCTGCTTCCCTGCCTGGGTGGGGTGGCAGAACAGGCTCCAAGGATAGCATAGCTTATTGTCTGGGAACTTGAATGAGGAGAACTGCCCACTGAGTTCTCTGGCCAGAGAAGGCCACTGGCTCAGCTCTATGTATGGACAGAACTGCTGGTGTGACTCTGTGCTCAGGTACCACTATAAGTAGGACTGTAGGATAGGGTCATGCAGCCCCCTGGGTGCTCCAGCCAGGCCACTTATCTGGGCTAGACTGGGGGCTAGACTGTACAGTAGATGGGACTTCAAATCTGCTTCCTTGCCCGGGCAGGGCTGCAGAACAAGCTCCCCAGCTGGTATGGCTTCTTGGTTGGGGATCCAAATCAGGCAGAACTGCCCACCAGATGAGAAAACTGAAGTTGACAGTAATTAGGAAGCAGTAATGAGGGTGGAGGGAAGCTGGGATTCAAACAGGGCTACATGACTTAAAAGCCCCATGTTCTTCACCTCCATGCCTTTCTGTTTGTCATTTTACAGTGCTTTGTCGGTCTCTTTATAGGTGAGATCGTACAGATTCTTTGTTCCAGTTGCCATGGCTTCTTAGTTCTGCATCTTTTGCCTTGGTTATAGAATTTGCCATTTCTATGGGGCAGGATGAAGGGAATCTCTATCTGCTGTACAGGTTCTGCTGTTATACAGAAACATCACAGACACATTTTAAAATAAATCTTTAAATCTCCCAGTGTCTGGTGAATCTTCTTTAAGGTATTCGTATTTTAAAAACTAGTGATAATTCTATTTTAATGACTTTTTTTTTTTTTTTTGCGCGGTACGCGGGCCTCTCACTGTTGTGGCCTCTCGCATTGCGGAGCACAGGCTCCGGACGCGCAGGCTCAGCGGCCCAGCCACTCCGCGGCATGTGGGATCTTCCCGGACCGGAGCACGAACCCGTGTCCCCTGCATCGGCAGGCGGACTCTCAACCACTGCGCCACCAGGGAAGCCCCTCAACTACTCATTTTGAGTGATCCTTGCCATTAATACTAGCTTACCCCCAAATAATTATATTTTAGTAGAGATGTATATTCCTGATCTTTGAATAAGACTTGTTTTTTATTGTGCATCTAGTTGTCTTGTCACTTAGAAAAATCTGTGATCTATTTTTTAAAGTATCTCAAGTTTCTCTATTTTTTCCGGCTTTGTTGAGGTATAATTGACATCAGTGATCTATTTGAACCTTTTCTGTGACACAGGAGGAATGATTTATTTGAAGACCTTTTTTCAGGAGCTCCAATGTGCTGGTCCAAAAGAGAATTCTTATAGCACTTCCTTTGTTTCTTAGCCACATCTGAGTCCCCCCAAGCTCGCTGCACATCGCACCAAAGACCAACTCCTCCTGGCCATTCACACCCACTGCCAGCTCTGCTCAGAGCCTGCTGGGTGGATCTTGATGAGCTTGTCTGGTCAGCCCCTATCTGTGAAAGAGGAAGAGCAGACCTTGTCCAGGAGGGGCACTGAGTAAAATACCACAGTCAGAAGGTCGGGTTTTATTTATTTTTAAAGAGAGAATTAATTAAGGCAAACATGTTCTCAGGAAGGCTGTGGGTATGTAGTTGGGGACCATAGTGAGGTACCCCAAGAACCCGGAAATGAGGGAGGAGAGAATGACTTCAGAGCTAAATGATGAAATCTACAGGAATTGAATCAAAGCTGAGTTCTTCAGAGTCAGTTTGTCAATAGGAGGGTTCCTGGGAATATCTCAGAAAAATGTGTCTCTTAGAAACATGCCTGGTCCACTCAAGGTCAGCAGGGAGAGACTGTGAGAGGCCACTCTAGGCCCTCCCCAGGGAATCCTGGCAGCACCTTACCCTATGAGCAGGGCTACCCCTGTGTGGAGATGGAGACCAAGCTGTGGTGCCCTGAAACACACAAACCCACACTCTCTGCACAGCTGCATGTTCACCTGGAGGAGGAGAATGTGCAGATCATGGAGACCCAAGCATCACCCTCCCTGTGAATGGTCCCTCTCTGTCAATAAATGGGCATGCTGAGTTTTTACAGCAGTCCTGAGAGCTAGCCTCATGGAACACAGCCCCTGTGAGATGGATACACTCTCCACTTGTTGGCAACACCCAGCTTCCAAGCCTGCAGGGCCAATGGGTAGACCCTGCACTGTGGCAGTTCTGCCAGCTGCCTTCCAGGAGGCAGTGCAAGAGCAGGCCAGCTGCACACTTCCTCCCTCTGCCCAGCTGCAACCTTGGAGACTTTACTTCTAAACCAGTGACTCTCGACAGTTTTCCTTGTGTTATGGGCCCAATTGTGTCCCCCAAAGATGCTGAAGTCCTAACCCCACCAGTGTCTGTGAATGTGACCCTATTTGGAAATAGCTCTTTGCAGAAGATCTAGTTAAGATGAGATCATTAGAGTAGACTCTAATCTGGTTTGACTGGTGTCTTTATAAAGAGGGGAAATTTGGAGGCACAGAGGGAAGATGATGTAAAGATAGGAGAGAACACCATCTACAAGCCAAAGAATGCCTGAGGCCGCAAGACTCTAAGAGAGAGGCCTGTAACAAGCTCATAGCCCTCACAGGGAACCAATCCTGCTGACACCTTGATTTTGAATTTCTAGCCTCTGAACTGGGAGACAATTAATTTCTGTTTAAGCCACCCAGTTTGTGGAACTTTTTAATGGTAGCCCTAGGAAACTAATACACCTTGTACTGGACTTTCTACCAGGGAACTCTGAATTAAAGCTGTTAGTTACGATTCACCATTTAGCCCTGGTCCCTGACTTTACCTGTTGCTGGAAAAGCAATCCCCTAAGAATATGAACTATGGTTGGGCAAACTTGGTGTCGCTGTAGAAAATCTCTGGCCATGGAGAATTTCTACCAGCAGGGATAGATGTTCTGCAGGGCTGAGTAAGTACTGTCTAGTGCTTTTTAATTTTTTTAAAGTTAGCTTCAGATAAGACAAGCATTTCAGCTATGTATATAGAAGGCATTAGCGCCAAAAGATATTCCTAAAGACAAATTATAATTTATTTAAAGTGGGAATTTACCATTCTGCTCTAAACATAAGTAAACATAGTCTGTTTATTTCAATGCTTTGCAAATCCCCAAAAATTTACTTTGGAATTTTTAATCACATACTAACTTTCCAGTAAGAAAGCTCAGACATTTAAAACTATTTGCACATAAAACATGTTGTAATTTTTTTAATGAAATTTAAAATTTTCCATGTTTAATGTAAAAACAGCTGTCCTGAATTACCTCAGATGGCTCGCCTCTGAGCCAAAGGCAGAAATACTTGGTATCTGAGCAAAAAAGTGACCATCAAAATTTGATCAAGTGAAAACATGGGATTATAATGAATGTACTAGATGCTTTTATCTATAATATTCACTTCAGTTGAAATAATTAACTAAGTTTCTGAAATAGTCCTTGTTTCATAATTTGATGTACTTTTTTCCCTAGACTTACATTTTGTAAGTATTAATTCTGGAAGCAATCCAATGAGGTTGACAGATTTTCTCCCATTTTGTGGATTGAAAATACTGAGACCCCAGAAGGGCGAGTGGCTCACCCAAAGGCATAAAGAATAAAAATTGCCAAAGGTACATGCATCTGTTACACCTCTTCCCTTCTCATTCCTTCCACAAATATTCATTTATTGAGAGTGGTCCTCCTGTTCAGGTTCTTTGTCAGGTTTGGGCACACACAAGGTTCTTGCTTCTGACTGACATTTACTGCATGACTCCTGTGCTGCGGGCTCTGGCATCTCTTGTTTCATTAAACCACGCCTGTGAGTCAGGTACGGTTAATCTCATGTTATGGATGAGGAAACTGAGGCTCAGAGGGGTTTGGTGTCCTGTACAAGGTCACGTAGTTAGTTCATGACTGACCTGCCTGGGGTTGGTAGCAGACATAAATGAAATTCAAATACATCATTTTTTAAATTATACCAGGTAGTTTCCAAAATGAAAAGAATTTTTCTTAGATTAGTCCTTAGCATCTGCTATATTGCCAGATACCACACGAAGCTAGTTCAGCTTCATCTCATTTAACCCTCTGAACAACTCAGAGGGTTATTTCCACTGAGGTAGGAGGGTTATTTCCACTTTTTCCAGCTAAGGAAGCAGAAACTTAATGATGGAAATAAGGTATCGTGGCCTGAAATTGGCAGAGGCAGAATTGGAGGCCAGGTCTGACTGGCTGAAAGCACAGTTTTGTTCTGCTGCCCGGGTGACTGTACGTATGAAACAGAGGGTGATGGCTCAAGAGAGCCCCATCAGATCGCTACAGGATTCGGAGGAGGGGGGCTGTTATTCCAGGGGGAGTTGGTGATGAGGGTGATGAGTGGAAGAGTGGGTGCAGGAGAGGGGCTACAAAGGCTTCTGCAGGCAGAGCTGGTGAGGAACGTGTGGGAGGATGGGGAGAAGGCAAGAGTGACACACTTGCCCTCCCTGTCCCCTCGGCCACCGCTGTCCTGTGGGCCAGTGTGCGCTGGAGACTCTTAAATGCTGAGTTTGTGCGTAAGGTGGAGACTATATAGATGAAGCTGACCGTGAGTGAAGAGTTGAAGAGGGAAGAGAGAGCATGTGGGTGGATGTTTGCATGGATGCAGAGAAAACCCCAAGAAAATTTAATCTGGGAGCTGCCTGGCACATGTGGGAGGGGAACTCCAAGCCACAGTGAAACAGGGCTTGTGCAGTCTCCCAGTTGGCCCAGCTTCCTTTAGCTTCTTTTGACTGCCCCCCCTCCTCCGTGACTGCTTTTCAGATCTTTTTCACTTACATTTGCCCGGAAATAATCTTTTACGAGGTTCCAGGGACAGTAAAATTGGGGGGAGGAGCGCCCTTACAAGGATCCCCACATTTCTAAGCTGTCCCTCTTATTTCTCTCCAGAAAGGCAGGGAAAATATTCTTTGGAAACAACTGTTGAACTGCTTATGGATCTTAGAGTTTGCTGCTGTGGGAACAGTAGTGAGTTTTATGAAGTGACACTTTTTGGCCTGCAGGTCAGAGCAGGGGCACGTGAGTCTTAGTGAGGAGAGGAGAGGAGAGTGCAGGTTGGGGTATAAACCCAGAGTTCATTGTCTGCTTCCAGCAGCATTTTCCAGCTGAGGGACCCAGGGCACACTCTTTACGCCTCCTGACCATAAACTATAAACAGTGGTAACATCAGTTCCTGCTCCAGAGGAAGTGCCCGGCAAAGTGTCCGGGACGGAGATTCAGTAGATGTGTGTTGTATCTGAATCTGAGTCAGTACGTTCTCCATTCACAAGACTGTTTCAGCAGCTACCTAATAACTAGTCCCTGATGCTGAAAGAAAACACCTTTCGGGCAACACTGCAAGTGGCTGGAATAGAAAAGACTCAGAGGTTGTTCACCATCCTCAGTGAAGTCAAACCCATCGGGCAGCAAGGTGTGGTCGTGTCCTTAGGAGCATCAATGAGGAGGTGACCCTGTGTGGTGGTGTCCCCACTGACATACTGCTGTGCTGTGGGTGACTGCAGGTTGTACCCACAGAGCCTGGCTGTTGCAGAGGGGAGCTTGCCTGGCAAAGGTAGGTGCTATCTTGAAGGCATTAAAGGTGGCAGATGAGCAAAGACAGGTAAAACCAGGGCAAATGGCCAGGGTGCCAAACCTGTGTCCAGTGGCAGTCCAGACTCACCTTGAGGCCAAGCTGGTCACCAGGTGTGGCCCTGCAGGGGCTCTGCCCCTCTTTAGAGAGTGCAGGTGCTAGCCGTTTCTGTCCTATGGGGGCTCCTTGCAATGTGTCCCGAGGGACTGAACAGCACTGATCAAGTCTCTGGAGAGTGTTTCCCATCAGACATCTCTGAGTTTTGGAAGAACAAGAAATAAAGATAAATAGCAGGTATTGCTTACTAGACTAAAACACACAAATGGATCATATATCCCAAACTAAGATGTTGATTCTTATTGCAAGCAAAAATGCCCATGTTTTTTGTGACGCTTTGCCTGGAAAGGTTGTACAAAGGGCTGACACAAACCCCGTCTTACCAAAAGAGCTGGTTATCCCTGAGAATGAATGAACATTACACATGAAACATGCGAATTAAAATTAGGTGTTCTTTTCCCCCCAACCATCTTACTTTTAATAGTTATTTAGAAGAAATCTGCATTTTTCACTTGAAATGTGCCGTGCCTTTGTTGGCCAGCTATGTGTACCAGTCTGCCTGCCTGTTTCCACTGGCTTGTCATGCTCACTAATTAGAGAGCTGCTGCCTGATTCACCTTGTTAATTAGAGGGACTTGCACACGGAGCCCTTCGGGCAGTGTGCGAGAGAGCCTCGCACCAGTGCCCCGAGAACGATGCGTCTGTGAAGTCATTCTTCTCATCTACCTTCTATTTTTCATTTGAAATGAATAAATCATTGAGATTTTCCTTGTGGAGTGAGAATGCAAGAATTCACTTCTCTGTAAGATGTAAATTACATGTGATCAATAGGAAGGGATGACTCGTGTATTGTACTTACATGATTTCCTAATTCACTTCTTGTCGGTGTATGAAAAATGGCCTGAAATATATGTCTCCTCTCCATGAATCGGTGTCCTTCATCTGGTAAAGGAGGGTGTTGAGTGAGAAACACAGTTGCTTCTTTTGAGCTGTCGGAGTCTGGACTGGTGGTATGTTGTTCTCTTGGTCAGAGGAAGGGAAGCCTCTGAAACCCAGGCCTCTGAGGAGGGGGTTTGACCAGCTTTTTCTCCCCGGCCGCCCCCGGGCCCCCGTCTGCTCAGGAAGAAACAGGGCGCAGCAGGTCATTTTGATGGAGACGTTCTTTTGTAATAGAGACCCCCACTTCTTGGAATTGAGATTTTAGATGTATTGTGTGTCTTTAAAAAATAAACAATTTAATAGTTTGGCTTGGACGCCATCACAGAAGCAGTAGTGCCTTTCAGCACCATGTTGCCTCCTTTTCCAACCTGCACAACACTTCGGAAATTAGTTTCAGTGGCCTTCTCTCCAACTGCTTGGTTAAACTGAAGCATTATGGCTAAAGGAGAATAGAAAAAGGCAGTGAACTCTCATTGGTTGAAAGGAGGGTAGTAAAGGTGTAGCTTTCCCATGAAAAAAAGGAGGGATGGGGCTCAGCCCCACCAAGTCTGGTTGTCTCTGCTGAGAAGCCTGTTCATTAGCCACATTATCAGTCTGTGTGGTTAATATCTTTATTGGCTGTGTTGGGTCTTCATTGCTACACGTGGGCTTTCTCTAGTTGCCGCGAGCGGGGGCTACTCTTCGCTGTGGTGCACGGGCTTCTCATTGTGGTGGCTTCTCTTGCTGCAGAGCACAGGCTCTAGGTGCGCGGGCTTCAGTAGCTCTGGCACGTGGGCTCAGTAGTTGTGTCTCGCGGGCTCTAGAGCTCAGGCTCAGTAGTTGTGGTGTACGGGCTTAGTTGCTGTGCGGCATGTGGGATCTTCGCGGACCAGGACTCGAACCTTTGTCCCCTGCATTGGCAGGCGGATTCTTAACCACTGCACCACCAGGGAAGTCCCTGTTAATTAATATCTTAAAGAGGTTCACCTTTCTCCTCATCCATAGCATCTCACTTGCAGAGATTCTGGCAAAAGATTTGCAAATATTTCTTTAGAAAAAGGAAAGAATTTTATACCTGCTCTTCCTGGGGAAGGCGTAGACTGGAGTAACTTTTCTAGATGCTTTCCCCACCATTCTCAATATCTGATTTTGGGCCCACAAGCACGCATTGAGCACTTGCTGCATACAAAACACTGTCCCAGTCCTGAGGGAAACCCTGGGACACAGAGGTCACCCCTGTCCTCAGGACACCACGTGAGGGTGGAAGAAAGAATCGGAGAAGAAGCAAATCATTACCACCGAGTGGTGGGCACTGGGGAGCCTGCACAGGGGAGGGGAGTTGGGACTGAGGTCACAGAGGAGGGACGTCTGTGAGGGCTGCTGCAGACTGAGCAGAGCTGGCCAGGCGGAGGAAGGCTTGCAGGCAGGGAGCACAGTGCATGCAAAGGTGTGGAAATGCCTGGCCTGTTGCAGGGGTGTGAGTGGCGGGAAGGCTGGAGGATGAGTGAGTCAGACGACAGAGGGCTGCAGGGGAGGGAGGCACCAATCAGGTCCCCAAGGCCAACATTCTACCCTGGATTCTACCTTGGGTGCACAGCATTGCTGTTGGCTCTGCTACAGCCTCCAGCTCGGGCGGGGACTAGGGGGCAGAGGGGTCAGTATGTGGCCACCCCAGACCTGGGTTTGGGCTCAGGAATAGCCCGTGTGGGTCTGTAGCACTCCACAGGGGGATGCAGAAGTGCACTTGGCCTCTTCGGCACATCTGCCCTCTGCACAGCTCCAGCCCTGGGTGCAGGATCCATCAAACATAGGGAGTAGAGGGCGTGGTGAGGGTGGATACTGACCTGCCAGGAATCTCATGGGCAAAAGAAGCTACTTCTGCAAGGACCTCCACCAGTTTGACCTTGAGAATTTTACCAAGGATCCAGATTGCAGCATGGGCCCTCACACAGCGCTTCCCAGACACCTAGATCCATTCCTCAAGTGGGATTTGAGCACCTGCCCTTTGCCGGGGTTAGAGCAAATAGCCAGGGATACAAAGATGAAAAAGACACCATCTCATGCCTTTAAGAAGCTCACAAGAGATGGCAGAAGTGATGCGTGTTTACAGAGATGTAGAGGACGCACTGTTAAGTATCAAAGCAGCAGCCAGGAGAGGGAGGTGTCATGGGAGAGGTAACACTGGCACTGAGTTTTACAGGATGAATAGGATTTATTAGACTGAAATGGTGAGGAAGGATTTTCTAAACAAGGGACAGTACGTGCAGAGCAGGGAGCTGTGAACGTGCACTGTGGGTTCAGGAGCTGCAAGAATTCATTCAGGTTCCAACTCAGGGAATGAGCCTGGAGGGTTTGCAGTAGGGTCCCAGGGGGAAGAGGATCGGAGGGAAACAGGATCAGATTTAAACTTATAAAGGAAGCTTTTGCCAGCCCCTCCCGCACCCAGTTGTACAACAGCAGACTTTGTTCCTTTAGCAAGTCGTTGGCTTCAGTAACATGAGTTACAAGACAATGAAGAGGTAGAAACACACGCACACACACATACACACACAGTGAAATGAAAGTAGTATTAAAATAGCATCTGAAAGCCCCATAAGGTTTCTCCTGGGACATGACACCTCTTGGACCCCCCTCACACCATGGGCCTCACCCTGCTGCTTGCCCACCAACCACCCTGCCGCCCTCCCTCCTCCTCCGGGCTGAGCGCCACATGTTGGTGTGCTAGCTTCCGAAGTCTGTGACATGTCCCGGGGGGCAAAGTCTTGCCCACCTCCTGTTGCCCCAGTGGTACCAAGTCCAGCAGCACCATGGATTCTTGGGAAGCCTCTGCTAATTGATTAGTAGTTTCTCCACACATTTAAACATTTCATCCTTTGCTTGATTCTAAAGGTAATGTGTGTTGATGGTAGATAATTTGGAAAGTGCAAAGGTGCTGAACTGTTTCGGAGTGACTGATCCAGCTCGTTTAGGCCAAATATATACCCCCTGTCCTCCCAGTATCCACCTTTACAATGCTCTAGTTGATTTTACACTTCGACTTCCAAAATTCAGCCTCCTTACTTTGTATTGGCTATTGTAAAATTAACTCTTTTAATGGACTTTTTGGGGTGGAGGAAGAATTCTAAATTCTGTGGTGTTCTTTTGCAGTAATAATATGAGTGTAAACTCCTAGCATGATTTATCTGAAGTGGTGACACCCACCTCCTTCCTAGTAGAGGGTTTGGGATGATACAATGGCAGGTGAGGTCAAGTTGGTGTACGCAAAGCAGGTAAGTGAGTGTCTTTCACACTCATAAGAATGATTAACCTTACCACAGCAGTATTGATGAGCTGGGATATAGGGGCATGCGCATGTGTGCAGATGGATGCAGGTGTCCCAGCTACAGAAGGCTGCTAAGTGCTTGCAGCAAACTTGTACAAATCAGTGACTAGTGAATCTGCCCATGAAATGCAGGCAGCATCTGTTTTTTCCTGTCTGCCCTTTGCTGCGATAGACCAAACAATCTTGAATTCTGAACTGAAAGACTCATTTTGAAACAACTTTAACCCATATTTATATTTCCAAATTTGGTGAATCTGTGGCTCTGCTCTGAAAATAAAATGTTTGATGCTTTCTTAAACGTGAGGACATATTCATAATTCTACACCTGTCTGCTGAGCACTCCCTATTTGTGAGGTTGTCTAACAAAAAGGGGAGGATTGGGCTTCCCTGGTGGCGCAGTGGTTAAGAATCCGCCTGCCAATGCAGGGGACACGGGTTTGAGCCCTGGTCTGGGAAGATCCCACATGCCGCGGAGCGACAAAGCCCGTGCACCACAACTACCGAGCCTGCGCGCTAGAGCCCGCGAGCCACAGCTGCTGAGCCCGGGTGCCACAACTACGGAAGCCCACGTGCCTAGAGCCCGTGCTCCGCAACAAGAGAATCCACCGCAGTGAGAAGCCCACGCACCACAATGAAGAGTAGGCCCTGCTCAACGCAACTAGAGAAAGCCTGTGCACAGCAACGAAGACCCTATGCACCCAAAAATAAATAATAAATAAGTAAATAAATATATTTTTTAAAAGACTGGGCTTCCCTGGTAGTGCAGTGGTTAAGAATCCACCTGCCAATGCAGGGGACACGGGTTTGAGCCCCGGTCCGGGAAGATCCCACATGCCACAAAGCAGCTGAGCCCATGCGCCACAACTACTGAGCCACGTGCCACAACTACTGAAGCCTGCGCGCCTAGAGCCCGTGCTCTGCAACAGAAGAAGCCACCGCAACGAGAAGCCTGCGCACCGCAGCGGAAGAGTAGCCCCTGCTCGCTGCAACTAGAGAAAGCCCGCACACAGCAATGAAGACCCAATGCAGCCAAAAATAAATTAATAAGAAACTAAAATGGTATTAAAAAAAAAGAAAAGAAAAGAAAGGGGAGGATTTGCTCTTATCTTTGAGGTGCTCGTAGTCTGGTGGGAGACAGAGTCCCATGGGCGGGCACCACCCCTGGAGGAGGATTGTGAGCTATGACAGGAGTTAGTCCACCAGAAGGAGAGCAGGGGATAGTCAGACAAGGAGTGTACTGGGGTGGTCAGGGGAGTGCTTCCAGCAAAGCGGGGAGATCAGGAGATGCCTGAGGCCAGAAAGGAGCACGTCCTGCAGCTGCTGGGCAGAGGTTGAAAGGGGACAGCTTGAAGACTGCTTTGGGTGGCCTGCGATGTGTTACATTTTCTTTTTAAATTAGCTGCCAACATTTAAACACTGAGCGGTTTCACATTCAAAACCAAACCGAGCCAAACCTGGATTTTTGGGTTTTCTAAAAATCCTGGCATCCGCATTCCCTCCTGACAGCAGTCCTGGTCCCCAAGGTGTCTGAGCCTGGAGCTGCAAGGGGCAGTGCAGAGGTGGGTGGGGCCTTGGCTCCGCAATGGGCACCCTGTCCTGCAGGCAACAGAAAGCCTTCCAGGGCTGTGAGTGCGGAGCTACCTGAGCAGGTTTGCCTTTAGAAAAGTGTCTCTGATTATAGCCTGGAGAATGGATTTGGTGGGGCTGGACAGGAGGCTGTTCATAATAGTTCATGGGAAGAATGATGGGGAGACTTGTGGAGGGTGAAAAATGCCCCCCCCCAAAGATATCAGATTCTAATCCCTGGAACCTGTGAACATTACCTTATATAGGAGAGAGAGAAAGAGAGACTTTGCAGGCCTGATTAAATTAAGGATTTTGAGATGGGAGGTTATCCTGGATTATCCAGGTGGGCCGCAAATGCCAGTTATATGTCTACTTATAAGAAGGAGGCAGGGAGAGATTTGACACAGGTAGAAAAGGAGGCAATGGGACCGTAGAAGCAAGGGCAGGAGGGATGTGGCCGCAAGCTAAGGAATGCCAGCAGCCACAAGAAGAGGCACGGACCAGATTCTTTCCTGGAGCCTTGGGAAGGAGTGTGCCCCTGCTGACACCTTGGCTTCAGCCCAGGGATACTGATTTTTAACTTCCACTCCAGAACCGTGAGAGAATATATTTCTGTTCTTTTTAACCTCCTCCCCCCCCATCCCCAGACCCCGTGCCCAAGATTTGTGGTGACTTGTTACGGTGGTCACAGGAAACTAATACAGACGGTGTCAGAGGGCCTTAGGGGTAGAGCCTACCAGTCTGGAGACTGAGTGGATGTGTTTGCTGTGGGGATGGGAGGCATCTAGGAGGTCCCCCGGCTGAGTCCTGCTGAAATCAAGCCTGAGACTCAGCTAGAGGCACAGGAGCAGGCCCAGGAAGCAGAGGGAGGGCACAGGGAAGGAGGAGACTCCCGTGAAGGTGCGTGAGTGAGCTGGTGACTGCAGTGGGCAGAGGAACCATGTAGAATACTCCTCTGAATCGTCCCTCTGGGGCACCTATCAACTAGCGCCCATCTCCCGGTGGTTGACGGTTGCCTGTATTAGGGTTTTCCAGAGAAACAGAACAAATGAGCTGTATATTCATTATGTTTCATCTAAATATATTAAACATGCATCACAGTAACTCTCTCATATGTACATATATATATAATGTCTCTATATATTTGTTAAATGTAACAAAAATAAATAAATAGGGAGAGAGAGAGAGACGTATTTTATGATGAACTGGCTCACGTGATTACGGAGGCTGACAAGCCCCAAGATCTGCAGTCAGCCAGCTGCAGCCCAGGACGGCCACGGGGGTAGAAGACCACTGAAGACCAGCAGCCTCAAGACCCAGGAAGAGCTGATGTTTCCATTTAAGAAAAGGCAGGAAAAACCTGATGTTCCCAACTCAAACAGGCAGGAGGAATTCTCTCTCACTCTCAGGAAGGTCCGCCTTTTTGTTCCATTCAGACCTTCAACAGACTGGATGAGGGCTGCCCACACTGCAGAGGGCCACCTGCTTTACTCAGTCTAGCAGTCCAAGTGTTAACTTCATCCAGAAACACCCTCACAGACACACCCAGGATAATGTTTGACCAAATATCTGGGCACTCCATGGCCTGGTCAAGTTGACACACTATCTCCTGTTGAGTGGCCTCCTGTGGCCACTGAAAAATCTGATGGATGCTGAGGGGTGCCTTCGATGTAGGACCTAGGCCGTGTGCCTGGGGCCATTCACAATTGCTGTGCCGAAATCAGGTGTGCCCAGTGATGTGGCTAGGACACAGAAAGTGTCTGCCCCAGGCTCCTGAGTTTCCTGCTCGGGCAAGTGGGGGAGTAGGGGATCACGTAAGAGGAGTGGGGGCGGTACACAGAGTGTAGTCAGCAGTGGGTTGGGTTTGCGCACGCCGGGGCACGCAGGCAGGTTGAGCTGGGGCAGAACTGAGGGGCCCTGGAGTGGGTGAGGTGATCTTGGTGAGACCAGCTGCAGAGGAGCAGAGGGATGAAATCTAACGGCAGTGGTGCGGGCGTGAGTGGGGGGTTGGTGAAGTGGAGCCTATAGCCGAGGACAGTCCCTTCAAGGAGAACCATAAGACAGGGGCTGAGGGAGAGTTGGAGTAAAAGGAGAACTTAAAAAAAAAAATTATTCTGTCAGTCAGTCAACAAGCATTACTGAGTGCCTAATCCATGATGTGACCATTATCAACACACACTGAGCTTCTGTCCTCAGAGAGTAAACATGTAATAAAAAGCACAATAATTTCAGATGCTGTAAACATGTAACGCAAATAAAATAATTTCAGATACTGATTAAGAAGCACGAAGAAATAAATCAGGGTGATGTGACAGCGAGTGACAGGGCTACTTCAGCTGGACTAGTTAGGGAAGGCCTCTCTGAGGAGGTGACAACTGCTGTGACTGCAGGGGATGGGAAGGACCCAGCTGCGCAGAGAACTGGGGGAGGATGTGCCAGTGCAAAGGCCCTGGGGTGGGTGTTCGAGGGAGAGGGGGAAGCCGTGTGCCTGGAGGGGACAAGGCCAGGAGGCTGCTGGGTGACACCACTCAGGGCACCATCAGTAGGCCATAGGGGGCTTGAGGTGAGGCTAGTTGCCATGTGCAACCATTGGAACTTCTGAAGCAGGGAATGACATTATCTGATTTACATATTTAAAAGGTCACTCTGGCATTCGTGGGGAAAATGGACTCAAAGAGGGCAACAGCAAAGGCGGGGAAGCTAGTGAAGAGGCCCCATGGTGGTCCAAGCTGGGGACGGTGGGAGAGATTTGGCAAAGACGGGCATTGCAGGGAAAGGCCTGTCTGGATGTCCTAGGATCAAAATGATACACAGAAGGACAAAAATTACCATCTTCTAAGGTGATTGTGCCACAGTAATGATGCAATGTGTTGTATTAAATACAGAAGAAACTTGATAATTGCCTGGCATCGGTTAATGTATTCTATGAGGTGTGTGTTGTTGGCAGGTATTAGACTTGTTTACGAGGACTCCATCAATTAATGAGCTGTTGTGATTGGGTTGTGGAAAGCGAACTTTTGTTTTTAAATTGAAGTATAGTTGTACAATATGATATAAGTTACAGGTGTACAATATAGTGATTCACAATTTTTAAAGGTTGTACTCCATTTATAGTTATTATAAAATATTGGCTATATTCCCCATGTTGTACAATATATCCTCGTAGCTTGTTTTGTACCTAATAGTTTGTACCTCTTACTCCCCTACCCTTATATTGCCCCTCCCCGCTTCCCTCTCCCCACTGGTAACCACTAGTTTGTTCTCTATATCTGTGAGTTTGTTTACTTTCTGTTATATTCACTAGTTTGTTGTATTTTTTAGATCCTGCATATAAGTGGTATCATACAGTATTTGTCTTTCTCTGTCTGAATTATTTCACTTAGCATAATGCGCTCCAAGTGTATCCATATTGCTGCAAATGGCAAACTTTCATTCTTTTTATGGCTGAGTAGTATTCCATTGTGTGTGTGTGTGTGTGTGTGTGTGTATCACATCTTCTTTATTCGTTCATCTGTTGATGGACACTTAGGCTGCTTCCATATCTTGACTATTGTAAATAATGCTGCTATGAACATAGGGATGCATGTATCTTTCAAATAAGGGGTTTTTGGTTTTTTTCACATATATACCCAGGAGTGGAATTGCTGGATCATTTGGTAGTTCTATTTTTAGTTTTTTGAGAAACCTCCATACTGGAAAACGTACCGTTAATAGAGGTAGACTTTTCACAATCTGCCGGTGACTGGAATGTAGCTTTCAGAGTGCGAAAGCTCAGGGCAGGAGCAAAAGGCCAGCACTGAGAGAAGACCTGTTCCTGGGACAGCTAGACCCTGCTGCCACAGCCCTCACCACATCCCTCTTGAGGACAGATGTGGAGGGAGAATGTGAGATGGTTCCCAGCGGGACTGCAGCCAGGCTCTTTCCTCAGTCTGGAGATGCTGCAGGGGAAGGGCGGCAGATGGGGGGGGAGGGTGTCTGCTCACCTTACGCCCACGGGTGGGGAGGAAGGTTGGAGAGCCAGGTGCAGAGCTGTGCTTTGGGAAGGGTCCGGCTAGAGACCCGCTGCCCACAAAGCGGGGGATTCTTGTGCCAGACCCTAGTGACCTCCAGAAAGTATTTGGGGAGAATGTCCCTTTTGTTCTCTGGTTTTGGTGAGGGAGATACGCAATCACGTAAGTTCAGCATAGGTATTCGCGGCAAAGAGGCCAGATCACCGCTCCTTGTCTGACTCTGGACCACTGATGGCAGGTGTCCTGGTGCCAGCAGCAAGTGACGGACTCAGTCAAACCGAGGAAAAGTCCCCACTCTACCCTTGTGAGCCTCAGTTCTTTCAGCTGTGGAATGGGAACAACCCCTCCCGTCCTGAGTTCAATGGGGACTAAATGGAAGTAAGGGCAGGGTGGGTGTGCCAGTTTAGATAAACCCTGAAGACATGTCATGCTAAGTGAAAGAAGCCAGAAACTAAGGGACAAATATTGTATGAGGTGCCTAGAACAGGCAAATCCATAGAGACAGAAAGTAGAATAGAGGTTCCCAGGGGCTGGGAGGAGGGAGGAATAGAAAGTTATTGTTCAATGGACACAGTTTCTGTTTGGGATGATAAAATAGTTCTAGAAATGGATAGCAGTAATGGCTGCACAGCAATGTGAATGTACCTAATGCCACTGAATTGTACACTTAGAAATGGTTAAGATGACACATTTTATGCTATGTGCATTTTACCACATTAAAAATGAGCAAGAGGGCTCCCCTGGTGGCGCAGTGGTTGAGAGTCCGCCTGCCGATGCAGGGGACATGGGTTCGTGCCCCGGTCCGGGAGGATCCCACATGCCGTGGAGCGGCTGGGCCCGTGAGCCATGGCCGCTGAGCCTGCGCGTCCGGAGCCTGTGCTCCGCAACGGGAGAGGCCACGGTAGTGAGATGGCCGCGTACCGCAAAAAAAAAAAAAAAAAAAATTAGAGGAAGAAAAGCACCTTCCGATGAACCCAAATTGGACTTCCCGGGGTCGCTGTGGCCTGGCTGGACCCTAGCCCAGGCCTGGACGCCAGCCACCCGTGGAGGATAACTAAATGTAGACAATTTTGAAAAGAACTGAAGTATATGAAAGCAGAACCCCATCACCCATAATCCTCATAGTTATCTATGAATTTTTCATTATAAGGTTTTCTATGATTTGATACTTGGGTTTTTGTTGTTGTGGTTGTGTAGCTTTATGTCATAAAATTTCCCCATATCACGAGAAACTCTATATAAAACACTCTAATGCCATATGCAGATGCCATAATTCACTTGATCAATCCCAAATGTTGGCTATTTAAGCTCTTCGCAATTTTTCACATTATGTACAACACTGTGATCAGTGTGCATAAGTCTCTATCTACTCCCTGAAATTTTCCCTGGAATAGATTTTTAGAAGTAGCCTTACTTGGGTATGATATTGAGCCCTTATAGAGGTTTACCCCGCAGTGGCTGGTCAACTTCAGAAAGGCTCTCCATTTGATACCTTCACCTGGCTGACAGGCGTGCCCTTTCCTCAGCACCCAGCCTACCACCTGTGTCCTAGAACTGTTGATTCCACATGGAGAAGGGGGTATCTTGGTTTAAAATACCTCACTCCTGAGCGAGGCACTGCCCTTCCCACTGGCAGCCGTCACGGAGCTCCTGGGATGCCAAGGCACTGTGCATACTGACCTTAGAAGGTGGGATTGACGAGAGGGGGCAGATGTTAGAGACCATCCCCAAGCAGAAACAAACTCTCCAGACCGTAGCAGCCTTGCTTCTCATAAGGTAGACTCAGCTCAGAAGAAAGACAGAAGGCCCTCCAGCCCCCGTGGGGAATGTTTCCCGTCCAGCCAATATCATGTGGGTTTTGGGGGGGTTTTTTTTGGCCGCACTCCCCAACCAGGGGTTGAACCTGGGCCCTTGGCAGTGAAAGCATGCCATGCTAACCACTGAACTGCCAGGGAATTCCCACCAGTATCATTTTATGCTCGGTGCCTTGTAGGCTCCTAGAGAGGCAAAGCGAGAGAGAGATTCTCCAGGGGTGTGGAACAGAGGCAGAGGCAGACTTGTAGAGTGGGTGCAGCCAGTCCCTGCCCCTCAGCTCTTTCAGAGGTGCTAGTGCAACCTCGGCCAGAGAGGGGTGAGGCACCCAGATACCCTGGTCTCTACCTCAAGCTGACTCTGGACACCGTTCAGCCACTTGCCTCCATGTGACCTCGGTCACATTTCTGAACCTCGCCCTGCTTGCATTTTCCCATCAGTAAAGGGGGCTAATAATACTTATCTCTGGTGGGTCATAGTGAGGGTTAAGGTTATGGATGTCAAAGTGCCAGGCCCAGTCCTCTGTAACCAAGCAGCACAGAATGTGCCAGCTACTCACTCTCCTACTGCCACTCACAGGACAAGCAGACCTTCCTCCTTCCAGATGTCTTTCTCCCCAGTCATCAGCAGGGTTGGCATGGGGCTGGTGTTTGCTGTGCCCATGGCGGGGGGCATCTCAGACATGAGAGCTGATGCTGGTTCCCCTACTTCCCTGTCTCTCAGAAAGAGGCCCCTCCTTTGTACTCAAGGCCCCCGGACCCACCCAGACCCCAGTGTCAGCTCTCCAGGGTCCCCACTGCCGTTTGAGGCCTTTGCTTTCTAGGTGATCATTTTTAGCAAGTAGACCCTCATCTTAATATATTCAGCAGACATCTGACAATTGTGATAACCCTGATGGGTGGTGAGCAGGGCAAATTAGCTAAAAGATGATTGATTTTTTTTTACGCGCAATTTTATCTTCAACCTTTCCTAGCAACGTGCTCTACCAGAGTCATAATTTCTTCTCCCAGGTATTTGCCAGTATCAAGATTGCACATCTATTTACGGTTGCCTGGAAGCCCCATAATTACAATACAGTCCAAGTGCCCATTTTCTTTCCTTGACTACAAATAGGGATCAATCGAATTTTAAATGACCGCTCCTGGGCTGGCTCCCGATCGTGACCTTTGTAAATGATTAGAGCTCACCTCTGTTGCCGTCTGCCCAGAAAGAGCGAGTGGCCAGAGCTTTCTAACTGGCATTTAATCTGGATGTGGGCCAAAGATATTCCAGATGAAAACCGGCCATGAGCTGCCAGTGGAGAAAGGGCTTGTGGACTTTGTCTCCGCCCCAAGGACACTTCCGGGGGTCCCCCACACCCCCTTTCCTTTGTCCAGGTCCTGAGTTCTGAGGATGTCTGTGGTTGGAGCTGCACTCAGCACCCTTGTGGGCTGAATTCGGAACATCCCTGGAAGTTGTAAACCTGCAGATAAAAATTGTTATTTGCCAGAAAGACGTTTCAGAAGTTTCTTCCTTTCTTCTTCTTCTTTTTTTTTTGTTTTTAAATCACTGAGTTTGAGCTCCGTGCTAAGCTTTAGATGGTGAAGCCTGAGAAAGCTTCAGTGTAAGAAACTGGGTCCAGACCTTGCCTTGAGCTCCCACGTAACGCCCCAGCCATCCTCAGGGTCAGGGCTGGAGTTTCTGATTCACGCTGGAGCCAGCTGCGGTGTGTCTGAGCCTGCTGAGGCCCCTGGCGGCACTGCTTGAGGGAGAGGGCTGAAGCCCAGCCACCGAGGCCTGGAACGTGATCCTCCCGCATTTGCGGGGAGGGGGGTTAGTCAGGAAGACCGCTTCCCACCCACCTCCCTTGATGGCAATGTAGGGGCCACGGGGAGGGTGAGACAGCCTCCTATTTGGCCACCAGCCCCACCTCAGTTTCTTGAACTGCCGCTGTTGGGAATGATTTGCTACCTCTATCTGCGGTCAGGGTGCGGCCGTGCCATTGACATGCGTTGTCGGCCTTGCCCTTCCAGAGTCTATTCTGTGTAATAGCAACATGTTTCCTTCTGGGCGGCGGTCTTCGGGCTGTCTGCTACTAGCGCCGTCTCGGGTTTCTCTGAGCATCCCTAAGCCCAGCCTTGGAGCCCACTGGTTCGCACGACACCCTCTGTCCCCTCTGCAGCCAGGCCAGCTTCCCTGGGACTCATCCTTCTCAGCACCTGTGTATAAGCTGCTGCCCACGCTATGCCCCACAACACCCCATCATCGCCCACACCTCCCCTTCTCCACCTGCATCCAGCCACCCTGAGCTGGCTCTGTGTCGGCCCCCCTGAGCGATCCAGGCAGCGGGGCTGGCACCTGCTTAGGACGCAGACAGTGGTTACCCCCGTCCCCGCCCGAGCACCTGAATGTATCCTTATAGACACTGCAGCTCCTCGTCGTGCCAGTCCCTAGGGAAAGCTTGACTCTCAACCAACCCATGAGAGTCCTCTTTGGCTCCTGGACACCTGAGGTTCCAGGAGTAGAGGAGGAAACAGGGGAGGGGATAAGTTGAGATGTGCCAGCAAACGAAGCTTGATCCCATGGTTGGCCTGCTAGCATCTCTCTGTGATGCAACTGCTAACAGAATTCTTATAAAAGCACCAATGTTTCCAGAAGTGAAAGCCATCATTAAGAGTTACGATCTAAAATCACATGAGAAGTCTCAGTTAAACCACTGTTTTAGGGCCTCCCTGGTGGCGCAGTGGTTAAGAATCCACCTGCCAATGCAGGGAACACGGGTTCGAGCCCTGGTCCGGGAAGATCCCACGTGCCACGGAGCAACTAAGCCCGTGCGCGGCAACTACTGAGCCTGCGCTCTACAGCCCGCGTGCCACAACTATTGAAGCCCGCATGCCTAGAGCCCGTGCTCCGCAACAAGAGAAGGCACCGCAATAAGAAGCCTGCGCACCGCAACGAAGAGTAGCCCCCGCTCGCTGCAACTAGAGAAAGCCTGCACGTAGCAACAAAGACCCAACTCAGCCAAAATAAGTAAATAAATAAATTTATTAAAAGAACAACAACAGCAAAAAAAACCCCCACAGTTTTGTCCTGCTGCAAAAGTCTCAGGAAAGTGTGTGCTGAGGCTGTGTTCCCCCATGGGTCACAAGTACACATGTGTTCTTAGAATGTGGAGGACAACTTTCTTTCTTTGCCACAGATGCAGAGACAAGCTGGCTCAGCTGAGGCAAAGGCAGAGAACCGAATAACATCAGTAGCTTCCAGCCCTTGAAAGGCCACGAGGTGAACTCACTTGAGCTCTTTCCGCAAGTGGGGAGGTGAGCCCGGCCTGTGTGAATGTGCATGATTTCTTCTATGTCTCATGACTAAGCATCTCCTTCTGTTTGGCCTTTGAAATGCATCAAAAAACAACAAAAAACATCTCCTTGGTTCTGTCCATTTATTTACAGAACAAGAGTGTAATCTCACAGGTTGGGGCCGAACTCAGTGGGCTTTCCCAGTTGTCATCATTGGGTTTTAATGTATACATTCTAGCAGGCCCCAGTAATGTGACCACAGCATATTTCAAGATATTTCTGTTATGGTATATCCAAGGATTACAGTTTGAAGCAATTGATTTAATTCCCAAATACAATGGCAGTCTGGAAGCGTGAGATGTGTTTTGTGTGCAGTCAGGATGGGCTTTAAAATGTGTCCTCAGGCTCAGCAGCAGATCTGAGCCTGGAGCCCGAATCCGTTGAACTGCTATCCCAGGAGCCCTTGGCATCATCAGGCATTAGTCCCAGCCACAGTGTGGGATGGTAAAGCATCTTGACTGTGGAAGATGCCTCTGCATCTTTATTTGCTGTTACCTTTTGATCACTCCCTGAAGAGCAGCGACTTTGCTGATTTCAGTTGAGTTTATTTTCCCACTATTAACATGTGTACCTGTGTTTTCAAAGATGCTTACGTTCGTGTCATGTTTTGCAGATAATGTATAACAGTAGGATTTAGGTGAGAATCTTTAGTGCAAAATCTATTGCTCCTGGTAATGAGGGAAGTGCATGGCAGTGAGGTATGATAACTGATCCCACCACAGGCAAATTGTATCTCTTGAATTTCACCTTTGTCTTGGCACATATACTATTAGTTATTATTCTGATTAGAATAATGGCCTGCATTTTATAAGTGTATAATTTGCACTTCAAGTCACTGTTTAACCTTCGTGGGAATGTTACTTTTGCAGAGTTCTGCTGATCCTACAGGCATCTAAAATACCTGAGTGCAGAGATAGGAGTCTGCTCATGGGCAGGGACCGTCATCAGAAACCTGTATCAGTGAACGATGAATGTTTGAGTCGGGGGTTGGGTAGTCTTCTAAATTCTTTTCTGAACCCTTCTGTTAAGAAATTCAGAAGAAGCAGTGCCTACGTGCCCCAAGCTTCTGGACTAATTGACTTGTGCAGTCAAGTAGATATAGTATAATTTCACACCCAGACCAACTGGCAGGGGCAAAACCAACAAAGAAGATGGCTTTCATGAATGAAAATTTAGCTGAAATGGGCAGAGCAAACAGCCATATTTTCCAACGGAAAACACCCATGCTACAGGAATAGGATACAGGATAAAAGGGTTCCATCTTCAAGACAGTTTGGGAAGTAGTAGGTCAAACCATGTGCAACAGGTTTCTTTACCAGCTCGTACTGTGTATCTCCCCTTGCCATCCTAGCTCAGGGCTCCATCCCTGGTCACCTGGACAAATGTGATAGTTTCCACTGGCACCCTGTCATTCTATTGTCCTCCAGAACCCATTCTCCACACCCAGCCAGAGGGGACTTTTTAAAAGATGATTTGGCACGTCACGCCCCAACCTCAAACCCTCTAAGGGTTTCCCACTGCACTCAGAATAGACTTCAGCTGTTAACGTGGCCCGAGGCCTGCCTCTCCTCTCTGTTCCACTCTCCTCCTTCCCAAAGGCTTCAGCCACCCTGGTCTCTTCCCCCCTTGGAACTGCTCAAGCCCTTTCCTGCCCCAGGGCCTTTGCACTTGCGATTTCCCTGCCTGGAAACTTCTTCCCTCTGATCTTCTTGGTTAGCTTCTCCTTGTCATTCCGATCACAGCTCAAACCCACCTTGTGAGAGGTGCTTTTCCCATCACCAGCTGTGTCCCACCTCCCGCACCTGCCCCAGTCACTTTACATACCATTAACATGTATTATTTTCTTTATAGCACTCTTTGTTCTCTGAAGGTATCTTGTTTATTTATTGTTCTATTATCTCTCCCTGCCTGAATGTGAATCTCATGAGGACAGATTGGTCAGCGTCTTGGTCTGTCCCATTCACACTGACCCTTTGCGTTTGGAACCACTCCCGCAACTTGGAAGACTCTCTGTGAATACTCGCTGAGAAACAGATGAACGGCGGGCACGTGTTCGTTAGATCCTGGGGAGTAACCGGGAGCCGGCCACAGGCATGCATTGAGATGTAATGTGTACTTAAACCGTGTGCAGCCCCTGGCCCAGGGTGAAAACCTCACCATTTGAATGTGTTCAGTACTTGGAAAATTGATTAGAACCTGAGGGCTCAAAACTGGTTCTGAAAGTCTCGCCTCCTATCCCCAAATCTAGGTATCCTCAGGGGTGGGTGTGCGTGTCAGGTGCCCCCCACCCCCAGTCACCTGGTCCTGATTACAGATACCCCATCCTGCAGTTTGTGCTACAGGCAGAGTCCTTTTTGGGTAACAGGCCCTCGTGTGGCTCTGTCGCCCCACCACTGTTCCTGTCTCTGGGATTTTGCTCCCCCTCCTTCTTCTGGCCCCACCCCTGTAGGCATTTCACCTAAGTGGTCCAAGAGGTTTAAGCATCCTTAAGAGGGAATACTGGTTGAGCAGAGCAGGCCCAGGGACCCTGGCTTGGTACCAGTTTTCCTAAGGCGCTGTATCACTGAGCCGGAAATGTCTTCCAGTTCGAGGCATCCCCCTCATGTGATACACTGTGTCAGCAGGGTTGTTGGGGATGGGAACAGTGGAGTCAGAACCTGAGGGTTCCCCACCATGGAGGGGCCAAAATGATGGTAACCTTCTGGCCAAAGCCTGAACCCTGCTTGTCAGATAATGTGGCCTCAGAGCGTTGACCTCTTACATCATCTAAAGGACACCTGCCTGCCTCCTGGGCTCCCACTCCACACTGCACACCTGCCCAGAGCCTTGTTCCCATCTCTGCCCTCCCCTCCTCTGTCCCGCTGCTCTGGCTTCCCTGGAACGTTCCTCTTCTAGACTTCCATAGTCATCCTCCCCTAATCAAGAATGGCCATTCTTGTTCATTCTCCTCATTTCTCGCCTCCCATTCCAGGTTCCAAGGCTTCTGGTGGTCCTTCCCTCATCCATCTCCCTGTCATCCATCTCTTCAGTCTTGCTTGGCTGACTCCCCCACGGCAGCCAGAGAGAGTGTGGTGTGTTACGGATAAAGTCAGACTATTCTGTGAGTCTATGGAAGGGAAGATAAATTAGCATAGTAAAGAGTTTCCCTTCTAGTCACACTCCTTTGGAGCATGGTTTTCTAATTGTTTACAACGTCCAGACTGTAAAACAGGAATATGGACAGTGCCAGCAAAATCCATAAAGCAGCTCCTATTTGCCTCTATGGTGTGAGAGGCATTTCTTTAGCTTGGGAGGAATATTGATGGATAAAAGTGTTGATTGGCCAGAAGCCCCGACAGGAGGAAGCGGAAGATGTGAAATGTGAATGTCCTTATTCATGGAAAGGAGTGTCTTTCGGGACAGGCACCAGTGCCAAGTGCAGGGGAGATGACTTCAAAAGCACACGTGGTCACCTGTGGGGTGCAGCTCTCTGAGACACATACATCTGTAGTGAACTCTTTACTGGATCCTGAGAGTGGGCCCGGTCAGAAATGAGAACAGAGCTTCAGGGTCTTAGATGGGAGGGTCACACCACTTCCAGTTATGTTGGTTTTGCAATCAAGGCACATGAGACTCCCAAAGGAACCCCTGCTGAAGTTGAGTTCACAATAATAAATTACAAACCACCAGGAGAGAGAGTCTGCTCCAACAGAGAAATTGACATCCCAGGAACTGGAAATAATAGAACAAACTGAAAGAGATTCTAAAATGTGTTTAAAATATTTAGAGATCATGGAATGTGGATCACTTTGCTTTTCTGTATGTCTGAAACCAGTTATAATTTAAAAAGAGAATCAAGGAGGGCAGTCAACAGTTTAAGTGAAAAAGTGACAGGAATTTTAATTAGAAATTAGAACCTCCACCTGTGAACACCCACCCCTTTCATCCTGTCCCCCTTTCTTCTTGGTAGCCCAGGCTATAGAAAGCCAGTTTGCAATCTGGGTCAGCAATCAGAGTGGTATGTTATCATCTTTATTCAAAACTCCTGAAACAATATGGCATATGTCTTGTCAAACAAAAATATAAGAATGTATTTCTCATGAATAGATAGAACAGGTATGAATTTTCTTTTGCTCAGTCAGAGGAAAGTAAATGGATACGTATGACTTCACATGCACTTCTGTTCTGTCACAGCCAGACAGTTTCCCTGGGATGCTATCCATAAACAGAAGTTGCTTGTTGCCATGGATTTCTGCTCTCAAGTTTTTTTGTTTTTTGTTTTTTTCTTCTTCCTTTGCCAAGACTTGAGCAAAGCCAGCCTAGCTAAGAAATAAGCGAATTATTTTTAGTTTTTTCATGAACTCTTTCCTGCCTTTGGCCCAAGGCCCATTGGACCATCAGAGGGATTTTAATACTAAGATTGGTAAAGAAGAAGTGTCTTTGCTGGACCACTTATCTCCATGCTTGCCCCTTACCAGCTAGAACCCTGGGTGCTCCCAGGAAACAGGAAGCCCTTGCTCTCACTTATTGGGGCTTTACAAGAAACACATTGCTTTTCGGACATCCCCAAGGTACTTCAGACTTAGCACATTTCAACAGAGAGCTCTGGAATCTCCTCCTTGGAGAGGGTCACCTGAGCCAGACGCTCCACAGGCCCAGCAGCTATGGCTCACGGGCCCAGCTGCTCCGCGGCATGTGGGATCTTCCAGGACCGGGGCACGAACCCATGTCCCCTGCATCGGCAGGCGGACTGTCAACCCCTGCGCCACCAGGGAAGCCCTGAGGGTGTATTTTTCCCTGAATAGGTTTGGGGCTGCCTTGGAGATCAAAAGATCCAGCTCCCGTCCCAGGACGTCTTTGCTCAAGCCTTACATACACAAGAAAAACTTTCCTTGCAAACCTCCAGCCTCCATTGCCAGCCTCCGCAGCATCCCTTTCCGGGCCCCACCTCCTAGCAAAGTAGTCCTGCAGGGGTACGGAAGTGTGATCTCTCCAGAGCCCCTTCTTGGAGTCTGTCTTTTTCTTGGAATCAGATGCAAAGAAACAACAGTGCAGCAGAAAAAAATTAACCCCGAACAAATAATAATTCGAAATTCTTGTTCACCGCTTCTTTTTTCCTCAGCTCCTCATCATCTGAAGCAGTAGGATGGATTTCCCTTCTCTTCTCCTGCCCGTCCTGTGGGGGAGGGAATGACACTGAGGATGGGGACGGAAGTGATCCTCAGCTCGCAAGCAGGAATATTTCTGTCCCTGCCTTTTTCCCTGATAAGATTAACTCCCCTCGTGGCTGAAAAGGAGTCAGGAAACATGAAGGAGAAGCAGCATATCCTTAGGGGAGAAATCTCTGGCACCTCTGTCTGAAAGAACTTGCCATCTTTCCAGGAGGATTAGATCTCACCTGCCACACTTGTCGTGGGTGTTTTCAACTGCAACTCGGCCTTCAATTATTATTATTTCCACGTGAGGTGTTCCAGGTGTTGACGATTTCCACCCCTTGGGGTTTGCAATTAAAACTAGGTCTCGGGGCTTCCCTGGTGGCGCAGTGGTTGAGAGTTCGCCTGCCGATGCAGGGGACACGGGTTCATGCCCCGGTCCGGGAAGATCTCACATGCCGCGGAGCGGCTGGGCCCGTGAGCCATGGCCCCTGGGCCTGCGCGTCCGGAGCCTGTGCTCCGCAACGGGAGAGGCCACAACAGTGAGAGGCCCGTGTACCGCAAAAACAACAACAACAAAAACTAGGTCTTCATAGACCTTAATATAAAACACAAAACTATAAAACCCTTAGAATATAACCTAGGAAAAAACCTTAGTGCCCTTTGGGTTTGGCGATGACCTTTTAGATCTAGCACCAAGAGCATGATCCATGAAAGAAAGAATTGATAAGTTGCGGTTCATTAAAGTTAAAAACTTCTGCTCTGTGAAAGACACTGTCAAGAGAGTGAAAAAACAGACTAGAAAATTTTTGCAAAACATCTGATAGAAGACTGCTCTCTGAAATATACAAAGAACTCTTTAAAATCAACAATAAGAAAATAAACAACCCAGTTTAAAAATGGACAAAAATCTTACCAGACACCTCACCAAAAAATAGCAAAAGAAGATATGAAAATATGCTCACCAGGGACTTGCAAATTAAACCAACAATAAGATACCACTTACACACCTATTAGAATGGCTAGGATCTAAAACACTGACAATGCCAAATGCTGGTGAGGATGTGGAGAAACAGGAACTCTCATTCATTGCTGGTGGGAATGCAAAATAGTGCATACAGCCATTTTGGAAAGCAGTCTGGCAGCTTACAGAACTAAATGTACTCTTACCATATGATTCAGCAGTTATGCTGCTTGGTATTTACTCAGATGAGTTGAAAACTTATGTCCACCCATGAATGTTTATAGCAGCTTTATTCATAATTGCCAAAACTTGGAAGTAACCAAGATATCCTTCAATAGGTGACTGGATAAACTGTGAAACATCCACACAATGGAATTTATACAGCACTACAAAGCAGCGAACTATGGAGCCATGGAAAGACATGGAAGAACCTTAAATGCTTATTTCTTTTTTTTTTAAATTTATTTATTTTATTTATTTAGCTTTGGCTACGTTGGGTCTTTGTTGCTGCGCTCAGGCTTTCTCTAGTTGTGGCGAGCGGGGGCTACTCTTCATGGTGGTGTGTGGGCTTCTCATTGAGGTGGCTTCTCTTGCTGCGGAGCATGGGCTCTAGGCACGTGGGCTTCAGTAGTTGTGGCATGTGGGCTCAGTAGTTGTGGCTCGCGGGCTCTAGAGTGCAGGCTCAGTAGTTGTGGCGCACGGGCTCAGTTGCTTTGGGGCATGTGGAATCCTCCCAGACCAGGGCTCGAACCCCTGTCCCCTGCATTGGTAGGCGGATTCTTAACGACTGCGCCACCAGGGAAGCCCTAAATGCTTATTTCTAAGTGAAAGAAGATAATCTAAAAAGGTTACATACTATAAAAGTCCAACTCTATGACATTTTGGAAAAGGCAAAACTAGGGAAAATGTAAAAAGATTGGTGATTTTCAGGGTTCAGGGGAAGAATGGGTTGGGGGGGAATGAATGGGTAGAGCACAGGGGTTTTTTAGGTCAGCGGAGCTATTCTATATGATTCTATAATGGTGGAGACGTGACAACCCATAGAAAGAGAGAAGCTTAATGTAAACAATGTAACTATTATTAATAATAATGTATCCATATTGGCTTATCAATTGTAACAAATGTACCACACAAATACAATGTTAAAACAGGGGAAACTTTGTGTGGGAGGAACGGAGTATATGAGAACTCTCTGCACTTTCTACTCATGTTTTCTGTAAACCAAAAACTGCTTTCTAAAAAGTAAAGTTTATTAATTTAAAAAAATGTTTCTTAAGGGCAAAGGGCCTCCCAAAGGTCTCCTTGTTGTAGCTGAGGTCCAAAGCAATTTTGGGGCATTTCAAATGGACTCCTAGCATCAATCCAAACCACGAGTTTTATTAGGTGTTCTGGCATGCTTGCCCAAACAATTTTAAACTCTAGAGATAAAGACTGTAAATTTTCTATCAGTCCATCTGTCTGGCAGTACACTTGACTAGTCCAAAAACCTGAACAGAAGACAACGTCACCTAGAGGCAAGAGCCTCTAACTAGAGTTGCACACGTACAGCTGATTGACCATAAGAACTGACAGGCCTGAATAATGATTGTTTCTCTATCGCAATATTGAGCTTTCTAAAATTCTAAAGATAATTTTTAATACATTTTTATTGTCAAGTAGTTTTAGCTCACAGAAAAGTTGTGAAGGTTGTGCAGAGAGTTCCTGTATACCCCACACCCAGTTTTCCCTGTCATTAACATCCTGCATCAATATGGTACGTTTGTCACAATTAATAAACCAGTATTGATACATGATTAAGTAAAGTCCATCCTTTATTTAGATTTCCTTATTTTTTATCTAACATTTTTTCTGTCCCAGGATCCCATCCCAGACACCATATCACATTTGGTTGTCATATCTCCTTAGGCTTCACTTGCCTGTTACAGTTTCTCTGACTCGCCTTGTTTTTGATGACCTTCACAGATTTTTTTTTTTTTTTTTTTTTTTGTGGTACGCGGGCCTCTCACTGTTGTGGCCTCTCCCGTTGTGGAGCACAGGCTCTGGGCGTGCAGGCTCAGTGGCCATGGCTCACGGGCCCAGCCGCTCCGCGGCATGTGGGATCTTCCCGGACCGGGGCACGAACCCGTGTGCCCTGCCTTGGTAGGCGGACTCTCAACCACTGCGCCACCAGGGAAGCCCGACCTTCACAGATTTGAAGTCGGGTATTTTATAGACTGCCCCTCAGTTGGAATTTTTCTGATGTCTTCCTCATGATTAGACTTAGGTTGTGGGTTTTGGAGAGGAAGATCACAGAGGTGAAGTACCTTCTCATCATATCCTATCTAGGATATGCGCTCTCACTGTGACCTTGATAACCAGGCCTAGGGACTGTTTGTCAGGTTTCTCCACTGTGTGGTTCCTCCCCACCCCCTTCCCTACGGTGTTCTTTGGAAGGAAGTCATGATGCTTAAGGAGTGAATGAGTGTGCTCCACCTTCTTAGGGCAGCATACATCCATAAATTATTTGGAATTCTTCTGCATGAAAGATTTGTCTATTCTACCCCAATTAGTTATTTAATAATTTATTTATATTAGTATGGACTCATGGATATTTTTAATAATTTAAAAATTATTTGAGTTAAAATCTAATACTAGGTTATTGTTGATCAAACTTCTCCAGTTTTGCCATTGGGAGCTCTTTCAGTTGGTCCCTGTGTCTCTGACATACCTCCATAACTTTGCCTTTATGGAGACTTCCTTACTTTCTAACACTATAAGATGCTCCAGGCTCATCTTGTATATCCCAGTCCTAGAATCAGCCGTTTCTCCAAGGAGCCCTGGATCCTTTTTATTGGAGCGTGATAATAGAAACCAAGATCTGGGCAATAGGTGCATTCGTTGCTACCAGGGTCTTATTGCTTCTAAGGCCTCTCAAATGACAGAGCAAGAAAATATATGTGTGTATACTAACTTGTGTACACACATATCTCTAAATATTTCTAGACGTAGCCATATTTATCTATATTAAGCTAAACGGGAGTTCATACTGATATCTCCAGCTCTAATCTATTACTGCATGGATTATTCTAATCTCCTCCTATTGCTTATATGTAAACTAACACTCCATTAGTGAGAAACCTGGCTCCAGCCATCCACCATCCATTTATGTAATTGTTATATATATTGAGTAGTTTTACAATTGTTAACCCTTACCCAATGGGAAACACCATATCAGCTAGAGTTCAGTATTTACGTACAGTTCCTTTTGCTTTTAGTCCTAAGTCTCCACTCATTTCTAAAGTTACTCTCCCACTCCCTTCAGTGAAGTTACTTCATCCATTGGTAATACAGTTAAATTCTCTTGTCGATATTCAATCCTGGGATTCTCCAACCTCCTAAGTGATTTTTTAAATTTACACAAATTAAAGTTCATTCTTTGCTCTGTAAAGTTCTATGAGTTTGATAAATGCATAGTATCCATTATTATAGCATCATATAGAATAGCTTCACTGCCTTAAAAAAAAAAAATCATCTGTGCTTCATCTTAGTCAAGTCTCCTCCCTCTCCAAACCCCTGGCAACCACTGATCTGTTTACTGTCTCTACATTTTGCCTTTTCTAAAATGTCATATAAATGGAATCATAAAATCTGTACCCTGTTAAGACTGGCTTCTTTCACTTAGCAATAGACATTTAATATTTACCCATATTTTTGCATGGCTAATTCCCTTTTATCACTAAATAGTATTCCATTGACTGGATTTACCACTGTTTATCCTTTCACTGAAGAACATCTTGGTTGCTTCCAGTTTGGGGTAATTATGAATAAATTTACTATAAATATTCATGGACACACTTTTGTATGGACGTAGTTTTCAAATCAGTTGGATAAATACCTAGGAGTATGACTGGGTCGTATGGTAAGACTATATTTCACTTTGTAAGAAACTGCCAACTGGTCTTCCAAAATGGCTGCACGGTTTTGCATTCCCACCAGCAATATACGTTCCTGTTGCTTCACGTTTTCTCACCAGCAATGGGTAATGTCAGTGTTTTGGAATTTAGCCATTCTAATATGTGTGTAGCAATATTGCATTTTTAAAAAATAAATTAATTTATTTATTTATTTTTGGCTGTTTTGGGTCTTTGTTGCTGTGTGCAGGCTTTCTCTAGTTGTGTCAAGCGGGGGCTGTTCTTCACTGTGGTGTGCGGGCTTCTCATTGCAGTGGCTTCTCTTGTTGTAGAGCACGGGCTCTAGGCACATGGGCTTCAGTAGTTGTGGCACAAGGGCTCAGTAGTTGTGGCACATGGGCTCAGTTGCTCCGTGGCATGTGGGATCTTCCCAGACCAGGGCTCAAACCCATGTCCCCTGCATTGGCAGGCAGATTCTTAACCAGTGTGCCACTAGGGAAGTCCCTGCATTGTTGTTTTAATTTGCATTTCCCTAATGACAAATTATGTTAAACATCTTTTCATATGCTTATCTTCTATAGATAATTTTTATTTTTAAATCATTGCAAATCTACAGAAAAATGACAAATACGGTATAAAGAACTTCACTATTCTTGAACAATATGAGAATAAGTTGCTGGCTTGATACCCTGTCACTCCCCAAAACCTGAATGTGTATTTTCTACAAACAAAGACACTCTCCTAAATAACCATAATACATAGCTGAAACTGGGAAATTAACATTGATGCATTACTCACATCTACTCCTCAGACCTTATTCAAGTTTCACCAGTTGTTTCAATGACATCCTTTATACAGAAGGATTGAGTCCAGCATCTTGTGATGCACTTAATTGTCACATCTTCTAGTCTCCTTCGATCTGGAACTGTTTCTACTGTTCCCCAGTCCTTCCTTGACTTTCATGACCTTAATACTTTTGAAGGCTATGGGACAGTTATTTTGTAAGTGTCCCTCAGTTTGGTTTGATTGATGTCCCCTCAGGTTTCGATTCAGTTTTGTATTTTGGGCAGGAAGTTCACAGGGGCTGCTCCTCTAGGTGCATCTTGTCAGGTGGCACCTGATTTCGATTTGTCCCATTACTGATTATGGTAACTTGATTAAGGTGTATCTGTATCTGCCAAGCTTCTTTACTACAAAATTACTCTTTACCTTTGTAATTAATAAACGCTTTTTGTGTGGCAGTGGTGGGGGAGCGGTCTTTGAAACTAAGTAAATATCTTGTTCCTCATCAAACCTCCTCCTACAAGTTCTAGCATCCACTGATGATTCTTGGATGAATTACTCTGCTGGTTGTGAGATGATGCTTTTCTCACTCCATTATTCCTTATATAGTTGGCATTCTGCCATATGGAAGCATTCTACCATTCTCCCCATTTATTAATGTATGGACTCACGGATTTCTCTTTCATTCAGTGGATCATAATGACCCCAGATTTGGCCAGTGGCAGCTCCTTCTGTGTCTGTTTGACATGTTGTATCATTCTTTGGGCACTTCCTTATTTTCTAGCACAAAAAGATATTCCAGGCTCATCTTGTACTTTCCCTGCCCTGCCCTTTTAATGGAGAATGGTATTTAGAAAGCAAGATCTGGACACTAGGGGAACGTATGGCTTTTGGGACGTCATGGCTCCCAGGGACTCTCAGCGAACATGGCTGGGAACAGAGATAGGAAGTAGATGAATGCATATACAGACATGCAAACATACATACACAGTTATACAATACACACACATTTACATCTGCATTTATTTTTATATCTATTTTAATGTATATTGAAAACCATGAATTTACACTGATAACTCCAATTTTCATCTAATCCTAAAGGGTTCTGTTTGTTTGCTAGGGCTACCATAACAAACTACCACAGACTGGGTGGCTTAAACAACAGATATTTAATTTCTTACAGTCTTGGATGCTTGAAGATGAACAGATACGTTGAAGCAAGTATAGTAAATACTAATTGTACCATCTGGGTGGAACATGCACAGGCGTTTACTGTACAATTCTTTGAATTTTTCTGTATATTTGACGTTTTTTACAATAGAATGTTGGTAAGGGAAAGAGTAGGGGCCACTGTGAATAAGAGAAAAAGCGCTAGCTAGCATTCATCTTGTACTACAGTGTGCTGGGCCTTGTGCCAAGCACTGTTACAATCATCTCACTTAATTTTCCCAATAGCCCCATATTATTATTTTCTGGTGCTATTATTTTCTCCATTTTATGGCTAACAAATCTGAGGCTCAGAGAGGTTAAGTCACTCATCTAAGGTAACAATGCTTGTAAACAGAGGCGGGACTCCAGTTCAGGTATGTGTGATTCCATAACTGATGCTCTTAACTCTCTCACATCTAGAGTACCAGCATTCCTGTCCAACCTCCATCCATTTCTTTGATAAAAAGAGAAAGTTAAAACTCAGTAAATGGCTTCTAACGACTCCTTGATTTTTACACTTCTCCACTATGGAACTGTACTTTTATAGAAGGAAAAATAAAGTTCTTATTTAAGTTCTCTTCCTTCAGGGATGGGAGTCTCCCTCCCAGCAACCTTGGCAGTTGTACATTCTTTTCCAGGTGCTAAGAAAACTGGTAGTAGTGAGTTGTCATGTTTGCTGTCTCCACTTGTTCTAGCTGGACTCTGAAAGTAAGGTAGGGCAGGCTCTTTTTATGCATGAGAACACTGTGAGGCTCAGAGACTTTAAATATAGTGACCAAGTCACCCAGGATTACGGGACAGGACAGATCTGGCGCTCAAGTCTGGGGCTTTGGACTTGGCATTTCTCTTAACTGGTCTCCAGACTGGTTTCCGTCTAAACCAATCCTGACAATTAAGCAGCACTTGCTCTTAGAGGCCCGCGGTTACCGTGGGTATTTTCCGGGGAGTCGTACTTCTCCATCTGCACTCCTCGCCTGGCTTAAATTCCCAGAAAGCTTTTGAGCGGCGAGCAGGGATCTGAGCCGGTCGTCGATGTGCGCTCTTGGTCACCTGAGCGCCTTCCCAGAAAGGGCTGTTTTCTGTCTAGGTTTCCGTTCTCACAGAAGGCCTGTAAAACGCCTGGATGTCCCATCCCGTGCATCGTTGTATCCCTAGGGAGGCTGTGGCAGAGACCTGGGTGTGCCGATCTTCCCCAGCAGGAAAGGCAGAGAAGAGGCCCCGAGAGGAGGAAATGCTTTGTCAGTGCTCCTCAGGGCTGCAGCCTGGGCGGGGCCGGCCTCCCTCGTGCCCTGACACCCCCGGGGCGGAGCTGGGGGCCCTGCGCGCGCCATCTGACCATTTGACCTGAGCCACTAACCCCAGACCCGCCCGTACTCAGCCGGGCCTTCGTTATGGGCCCGAGTCTCGCCGCCACACAGCTCAGCCCGAGCGCCCCACTTGGAGGCTGCGGCCCACGGAGGTGGAGTGATTGGGCCGGCTGGACGGCCCCACCCGGGGCCCAGAGGCGCGGCGCTCGCGGCCCACGCGGGGCGGGCGGGCCTGGGGTCGTCGGCTGGCGTGCCCGAGGGCTTTCACCAGCAGAGCCGCCGTCCGAGGTTCCGGTCTCCGCCTGGGGCCGCCTGAGCACTGCGGCTTACTGGGCTGCTCGGGATGACGTGGGGGGAGGGGGAAGAAGCAGCTGCGCCGCGGCTGCTCGCGGCCAGAGCCCGAGGCGGGGTCGGTTTCTTGGCAACGGGGCCCCTCTCGGGTCGCGCCCACCCCCTTCTTGGTCGGTCTCCCCTCCCCCATTGAACCTCCGCGGAGTCAGAGCCCCGGGACCCGAGGCGGAGCCCAGGTGTGGCCTGGGGGGGCGCGACTGGCGTGGGAGGGGTGACCCCAGGGCTGCCCAGCTGCGGGCCGGCGTTTGTCCGGCGGGGCTGCGCTGGGGGCAGGGGACCCGGAGGGCCCGAGGTGGGGGCGACAAGTCTGTTTCCGCCCGGCCTCCGCCTGCTCCGGCTAAAACGAGTCTTTCCGGTGGGGCTGCCCAGCCGGGTCCGCCCTCCCTAGCCTCCCGGAACCCGCCCGGAAACGTGCAGTACCCCGCCCGGGCCGAGGGCGAGAGCAGGCCGGTGGGTGGAGCGCTTGGAGAGGCGGGAGAGCCCGGGTCCTGGGTTCCAGCCCGGGCCAGGAGCCCCGGGGCCCCTCTTTCCATTCCGGTGAGTCCCCAGGGCCACCCTGACAGACGGTTTTGGAAAAGCTTCCTGGGTGATTCTGGGAATCAAGGGTCCAAACTAACCTTATTACTTTACAGCTGGGAAAACGGAGGCACAGACTGTCCCAAGGCCGCACCAAAAATTAGCAAACCACGAGGAAGCCAAGGGAAAGCCTATGGGGAGAGACCCGACAGAGACCGGGATTTTTCCCAGGCCCTGAGTCCTGGGGGTCTGGAGTAGACAAGAGGGGCTACGAAGGCCTGGGCGCCCGCTGCCCCGACAGCTTCCCCGAGGGGTGGACCGAGCTGGATCACCGCGACGGCCCCCAACCTCACGAAATTAATGAGGAAGATGCCTTTCTTTCCTCAGTCGAGGAGTAGAGATTCCGTTTAACCTCTGCAGACAGTACGACAGGGACCACTCTCCCTCCCAGCCTGGCGCCAGCAGGAACCCGAGGGCATGTCAACAGGAGCCAGGAACTGGAGGCGAAGCATCCTTCATTTCCTCTGCAGCGGTGGAACAAGTGAGGTCTCCGATTGCCAGAGTCTGGTTTTTCAAAATCATAGCATGCTGGCACCGAAAGCGGGGGTACCCTGAAGGACTCTTTTATCTGCTTAACCTTGAATCAGGCTTGCAATCAGCATTTGATCAAAAAGCTTGGCCAGTTTCTCAAAATGCAAAATCAATCGCCGATTTTACTTTTTTACTTGGCATTTCCTTGGGATAGTCTCGGTTCTGGGGATGAAAGATTATAAACTGTTGTCTTAAATTCTGTCCTGATTAGCATCTTTCCTCAATTCAAGATTTCCCTGGAGCCAGATCTTTGCAGCTTCAGGATTATGACTTTTTTAAAATATAAGTTTGATGAATTTTTATCGGTTCTCTAAATTAGAAACTCCCTTAATTACAGGAGAAAACATTTTCAAAGAGAAAGGGTAGACCTTTAGAACAAACCCGGGAGCAATGCTTCTAAAGAAAATCTCAGGGCAGGCAGGTCCTCAGAACCAAGTGAGATGGTCTTTTCTGCAGCCGTCAGGCCCACCGTTTTTCAGTTAACTCTTGACTAGAAAATAAAGAATAAATGAAGGTTTGCTTAAAGCTGTTCATCCTCCTGCAGAGGATTCTAACTTGAGAGAAAGCATGGTCTTGGTTAAATTGTTTTAAAATTGGGCTTGGGTGGCCAGATGGTAGATGAGGGGAAATTTCCCCTTGTAAAAGTATTTCCAGTTAATAAATGAAGAAAGAAAGAACATCACCATTTTGTATTCCTAATTAATTAATGGATCTAGGCATGATCAGCTATGGCTACTAAGTCTTGAAAAGAGAGAACCCACATGATGTGCTAATGGAAAAACTCAGCACAAACTCTGAAGTCATCTTGACGCTCCTTACAGCCCTGCCCCCACACAAATCAAAGCTGCATCTGATCAAGCCTCATCTGGATCAACAACACTACGGGAACATAATCAAAACTATCCACATCTTGGGAAACTACAAGTGACTCAATTCTTTAATAATTATTTGCAAGGAAAATATTGCATTTAGATTCTAAATCAAATGGTAAAAAGAAAAAAGTGACATTCACAGGACACTTGTAAATTTGAACACCAGTGTGGTATTTGATATTTAAAAAGTATTATTACATTATTTCAGAATGATAATATGGTTACATTTTTAAGTATTTAAAAATATTTTAACATTTTCGATGTATTTTGGAAATATGTGCTAAAATATTTACAGATGATATGATATCTAGATTTTATTTCTAAATAGTTTTATGTAGGACTCTCCTGGTGGCACAGTGGTTAAGAATCCGCCTGCCAATGCAGGGGACACAGGTTCGATCACTGGTCCGGGAAGATCCCACATGCAGCAGAGCACCCAAGCCTGTGTGCCTCAACTACTGAGCCTGCGCCCTAGAGCCCATGAGCCACAACTACTGAGCCCGTGTGGCTAGAGCCCATGTTCCGCAAGAGAAGCCACCGCAATGAGAAGCCCGCGCACCACAATGAAGAGCAGCCCCCGCTCACCGCAACTAGAGAAAGTCCGCATGCAGCAACAAAGACCCAATGCAGCCAAAAAGAAAGAAATTTATTTTTTTTAAAAAAAGATCTAAATAGTTTTATGTAGTAGTAAGGAAAGTAGGTGAAGGTATAGATGGAAACAAGGTTGAATATTAGTAATGAGTACATGGAGGTTCATTTTATTATTCTTTTTTTTTAATGTTTAAATTTTTTTTATCTTTTACTTTTTGCAGGGCGTTTTCAAACTTGGGAACCTGCCTTGAAGCCTGACTAAATTGTCTGGGTTGGAGCTCAGGACGACTGGCCCATGTCTTGCTCTGTGAAATTACACATGTCATTTCTCACTTGTCCGTTCAAGAAACACTATGGAGGACCTTCTGTCTGCTTGAGATTTTGCAATTATGGAGCTGACACTTCAGATTAGAAAATAACAAAGAAGGAAGCCACCAAATGGAAGCATGGAAGGCTTTGCAGAAGAATTGATGTTTGATATGGGTTCTGACAGATGAAAAGGAGCTCCCTGGGTGGTGTCAGTTCATCTTCTATAAGATAAGGTGGTTAGACTAGGTCTACGTGGAGGACCCATTTAATCCTAATAGATTCTGTGGTTATAACCTGCCCGTAATCAACTTTTTCTTCTCTGTGTGTCCCTCGAGGGAGTTGAAAGACCACCATGGACTTCCTGTCATCATTCTTTATTTTGTTAGCTGAAGCAATCCAAATTGAGCTGTTGGTCTTGAGTCTCCCAGTTGTGTTTGGAGGCCAAAGCATTATCATGTTAACCAGTCTGTAACCTTCTTAGGGATTGGTCTCTTGGGCTCATAGATTTATTTCCATCCATCTAGTTCCCAAGGCATTTCACTTAGTTACTGTAGCTATACCAAGCTATACCAAGGCCCAGCCATTTTGATGAGCCATTTGCTCATCAAAACATGGGTGCCTGTAGTTGATACCCTCAGCCTTCCCAACTGCTTTTATCTTCCCTCTCTTCCTGTAGGACATGCAGTTCAATATTCAGCATGCATCCTGGCCTTTGGGTTAATTGTTCATCCTGATACTCTGCCAAAACAGGTCGAACTTTGTGCTTTGATGGCCTTTTCACCCATGTGACATGAACCATCTGTTGGGGCAAAGCTTAAAACAGCAATTGTCATTTGACAAGTAGTTGGCAGTATCACATCTCTACTCTGTTATGGAAAATTATTTTTCTGTTTTCATCTTCTCAGTTTTTGTGGATGTTTGTACTTTAAAAGGACAATTTCTGAAACTTCTGGAGAAGTAAGATAAGACTGTTTAAATTTGGTTGCTATATGTTTGTTGAATGAGTTTGCCTGGGCTATCGTGCTGAGTCTAATATGTTGTCTTTTTAGGGACCTGGCTGCATCTAGCCGTGTGATCCAGAGCCTGGTGGAGGGCTGGGAATGCTAGCAGCTCCTCTAACTCTTACTACTATAAACCAGAGGTATACTTCACTGTGGGAAAAATATTGGGAAATTAGCTGTGATATATTGTATGTTTCCAGTGATTGCTCAAAAGCTTCTTATACTCATTTAATTAGAATAATTTACCTTAATAGAAAACTATAATTTTCTACTTTTTCCAATCAGTTGAACCAATGTGTACTTTTTTTTAACCCACTCAGATGGAATTTATTACACCAAAGCTAATACCCTAAACCTGAATTTTTGTGCTAACCATCATTATAACTGAGCAATTATGCTATAGGAATAGTTGAGACCTCTGCTTCTGGCTCTGAACACCAGCCTGGATCAAACCAAACCTCCCACCTCAAACAAGCAGAACAGCTGGATAATTTAAAAAATCTGTCTGACAGTAAGAACCTGAGAGGGCAAGATCCTGGAGAGAATGGAAACATAGAAAGGTGAGCCTGACATTTGACATTTGTCTTAGCTTGGGCTGCTATAAAATATACCATAGACTGGGTGGCTTAAACAACAGACATTTATTTCTAACAGTTATAGAGGCTAAAAGTCCAAGATCAAGGTGTCAGCAGATTTGGTTCTTTGTGAGGGCTGGCTGGCAGATTGCCACCTTCTCTCTGTGTCCTCACATGGCAGAGAGAGGAAGTTCTGGTGTCTCTTCCTCATCTTATAAGAGCACTAATCCAGGGACTTCCCTGGTGATCCAGTAGTAAAGAATCCGCCTTCCAATGCAGGGGATGCGGGTTCAATCCCTGGTTGGGGAACTAAGATCCCCCATTCCGCGGGGCAACTAAGCCCACACACCACAACTACTGAGCCCACTTGCCTCAACTAGAGAGAGAAAACCTGCACACCACAACTAGAGAGAAGCCCATGTGCGCTGCAACAAAGAGCCTGCAACAAAAAGATCCTGCTTGCCGCAACGAAGACCCTGCATGCCACTACAAAGACACGATGCAGCCAAAAAAAAAAAAAAAAAGCGCACTAATCCAATCATAGAGGCTACACCCTCATCACGCCATCTGAACCTAATTACCTTCCCAAGGTTTCATTTCCTTATATCGCCACGTTGGGGGCTAGGGCTTCAATATATGAATGGGGGGGCACAAATATTTAGTACATAACAGCACTATTTTCCCTTCAAGGCATTTACCTCTTCACTGCCTCTTCAAGGCAGTGATTTCAGTGCTAAGAAGCTGAGCAAAGCTTTGGCAATCTCAGAGAGGCCCTGGTAATATCCTAGGCTTTTGGTTAGGACCTTTGAAAGGTTATACCAGTAGTAAGGGCAAATCAAAAAAGGACCAACTCTCACAAAGGTACAGCTTTGACTCAAACCAGATTAAGATGGTCTGCCTCTATACTAACTGCATTACAAAGCAAAAGAAAATCTCTGGAGAAACATAGCATCATCCACAATACCACATTGATTCTATAATTTTTCATGTACAACCTGTAGCTGTTGATCAAAATTTACTAGGCATACCAGGAGACAAGACCAAGTCACCCTAAACCAAGAGAAGAAATAGTTAATATAAACTGACTCACAGAAATCCAGTTATTAGAGTTATCAGATATAGACAAATATAGATAGAATAACCTCTGATCAATACATTCAAGGGGATTAAAGACAAAATGGAAAATTCCAACAGGTAATAGAAGTATATAAAAAAAGAATCAATAGAAATTTTATAACTGAAAAAGTGTAATTAAAAGTAACAGGTGAGTTCAAAGAAGATTAGACACAGATGAAGAGAGGATTCGTGAATTGGAAGATAGAAAAAAATATCCAAAGTGATGCATCAAGAGACAAAAGAATGGAAAATACAGAAAGAGTATGTCGTATTTTGGACATAGTGAAAAGGTTTTAACATAATTGTAGTTGAAGTCCCAGAAGAGGACAGGGAGAGAGAGAATTGAACAGAAGCAATATTTGAATAGATAATGGCCAGGAATTTTCCAAAGTTGTTGAAAGACATAAATCCACAGATTCAAGAATCCTTTTAGAGCCCTAAGCAGTATAAATATAAAGAACATCACACTTAGACACATCAGAGTAAAACTACCAAAAATCAAAGAATAAGAGATAATCTTAAAAGTAGCCAAGTAAAATGACAGATTACCTTCACTGGAACTGTCATAAGACTTAGTGCTAACTTTAACAGAAACCATGAAAGCCAGAAGACAATGAAATAACATCTTTACAGCACTGAAAAGCTAATCTAGAATTTTTTAGATGGGATCTTCGTTGTGGCTTGTTGGATCCTTAGTTTTGGCATGGGGAGTATTTAGTTGCAGCATGCAGGTCTTTAGTTGTGGCCTACAAACTCTTAGTTGTGGCATGTGAGATCTAGTTCCCTGACCAGGGATCAAACCTGGACCCCCTGCATTGGGAGCATGGAGTCTTAGCCACTGGACTACCAGGGAAGTCCCTGGAATTTTTTAACCAATAAAAATACTTATCAATAATGAAGGTTAAATGAGGTTATTCTTAAAATGGACAAAAAACAAGAGCATTTGTTACTAGCAGATATCTACTAAAAGAAGTACTAAAGGAGATTCTTTTAGGCAGAGGGAAAATTGTCATAGGTGGAACTTTAGAAATGCCAAAAGGAATGAATGTAGAAAGCTGCAGAAAGAGAAAATAAGTGGGTAAATCTGACCAAAATAATATCTTGTGGGGTTTTAAATACATATAGAAAAACATTTTAACAATATATATATATATAAGAATAAAAATGTATGATAGCAATAGAACAAGAAGTGGGAGGGGAGTGAATAGAGTTAAGATGTGTTAAGGTTCTTACACTGTTCAAGAACTAGTAAAATTACGAATCTTTTTTTTTTATTTTAATAAATTAAGATGCATTTTATAATGTCTCAGTGTGCTTGGGCTACCATAACAAAATAAGATCGACTGGATGGCTTAAACAACAGAAATTTATTTTCTCACAGTTCTGGAGATTGGAAGTCAGAGATTAGGTTGCCAGCATGGTCAGGTTCTAGTGAGGGCTCTCTTTATGTTTGTTTGTTTGTTTTCTTTGCAGTACGTGGGCCTCTCACTGTTGTGGCCTCTCCCGCTGCGGAGCACAGGCTCCGGACGCACAGGCTCAGTGGCCATGGCTCACGGGCCCAGCCGCTCCACGGCATGTGGGATATTCCCGGATGGGGCACGAGCCCGCGTCCCCTGCATCGGCAGGTGGACTTTCAACCACTGCGCCACCAGGGAAGCCCTGAGGGCTCTCTTTAGATGGCCCACTTCTCCCTTTGTCGTCAGATGTCAGAAAGAGAGAGAACTCTCTGGTGTTTCTTCTTATAAGAACAGCAATCCTATCAGGTCAGACCCTTATGACCTCACTTAACCTTAATTACTTCTGTAAAGGTCCTGTCTTCAAATACAGTCACACTGGGGGTTGGAGCTTCAACATATAAGTTTGGTAAGGGGACACAATTCTGTCCATAACATAATCTCTAGGGTGTGTATATATATATATATATATCTCAAGCTAATACTAAAGGGATAAATGATGTGAAAATAATTACTTCAAAAGAAAACAAAGAAGGTGAGGCAAATAGAAAAAGAAATAGAAACATTGTAGATTTAAACGTAAATATGAGGGAATTCCCTGGCAGTCCAGTGGTTAGGACTTGGTGCTTTCACTGCCATGGGCCCAGGTTCAATCCCTGGTCAGGGAACTAAGATCCCGCAAGCCATGCGTCGTGGCCAAAAACAAAACAAAGCAAAACAAAACTAAATATGTTAGTAATTAAATCAAATGTAGATGAACTAAACATTGCCATCAAACTACAAAAATTGACAGACAGGATAAATAACGGAAAACCAACTACATATTGAGACACACCTTAGGCATGAGGATAAGAAAGGTATAAAGTGCAAAGATGGGAAAAAATACTCCATGCAAACAATGACTAAAGAGGTTGTTGGAAGGCAGAAATATCAATATTTCTAATGTGACCTCACAAATTTGCCACTATCGATAACAGTTAATGGAAAATGTATTTTTCTGAATTTTATTGGATCAAATTGATTGTTCTCATGTCTTTGAAACTAGTCATTTTCTTAAAGCAGGATCACACTCTGACATACCCACATGCCATCCGTATTCAAAGAGTCAGGTGCCAGGAGCCTCCTGCCATCCTGAAAACCATTCTGTTGAGTCTGGCAGTCTGTGTGTATGTAGTGTGTAGGCATTCGAAGCTTTCTTTCCATTCACCCCAAGTTTGTTGAGCTTTGCCAAAGGTCAGGTTCAGTGTTGGGCAGTGCCTGTCCTAGTGGAGCTCAAAACTCCAGAGAGAGATCGGCATGTGTGGATAGGACCCCCAAATATCTGAATGTGCACTGTAGCAAAGGCACGGGAACCTGATGAGAAAGGGACTCATTCTTCCTGCGGAGTTCCTTTCTCCCTTCCTCAAATATTCATTGAGCACCTACTATGTCCCAGGCTCATTAACATGTTTTTTTTTTTTTTTCTGACCTAAGACCCATATTCTTGCCAAAAAACTATGTCATCTTTTTTTTTTTTTAAAGTGGGGAAGATTTTTCTCCCCAGTCAGTGAATTTTGTGAAATATCTATAAATTAACAGCAAACGGGCAAATACAGAGGCCGAGGCAGGAAAAACAGGAAAGGAAACCAGCACTTATAGAGCCACCATTGTTTGTTCTCTCACTGATCCCCATAATAACCTAATTTGGGAGGTGTGGATACCCTTTACAGATTGGAAATTCAGGCACAGAGAGGTTAAGTAACTTGCTCTAAGGCCCCAGCTTACAAATTGAGGAGCTGATCTATAGACACCAAGTCTTTTGACTCCTGGTCCAGTGTTCTTCCTGTACCAGGCAGCTGAGTAATAGGTGTCCTAGAGACCTTCTTCACTCGCGGAGCCCCTGGGCTTGGGGGTGGCGTTTGTGAAGCAACGTGAGGAGCCTGGGGGAACACATTTCAGCCTCTGTGTCTGCTATGCTCTCAGGTTGAAATGCCCAGCTGTCCCACGTGGGGTTGGATGCTGGTGCCTCCTCCACCCACTGCGCACCCCTTGGCCTCCCTATATTTGGGACTTTGCATCAGCCTGTCATCTACTGACAGGTAATAAGATAGAGCATTTGAAGGTGGGTGAAGGCCTTTGTCTTTGTGGGTGATCCTCTCGTCATCAGGGTCCTAGCATTTTCTTGACAGTTTCCAGAAGGTTCTATACTCATTAAGAACTGGCATTTGCATAGATGGCTCTGGTGCAAGGTGTTCACCTAGTCCTTTGGGCCAATAGTGTAGCTTCAGAAGCAGACAGGAGAAAAGCAAAGAAAAGACTATTCACAGGTGTCTTAGTCTGCTCAGGCTGCCTTAATAAAATACCATAGACTGGATGACTTAAACAACAGAAATTTATTTTCTCAAAGTTCTGGAGGATGGAAGTCTGAGATCAAGATGCCAGTATGGTCAGGCTCTGGTGAAAGCTCTCTTCCTGGTTTGCAGTAGACTGCCTTCTCACTGTGTCCCCACATGGCAGAAAGAGTGAGCTCTCTGGTATCTTAATAAGACCACTAATCCCATCATGAGGGCCCCACCCTCATGGTCTCATCTAACCTAATTACCTCCCAAAGGCTCCATCTCCAAATACCATCACATTAGAGGTTAGAGCTTCAACATGTAAATTTTGGGGGACACTGAAAGTCCATAGCCATTGGTTTTGTGCCTTTGGGCAAATCTCTTCATCCCTTACCAGTGTAATGGGCATATTGTGATTCCAAAGGGGTAGAAAGTAAGAGCCCCTGCCCTGCTGTCTGTTCTTTCCCCTTTGTCTTTTCAGAAGCCCTTTGGCAGCTTCACAGCCAGGGCTCAGGAGGGGCCAGTCTCCCTTACTGAGAAAAATGACCCCAAGCACGCTACATGCAGTTTCTCCAAGTGAGTTTGGAGGAGGCGGTTAACAGATGTCTCAGGTGGTGTTGAGCATGTGTCTAGGCACCTGGCAACCTAAGGAAGGTGGCTGCTGTTCCCATCTGAAGGTCAAATCATTAAGCAACCTTTATATCTTTCACAGGTTTCCCAATTAGCTTGTTTTTAAACCTCCAAAGTTTGAACCTTGTAAGTTTATCTGCTGAAAACGAAGATGCTATAGAGGCTGTTGCCCCATTTTCCCTTGGATGGACTCAGTCTCCCTGCCCCAGCCCCACTCCCTCTGGTCCTCAGGAGAACCCAGCTACTAGATCTTTCTTTTGGGGACCCAGCCACCTAGTTTCTGGTAGGACCTCACCCTGTGTGCTCTAGGGTTCCAAGTGGAGGCTCAGACACCCAGCCCAGCCCTGCCTCAGGTGCTGGGCCTGCACCACGAGTCCGAGTGGGGGAGTCTAAGCCTCAGTGCTCCTGACAGGCTGAGGACTCCTGCTGTTTGACGTGTGGCAGCTTCTGACCAACCTGGACCTAGACTTTTCCCTTGACTAAACTCTAATCCTAGCTTCTGATTGGTGACACCCCTGTCCCCATTGCCTGGTGCCCCTGAACCACTGCCGATGCTTCATGGCTTTGCTGGCTACACCTCTGTGCACACACCCTTCTCCCTAGGACGTGAGCAACTGTCCTGGGTCTTCCTGAGACCTGCTTCCTCCCTCCCCGCCCTGTAGGGGTTCCTCTGTGACCACACCTGCCAGGTGGCTTGTGAGGAGGCCAGTGACGCCTCCAGGGAGGGCAGCTAGGGTGGGGCAGTTCAGCAAAGCTGGGGGGTGTGGATTGCTCTGTTGTGGCCTAGAAGCAAGGTTTTGTAGAATTGCCCCGTAATGCATGCTCTCCCAGTCCCTGAAGCTTCACAGTGAGAAGATGGATTCGCACACAGCTTAGTAACAAAAACCAGCATTTCCCCTTCTGACTGCTCAGCTTTGACAAAGTGGCACCAAAACAGCTGGATTCAGCTGGCCCATGTCAGGAGGTATTCTGGGGCAAAACCGGGACTTCACGTGTACTCTCTTACTTAGCTCTCACAACCACCCTGTGGGGCGCATAGTGCTGTCTGAAAACCGAGACTCAGAGAGGTTAGGTACCTTGGCCATGGTCACACAGCACATCCATGACAGGGTACTATTTTAAACCAGACCTGCTGAGGCCAAGGTTCACAGGGCACTAGGCTGGTGTGTACCTCTTCTGTTGCTCCACACAGGGCAGGCTCAGGATAGGGGTGGGGAACTGACATTTGCAAAGATATGTAGTCTTTTCTTCTTTGGAAAAGTATATCACTCTGCAACTCTTCAAATATGACTGCATTGCACAACTTGGTAGACCTCGACAAATGCAGAAGGGCCGCAGCGGGAGCGCCCTGGCAGGTTAACAAACCAGTGAAGTCAGTAGGTGACGTTCTCACCCTGCATAGGTACCTGGAGCTGCCCTGAGCCCCACCCCAGATGGTGAGACTGTGCTTTGATGCCCACCAGGGCTGTGCCCGAACACGGCTCTGGGTAGTTGGCAAGTAAACCTTTGCCTTCACTAAAGTGACCTTGTATCCCAAGGGATACATTTGCTCTAAATAGCACCTTCTGAGACCTAGTGCCCCTTCCTGAAGGGATGACAGCCAGTTTCAGAGAATCCAGAGGAGGGCCTCCTGGTCAGGCCCCTCCTGGGACAGAGCAGAAATCTCCACTCAGCAGCTGGTAGAACCAACTCACCCCTCCTTCCCTCGACTGCCCAAATGCCCTTTTTTGCAGAAAGGGCCCCACATCCCAAGCCCTCTGACCGCCAGCAGCCACATGTAACCAGCCACCACTCACAGCTTCCCGGTCGCCCCCATGTCAGGCGCTGGGCCAGGCTCCCAAACAGCGGCCAGCCTGATGAGGTGGTGGCCGGGGGTGGCAGCTGTGGCTGATTGAAGTCCCCATTTCCCTTGTACAAAGGCAGCATAATTAATCAGGCAGTAATGAATTCAGGTACCACCAGCTTGTCACCTTGAGAGATAGCTCTCTGAGAGGGCTGGAATTCACAGGAGACAATCAGGTCACCATTAGGATTTTTCAGTATTAAATATTAATATTAAGTGGAAGATGTATTAGAAGTTGACCAAACTTTGGTCTGTTGACCTTCAGGAACCCCTGCCCCACTTTCTTTTCCTCTCTCTCCCTTTGGCTCATGGGGCAGGGACACCCAGGGTGGGTGGACCTCTGGCTGAATCTGGTCCTCCACCTGAGGCTTTCTGAGCTCAGGGATGACTCTCCCCTTGTGTACCTGTTACTCAGCATCCTCTAAAGTGGGGCCATGGGGAGGGGGAAGGCGGGCGTTCCCCTCAATGAGAATTCGGGCTGTCCAGCGCTCTGCCTGCAGCAGCTCAGGCGATGGACCAGGGTGCGTGTGCTGTGGAGTGGGTGTGGGTGTTGGGGGGTGCTGGATGCTGTGGCTGGGCCCTGGTTTTACTGACCTGCACTCTTCAGCTTCCAGGAGCAGCCAGCCCAGGAGTGCAGCAGGGCCCTCAGCAAAGCAGGGATGTCTATCCAAGTTCAAATCCCAGTCTTCCCGGGGCTACACTGGGAGGTTTGGAGCAAGCTGTGGAACTGGGAGTTGGCATCTGTCAATGTAGTGGGATTAAACAAAGTGATGGTCACGGGCCACCTTGCCTATGGCTTGCACACAGTAGGCCCTCAGCTGTGGAAGGCTCCTGCGGGTGGGGCCCATAGAGCCCCAAGCTCTGGGCTGAGGCCAGGCCTGGGACTAGCCCACTGGAGGCTGACAGCTCCAGATGGAAGCCCCAGCTGGCTGTGGGGCCCGAGGTGCTGTGTGTGACAGGGTCCCCTGACTTTAAAAGGGGCTCCTGGTCAGTGCTAGCACATGTCACTGCCAGCTTCAGCATCAGTGATCCCCAAATGCCGTGGGAATACTGAGAAAGCTTCCAAGAAGAGGTGCTATGTGATCTCTTTTAAAGGAATATGTCAGAGCCACAGTGTGGCCCAAAGGTGCTGTGCCCCCATACAGAGTGGATGGGTGGCTTGAGATCCCATGTGTCCCAAGCACCTGCTGTGTGCTCAAGCAGGAAAGCAAGTGATAGGGTAAAAAGATAAACTTATTTTTTTTAAGTGGGCAAAGAATATGAATAGTCAATTCACAGAAGAGGCTTGGAAATTGATTACTAAAAAAAAAAAAAAAAAAAAAGATGCTCAATCCTGCCAAATCTTAAGGAAAATGCAAGTTAAATGAGGTAGCATTTTTATGTATAATGGAATATTAGTCAAAAAAAATGAAATAATGCCATTTGCAGCAACATGGATGGAATTATACTAAATGAAGTCAGACAGAGAAAGACAAATAACATATGATATCACTTATATGTGGAATCTAAAAAAATGATACAAATGAACTTATTTACAAAACAAACAGACTACAAACTTCAAATACAAACTTACGATTACCAAAGGAGAAAGGTGGGGAGAGGAATTTGGGATTAACATACACACACTATATAAAATAGATAATCAACAGGGACCTACTGTATAGCACAGGGAACGTTACTCAATATTCTGTAATAACCTATATGGGAAAAGAATCTGAAAAAGAATGGAGATATATATATAACTGAATCACTTTGCTGTATACCTAAAACTAATGCAACATTGTAAATCAACTATACTCTAATATAAAATAAAAGTTAAATTTTAAAAATGAGGTAGCATTTGTCACTCATCAAATGGGCAAAAATTTACCAGTCTGATAATAGGAGGTACTAGTGAGTATGTCAGGATACTGCTCTCAGATGCTACCTATTGCTGCAACTTCTTTGTAGGACCTAGCGGTTTCCTTTACAACTAGAAATGTACACACCCTGAAACCCAGCAATTTCCCTTCTGCTTTACCTACTCTCAAGAAACATGTTATGTGCACAGAGAGAGAATCATCACACCAGGCTTTGTAATAGCAGAAACCTAAATGCCCATCAATATTGAAATGTCTAAATAGATGAAGGCATCTTCACAGCGTAGAGTTTTATATAGCAATTAAAAAAAATTGAGTTGGGCCTATATGTATGCAAATAGATCTCTAAGATGTATTATTGAGTGAAAAAAGTCTGCAGAACAAATACATGTATGGTTTATGTTAAAAAAAAAACCCTCAACAATAACAACTAATACTGCTTGGTTTTAATGGAGTCCCATGTATGTTGCAAAAGCATAGAATAAAAGTCAGAAAGAATATATACAGACTCAGCGGCTACCTTTTAGAAGGCTGAGGGTAGCCGTGGATGATAGGAGTTCAGCGGGGGTGGGGCGGCTTCAGCTTTCTCTGCAATGCTATAGGTTTGGGGGAGGCAAAAGAGTTAATGAACCTCATGTAGAATAGAGGTTAATTTTTAATTTTTTAAAAATATATTTATTTATTTATTTTTGGCTGCATGCAGGCTTTCTTTAGTTGCGGCGAGTGGGGGCTATTCTTCGTTGTGGTGCGCAGGCCTCTCACTGCGGCGGCTTCTCTTGTTGTGGAGCACGGGCTCTGGGCGCGCAGGCTTCAGTAGTTGTGGCTTGCGGGCTCTAGAGCGCAGGCTCAGTAGTTGTGGCGCACGGGCTTAGTTGCTCCGCGGCATGTGGGATCTTCCCGGACCAGGGCTCGAACCCGTGTCCCCTGCATTGGCAGGCGGATTCTTAACCACTGTGCCACCAGGGAAGTCCCTAGAGGTTAATTTTTAAAAGAGTTTGGCTAGGGGAAACAGATAGTGCATCTAGGGGGGTGGTTGGCAGAATACGTGAAAAGCTGAGAGAATGGCTAAGAAGGAATGGGAGAGCGTGTACTATGAGCAAAAGCCCTCTGGGGCTTGCAGAGGGGAGGAAAGAGAAGAGGAGAGTGAGAAAGTCAAGGAGCCTGGACACACAGAAGGGATCACTGGGGAGGGAAGGTGAAGAGCTGGGCTGCTCATTGCTTTGTCCTTGGCCGGGCTGGGAGCATGACCCACAGAGATGTGTTTCCTGATGCTTAAGTTTCCAGCTGTGACAACTAAGGTTCTTCCTCACACCCCTCCTATCCTCCTTTTAAGCTGGAGATCTGTTTCTTCCGCTGCTCAGATAGGAAGTTTTGATTATTTTTGCATAAGGACCCAGAATTGAAAATCAGTGCTCCTGCTACTGACCCCCCATCATCCAAAGGAAGTGGGCTCTGGTCCTGGGCACACTTTTGCTGTCCAGGGCTTCCCAGCAGGACTGGAGACCTGCTTCTGCCCATGGCTGTGTGGATGGGGAACCTGCTTCTCCTGGGTCATGCTCAGGGGTCCTCAGGCTTACGAGGGGGTGGTGTGGGAGCCTCAGTTGCAGCCACCTGGCCAACCTTCAGCCCTGGGCTCAGCATCCCTGCACAGAGCTAGGCCAGAGAAATGCAAAAGGAAGAGTAAAACCAAACTCACCTCCCAGGCTCCACAGTACGCGGGCTTTGGAGTCCGATCTGACTTCATATGCCAGCTCAGCCCCACGGCCAGCGTGTATAACTTTGTGCAACCTCAGATTTGCCATCAGGGTTTCTGGGCACTAAGCAAAATAAAATGTGTCAAGCCCTCAGCTCCATAATGGCCCCCAGTATGTGATAGTGGTAGTTGAAAATAACGATGCTAACGATACAGCTCCTCCTGTCTCTTCAAGACTTTTATCAGAACAGCGTACTATGTTTACGTACTATGAATGTGGGGACATACTTAGAATAGTTTATTCTAGTGTGATGAACAGGAAAACTGTGTTTTAACTCAGTAAGTCTTTCCCATCCTGGGTTTTGTAAAGTTGGAGTTTCACTGTTTCAAAAAGCTCTAGTGAGCCTGGATTGAGAAGGGTCAGCAAAGAAATTGCTTCCAGCTGTCCAAGGGAGGCTTGTTGGGAGAAATGTCAGCTCCTCTGCCATGTTGGCTGGTCCAGGTGGGACCCCATTCAGCTAGGGAGGCACCCATCATTCCCCACAGCAAGGCCAGGACCAGGGAGAGGTGAGTGAGGCAATTGCCTGGGGGCAAAATTTAAGGAGGTGCCAAAAAACTCAGTAGTCAAGATAAATAACATTTTACTGCAATATATGTTTAATAAGAATTAATGCAGGGACTTCCCTGGTGGCGCAGTGGTTGAGAATCCACCTGCCAATGCAGGGGACACGGGTTCGAGCCCTGGTCCAGGAGGATCCCACATGCCACAGAGCAACTAAGCCCGTGCACCACAACTATTGAGCCTGCGCTCTTAGAGCCTGCGAGCCACAACTACTGAAGCCTGTGTGCCTAGAGCCCGTGCTTGGCAACAAGAGAAGCCACCCCAGTGAAAAGACCATGCACTGCAACGAAGAGTAGCCCCTGCTCGCTGCAACTAGAGAAAGCCTGCGCACAGTGATGAAGACCCAACGCAGCCAAAAATAAATAAATTTTTTAAAAAAAGAATTAATGCAAAAAAAAATTATGATGAACAAAATATCACCATTTTACACCCTGGCCTCCAGCCTCATCTTACTGACCCCTTTAGCAGCTGTCAGGGTCCTAACATCCTTCTTGCTGGGTGTCTTGGGCACGGCTAGGTCTGTCCTGGTCTAGGGGAAGGGAACTGGGAAATGGGTTCTGTGACTTGCCTTTCATTCAGCATGGGGAGGAGCTAGGAAACCTTTCTGGACAATTATCTTTGAGTGTGTGTATGATTTTTTTTTAATTTTTATTTTTTGGTGACCTTCATTGAGGAAATGAGAGACTTAAAACAAAACATAGAAACAAGTGATAGGAACATGAGAGTTTATAGTAGAAAAAGCAGATTTGAAAACTTCAGAAAGTCTTCTACTGTCTGTTGTCTATTTTTCAGAAAATAGTCAAGGGTTTGCAAAACCAAGAACAATTTTTCAGTTTTAAGTGCTTTCGCTTTCCCCCAACAATGCTGCTTCAGTAAATACAGGCTCAAGGGTACATCTTGTCTGCCCTTCTAGGATCTGAGCATTCTGTACACCTGGCTTGAAAGCTCAGCTGATTAGCTCTCAGACACCACCCATCTCAATCCTAGGCACATCCCCCCATCCCTGGCTGATGGGGCTGGATGCCCAGCGAGAGAGGATGTTTTCACCCAGGAAGAGACAGGAAACAGCTACAGTGTAGAAGATGTTGGTTTGATGAGACAATCCATTAGTTGGTTGACCCCTTCCCAAAAGAAATGGGATTAGGGGGAAAAAACCCCCAAAAACCTTCTTCTGCAAGTTGGAAGTCATGTGACAAATGATTTTTGTTGCAGTACAATATTTAAGTCAAACTAAATGAATAATAATATAATCATAGGCATTCTGCCATTCTTCTATATATTTTTTTTAAAAACTAATTTGAGAATATTTAGAAGTAAGGTACGCTGTTTGTGGCAATTATTTGTGGTGTGTATCTAAACACGCTGCTGGGCTTCCCTGGTGGCACAGTGGTAAGGAATCCGCCTGCCAATGCAGGGGACACGGGTTCGAGCCCTGGTCCAGGAAGATCCCACATGCCACGGAGCAACTAAAGCCCGTGCGCCACAACTACTGAGCCTGCTTTCTAGAGCCCATGAGCCACAACTACTGAAGCCCGCCCTCCTAGAGCCCATGCTCCACAACAAGAGAAGCCACTGTAATGAGAAGCCTGTGCACCGCAAAGAAGAATAGCCCCTGCTCGCTGCAACTAGAGAAAGCCGCACACAGCAACGAAGACCCAATGCAGCCAAAAATAATAAGATAATTTATTTAAAAAACAGAAAATAAAGTCGCTGCTGAGGGGGCTGCAGTTCTATCAAGGTGGATGTCGGGAGACCAGGTCAGGGGAGCTGGAGGAAATCTAGGGGCAGAAGGACCCCACTTCCGAAAGAAATGGCAGTGGAGGCAGGCAGGCAGATTTTAAGTTTTCAGGCAAACACTGCTTTTGAAAAAACCGGATTCTATAATTTGTTATATTAATGATCTTCTTTAAATTATTACTAAAAATGCCATCCAGGGGAACAGGAAGGTAGACTCTGTTTTGTCCTTCCCTTTACCTGTGAACTTCATTTAAAAAATCACTTTATTTTCAGCACCTTGGTTTTGTTGTTTTTGCCAGAAAGTAACTTTTCTGTTCAACAGTATATTAATGCAGAATAGAAATAAAGATGCTTTTAAAAATTCTTTCAAGCACAAAAGGAGATGGTTTTCAACAGATAATTTTACATATTTACATATTTTACCTTAAGCATTTTGTAGTCTCTGCCTACTGGTGAACGGATCAGATTTTTACACTCTTTCAAAATGAACCAGTTTGGCTTCTAAGCCACTGCAAAGGAAGGAAATGAATTCGAACTTTTTTTTTCCCCCCCGCTTCATTTTCGCATCTTCGCATTTCCTTATTTCACATGGTTTAAAATAAAATGCCTCCAGCTTTATTTTTCCTTTCTCAAGAGCAAAGTGAATGTGACTTTTCGGAGGGGTCACAGGATGCCCTGGGGGCCCTTGGGTGTTGCTGGGCCGCTGCCTGCTTTCAGCTTGACTGAAGGGCTTGTCAGAGTTTTCATCTCCTAAGAAACAAGCCGCCGGCGCTGGCCAGAAGCAGGGGAAGGCAGCCGTCTGAGTCCCACGCTGGTTCTTTCCCACTGACATCAAATCCTGAGGTTTTGAAAGTAATCCCACACAAAGACAGCCCTTCATTGTGGTGCCTGTTTGAAATTAGACTAGCAATAATGACCTTTCTAAGATGTCTCGTTGTTAAGATAGCCCCCTGTTGAGTCTGAAAGGCTGCTGAGGGCCTCTCCCCCACTCCCCCGACCAGAGTGGGTGAGATGCCTCAGCAGTCAGGTCAAGGTGACCGCCTGGCTTGGCCGGAGGTGCTGCCCGGTGGCAGGAAGTGGCCGCTAGCCCAGATGGCCGGGCTGCCTCGGGCCCCTATGACCTGGAGCCACCGTTGCTTCCCAGGTCTGAGCCGCTGACTGTCCCCGGCTGAGAACTGCTCTCACCTCCAGGTAAAACAGATTCCTTGACTTCTAACCAGTATTTTTGTTAAAGGGAACTAGAGCCATAAAGGGACTCGACCTGAACATTAGCAAAGAAAGCAGTCATCCCTCCAAGGAGGAGGAGCCCCCAAGGGGCACAGAATGGGGACCGGTGGTCCTCCGCAGAACCCCCGCTGAACCCCACTTATCTTGCTTCTTTTACACAGTGAGTTTTCTTCCCCGTAGCACGTGGCTTCCACAGCAAACTGCCTTGCTGGGGACGTGGATGGAGTCGGGTGCAGCCAGGTGGGCCAACCTGGGTTCAGGCATCTGACTGTGCCCCCTGAATCCGGAGCAACACAGCCGCCTCTCCGCTGGGCCCTGGCCACTCATCCACTGTCTCTGCGGTACCCACGGACTCTTCACACGGAGGCGACTAAGAAAACATTTCTCAGGGAGAACAGACTTGAATGGTAACATCCCTGCATATTAACAGAAACGGAGGAGTATTTAGAGCTTATGTGGTTTGAATGTGACCTTCTTACCAGACTAGCTCACAATAACAATTTAGTTATTTTCGAAAATGGCTGTACTTCTAAATAATTAGATATTGTAATCATTTCCATCAGTGACTCCATTCGGAGCCCTGTTTCCGTTAACATGGTCATTGTGCTACCGTGGCCTGCATGTAGCGCTCGGTCTTTGGAAATAGGAAGTGTATGTTAAGCGTTCTATTATTTCTGCTGCCCACCGCAAGCTCTGCTGTATTTTTCCCAGTGTTCCTATTTGGAGAAGGATTCTGTGCTGTTGAATTTTGATATTCCTAGTGTCCTCTGCAAAGGTTGTCTCTCATTTGAGTTGCTTCTTTTAACCCTTGGCAGTGGTTTTGAAGAGAAGAGGCACGTGAAGACGGTCTGAGTATTTTGTAAACAACCAAAGCTGATTTATCAAAAAGAGCACTTTTTTCTAGTGTAACGGTCTCTGTCAAACTTCTTTCTCTTTTCCGAGTGCTGGAGAATGTGCTGGGTCTGGCCTTTGCATTTGGAAAGTTAGAATGACGCCTCCTTCTCTGTTTTAATATATTTCACCTCTCTGAGGCAGACGGAGCGGAAGCTCACAAGGAAAAGCGATGCCCTTTCCTGTGGTGACATTAACCGGAATCACGTGGAAAACAATCCAAGCCTTGTAGGAAAAGGGAGCCATTAAAATGTGCCCTGAGCGATTGGCTGCACCCAATCTTGCAGCCTGGCTCACTCGCGGCAGCAGTCAGGAGGCTGCTCCCCTGGACGGAGAGAGCCTTGTTGTAGCGCCACAATTAAAATCAGCTCCTCTGCCAAAAATAAAAGGGAGGAGGGAGGGAGGAGAACATCAAAGACAGACTGAAATGTGTAGTTAGTAGTAAGAGTGGTCTCCTCTTGAACCAAAGCCTGCAGCGATTCACGGCCCCCTTGTTAATGAGAAATTTTGACCTCTGGTTTGTAAGTTAAACTTGTAATCCCAGCTAATGAAGTAAATCACTTCCAACTTGAGTCTGTTGTTCCCATCTGCTCTGCACACTGCGTCTGAGAGTGAGGATCCAGGTCCACACACACAGACTGAAGGGAAATATAATTATTCAGTGACCGCAGAGTTTCTTGCATGTTGAGGATGTGCTCGCAGTAACCCTGCAGGCATGGATTGTGGACCTGTCTGTTATTTCACTGTAACCTGTGTGTTGATAAGAGAGAGAGCCTGTTAGACTCTGGGTTGAACAGCAGGATTGAATGACACTTCAGGGAGGTAAGTTGGGGACCCTACACACTGCATTTCTTCATTTCTTCAGCAAATGGAAATCTTAGTTCCAGGCCAACGACCGAGCAGACAGTCTAGTACTTTGCATAGGGTAGAAGTCGATGCATATTTCCTGAAGAAATGCTGCTGAATGAAGGAAAGACTATTCGGGTGATGTGGAGCTCAGAGGGAGAGAAGAAAGCACCGCTCAGGAATGTGAGTCCAAGAAAGGCAGGGCTGAGGAGTCTGCGAGCTGCCTGACTTCCGGCTGCGCTGAGCCTTGGTGGGGAGGAGAGGAGCCGTTGTGTGAAACTGGGTACAGCTGGGATGCTAAGGGGCTTGCTTCTTCGAGTGACAGATTATAGCTGAGAGAAACGGGCTAAAAAATTACCCTATTTTAATTACGTGAGGGCAGAAGTAGGTATTAGGCTGTTGCTTCGTCTAAAAGGGATTTCATTCAGAGAGCTGTTGACATTCTGTTGGAGGTCCATGACACATCACGTTCTATTCCTCCCGGCTAGTCTAAATTCTCTAAAATTTTCCGGATTATTGTGTAAATTATCTTAGCTTCTGACCGGGAAACAATACTATTAATTTTTGGCCAGGAGACAACTCAGCCGCACAGTCTGGTGCCAGGGCATAGTGACCTGTCAGAGGTGAACCTTCTGGTCTTTGGGGAATGTTATCCCTCCCCCCAAGGGGAGGATGCCTTTTCTGGAGTTCAGGCCACCACCCTCCAATCTAGGCCGACTTTCCCAGTGGTGGGGAGGTGGCTGCCCTCGGAACCGGCTGGGATCACGAGCAATCAGTGGGACCTCCCATGGGGCAGGGGTGGCACTGCCCACCCTCTCTGTAGGCGGGATCTCTGTGACAAAAATCCCACAATGGAAAATGGCTCTTGTTCAGAAAAATCGGAGAAGCCGGAATTTTCCTTCTCCTATTGGACATCCTTGTCCCTCTCCAATCCCTTGGCAGGTATCAGCCTAAAACGTTTCTGAAGACTTAAAGCTTTCTAGGCCTAAGGAGGGAGTTTGGGAGGGAGGATGTTTTTAAACCACTGACTCCTGTTATTTCTGTTGAAGGGCACTTAGACCTAGTCTCCTTGTGTCTCTCTGGTTTTACATTAGACAAAGCGAAGCATTTGGGCATTTGTCCTGTTTGTATGACCCTGGAGAGAGCTCTGGGGTGAGTCCCCAGGCAGGAAAAGTCACTGACCGGTGTCTGAAATCTGAGGACGTCTGGGGCCTGAGGCTGGGCATTCAGATCTACTACAAACAACAGTGCGTTATACGTCAAGTGATTTGAATAATCTCATTTTTCCTCTAAATTTGAGCATGTATAAAATATTGATTTCATCAACAAGTGGAGCAAATGCCACAGCGAATCTGTTCTCCGATGGTGCACCTGGTATGTGGAGAAGCCTGTCGAGAGGGGCCGTGAACATAATCATGCTTTATTAGCTGCATGGGCTTTTTCCTTTGTTTCTTTTCATTTAATTCAAAGTGAAACAACTCAGCATGCAAAACTGAAATTAGCTGGGAAAAAAAAAAAGGTGTAAGTGAATAAACAGGCAGATCCATTAGAGTCGATGGGTTATCGGATCCCTTGCCACTCCTCAGACAGCGGCCTATTAAAAGCGGTAATGTTTGCTGCCGGCGGTGCCCCTGGCAAAGAAAGAAGGCCAAGGCAGGCCTATTTCACATGCATCAGACACAAGAATTAAATAGACCAATGTTCCCTAAAAGACTGAAGTACATCTCTTTCTGACGTTCATCTCAGGCAAAAATTCATTGATCTCAGTATGTCCCTTGGCAATTATAAAATATTAAATCCAAGTCACACTTTTCTAGTTGGCTTAATTTTTTCTCTTTTCACAGCTTTCTATTTGATCAATTTTAACAAGTTAGGAATAGCATCTAATAATAAAAAGTGCAGAGTTTAAAAGTTTGTTCTTTTGACATTCTTTTCTTTTTTATTTTGTTTTGGGTTTGCATTAACTTTGTGTTATATAAAATGACTTGAATGCCATTTTAACAAACAGAAAGAACATGAGTGAACCAGAAGGTTCTTTACTGAGAATGATATTCATTAGTAGGCATCCAACGATAAGGACAGCCTGATTTAAAGATTTTTATTTTTTTTTTTTAGCACATGCCCAAATAGCCTTCTTATTGTTTTGTAGTCATTAATGCTCCTCTATTCCAAAATTAGCATGTGGTTTCAGCTGGGAGTATCTGGTGGGGCTAGAGGTTTGACTGCGTTCCACTGAGATTTACAAAAGATGCAAATTCCTTTCCCCATTTTTATGCATATGTAATGTTTTAGTGTTTGATGTTTGTTAATTCAGAATATACCATAAATGCTAACACAGACACACATGATAAAAATGCAGAATTTTGGCAGCCCGTTTTCATTAGACCATCAGTATGGGAATTATTGGGGGGAAATGTTGCATAATAGTAACTTTACTCTCCAATTCTCCTTGCCATAAACTATGAGCACATCCCCCCAAATTTATAATTTATAATATATAGAATCATTTTATGTGAAATAATAAATTCTTCTGAAATAAAATCTATTATGGTCTTCTCCCTACATTTAAGTTTTCATATGGGAAAGTTATTCACCTGTTGTCTACCAATTCCTTTATTTAAAGCTTTATTTATATTATGTCATTTAATTCTTACCACAAATCCATGAGGTCATGGTATTGTCTCCACTTTTCAGATAAGAGGTGCAAGGGGCCCACGATCATCCAGCAACTTCCCTCTCTGGCCAGCCAGGCCAGTCCCTCTGGGGTTTTGACAGCAGGATCAGAAAGAAAGAGAGGAGGAGAGAAGGTCAGGGTGGAGAGGGAGAGGCCTGGGGGATAGTGCTGAGGAGTGTTGAAAAGGATGGGGCCACTGCAGTACGTCAGGGAGAAAGCAGGAGAGAAGAGCCAGGTTCAGAAGCAGTGCTGTGATCTGTGTATCTCCCTTAGACTGTTGGAGGAATGTCAGGATTGAACTTGGCTTATTTTGAAATTTATTATGTTTACATTGACAGATTGTGTTTCTTTGTCTGAGACACTACCCTGAGACTGGACCACATAGGTGATGGCTTTATAATTACTAAGGTTGTTTTGAATGGCCAATTACAATGTTTCAAAGAGAATTCAAAATAGAGCTGGAGCATGGGGACGAGAAGGCTCTAAGCCTGGTGGCTTCTGGGCTCCTAATAGGCTCTGCTTGGGTCTCTAAAGGGGCATCAGATGCAGAATTTTCTGCACAGTCTCTTTGTGGCTGCCATTGTCATTCTCCTCCTCTGCCTGTTTTCCCTTGCTGCCCGTGTGTCCTCACCTCGCTCACCATGCAATGATGATGCATTGCATTTTCCTCTCTGAGATGGCAAGAAAAGACCTCTCAAGGAGATGATTAGTGCCATAGGGGTCCAAACTGCCGTGAGCCATCTCTTGTCATGGTCCAGACAACGCAGGGCCTGCTGTGGGACCCTGAGCCCAGGGCCAGCAGTGTGTACCATCATGGTGGGCTCACCCACCTCTGCGTCTCCCACCGTGGTGTCCCCTCTCTGAGTCACTAGCCTCCATTAAGGTTTGCTCCCTCATCTGCATGCTGAGATCTCTTTTATCACTCCAGCACCTAGAACATGGCTTGACACAGAACAGGTGTCCAGGTAGGATCTGTTGAGCAGAAGGATGGATGGATGGGTGGATGGATGGACGGACAGACTGGAGAATGGTTGAGAGTATCTCGTAAACTCATGTCAGGAACTGAAATAGGCTACTCCTCCGAGGAGCATCGGCATTTTTTGGAAGACCTAATGTTGATGAAAATAATCAATAAACAATCTATGATAGGAATAGAAAAGAGTTTTATGTGAGCCAAACTGAGGACTATAGTCTAGAAGACAGCCTCTCGGATAACTGAGGAACTGCTCCGGAGAAGCACGGTTTTCAGCACAGTGTTATATCTTGGCAGAACAAGGAACATTAAACAAGTCTGGGATACATTCCTTCAGGGTTTCCATAAAAAACAGATCCGCACGTCCACAGTGAGTCAGTATGGCCTGGCACCTGGGAAGGGAGTCTTATCAAAGGAGTATGCATTGGCACCCCAGTAAGGTAGGCATTTCATCTTTATTTTTAATATGGACATTCTTTACTTCTGGTCAGTGCACCCTTTTCTAAATAATTAAAGCAGACGTACAACGTGTGTTTGATAGGCCACAAACAGTCTGCTTTAGTTAGCATACAGTTCAAGTTAATTCATGTATAAGCCAGAATGACTTCCCCTTTTCTCAATATGTGAACATTTCTTCTATCACTAGGAAGGATGCTACACACACCAAGAAATGTTACCCCAAAGTGGGGTTACCCAAAGTTTGCTCCTCTGACCACCTGTTATGCAACTTACCTGAGCAGCCTTTTCATTGGGTCTTTGGGCCCCACACAAGACCTACTTAATCAGAAATGTGTCTTTTTAATAGGTGCTCCAGAGGATTCTTTTGCACTCCAGTATTTGAGAAGTTCTGCTTTTCTAAAGGTAAGATTTTAGGAGTTAGGATGCTGATCTGCTGGAGGGGGAGCAGAAACTCTTCCCTGGTACCAGCAGCTAAAACCTCCTTTCTGCACCACCTACCTGATCCAAGGCAGCCCGAGGACCCAGCCCAGCCTCCTGGACACTAGGTGCCCTCCCTGCCACAAGGCCGAGGCTACATTCCCATAGCCCCCATCCCATCTCTCTCAGCAGCAGGCTTCTTCCTCACGCCCTGGGATCAGGGTGGACCTTTTGCAGCTTTGCCCTGCCCCCATGCTGCCCACATTAAGCTCCTTGAGTAGCAGGGACCTTGTGAGAGGCCCCAGGCCCTTTGGATCAGTGGTTCGCTACAAGCTTGTCCAATTCCCCCAAAGGAGGGAGACTAGACATTTCCTTCTGGGATTCTGGGAGGAATTCCTGGGATATAGAAGCTGTCAGTGTGGGCTAACGAAGCTATTTCTTCTTAGGTGGAGCCTCAGTTATCTCATCTGTAAACTGGGAGTAAGAAGAACAACCTCCTTGGTTGCTTCGGACACCACGGGAATGTGAGAAACCTTTGCAAGTCTTAAAATGCGCAAAGGCTCTGCGCATATGTGCCCATTTTAACCTTGAATCCTGAAGTGTATCTGGGGTGATTTCCTTCCTCCATTGGTGGATCTGGGGGAAGACTCTCCTCCCCTCCAGATCTGAACCTCTATGTGCCTTGCGAGAGAAAAGTGCCTCTTGAAGGTCTGTGTGCAGTGAAACTTTGCACAGGCTTTGAGGGTTGCAGCATGTCCCCACAATCCCCTTTTCCAGATTAAATGTTTGCATCTCTTGTTATATTAGGAATTAGACCTACTTTGTGATCATTGCACCTGAGTACCTGTAAAATACAAAAATACAGCAGTGGCTGGTGTCTACGAATTGGCTGTTTTTGGTGTGCATGCGTGCCTCCGTGTGTGTGTGTGTGTGTGTGTGTGTGTGTGTGTGTGTTTGTGTGTAATATATATTCAAGGCAGGCAAAACGGTTTACATATTCCCAACCCATGTTAACAAGATGTTCTTTCCTGAACATAACATGTTTCTGAAAATTCCTGAATCTTTCACTCTGAAACTCAACAATATTGTTATTAAAATGGTTCTGTTTAAAGAACACCTTGGTGAACTTTGTTTCCTTTTAACAACATGCTCATTTTAAAGGTCAGGGTGTTGAGTTGCCAGAGCAGTGACCTAAAAATAACCTTTCCCTTCTACCTGAGTTTCTGATCCGTGATGTTAGCATTTGGAAACGCTCTTTCCCTTCTAGTTTCTGCAGCTAAAGGAGTTGCAGCCCCTTCAGCTATACTCATAAAAATTTGCTTCCAGACAACATGGTCTGTTTATTGTGTAATAATCGAAATGGCACTAAATTGCAGTGATTGCCGAACACTTAGGAATTGTATTAACCTCTTAAGTGCTAAGTGGTTTGCTGTCGTCTCCCCACTCAGATGTGCAGCCCCAATGTGTTTCTGTCCCTTTGCTTCCCTCAGTCAGTGTCATGGGGGAAGCAAGTGTCCTCAAGCCCAAGTCCTGCCTGGGAGCAGGCTGGATCCTGCTGGCACCGCACTAACCAGAAGAGAGTCCTGCCTGACCTGTGGCAGAGATGATAAACTGTCCCTACCGGGGATCCCGAGAGGCTGGATTGGCCAGTCTTGGCCCACCAAGTCCCACTTCTGGCTTCAGCTGTGTTGTGTGTTTTATGACAGTTGCTTTATAGCTCAGTTTGAGAATTGATTCTCCAAAGAGCAAAGAGAATAGCTGGTCTTTCTGCCAGAGCCATCATCTTTGGGAAGCTGCTCCCAGTTGGGCGAGTCCCGGCTGCCCTACAGGAGGCCAGGTGGCCGTGGCCTTGGCGTCCCTGCGCCCTGCCCGCCGCCAGCCCTGTCCACACTGCTCTGGCGAGCGGCAGGCCCGGGAAGGAAGAGTTAACCAGAAATGGAGCGGCGCTGCTCCAGGGCAGGCAGCCTCGCTGCAGAACCGAGCAGCTTCGTGCAAAGGCAAGTCATTTCCCGAAACACTGCAGACACACGGCCTCGGGCAGCCTAAAACCTTTGGAGACCAAAATGGCTCGCAGGGGTTGGAAGTAATAAGGTGTTTTTCCCTTCTTTCTCCTTCACTGAAATTCTGCGAGGTTGCTCTGCATTGCTGGGGAACAATGGTGCTCTTTTTGTGTTTTCTATGGGTATTAAGATCCATTACGCTGTGACATTTTTAAGATTGGTTATCCTGTACTTTGGTGTTAAATTGAAGTTGTTTGTTTTGAATTTAATTCTTTCATTTTTCAAATGGAAAAGGCAGCTCTGCGTTGCGGTGAGGCTGGCTCACTGAAGTGTGCCCGTACTCATTCGGGGGTGGATATCTTTGCCATCCCCGGACCTCGGCAGAATTAGCCCTGATAGAACATGACCTATTTCTCTATTGGAAAGTCTGTAAGAATCCTGGGAGACGACTTTAAAAACTAGGAACTAGGGGTCGTCTCCATTGTATGTCGAGGGAGAAACAGGATACGAGCTGGGTTTTAGCAGAATGTTATACATCCAATCTGTTATGCCTAATGCAGCCTGCATATAATTATTACTACTCTCTGTTTACGACAGCAGCAAAATCAGCTTCCATCCAACAAATGACCCAGCAGCAGTGGGCCAGCCGCCTCTGAAATGACATCTGTTAACTCTTTGTCAAATGCCCTCTCGTTGTCCCTTTCTCCTAAACAGCTCTGTGGTTAATTATGACCTGAGCATATGACACAGTCTTTTCGAGTGGAGAGAACTGCTTAGGGGCAAGGAGAAATCTAGCTCCAAGAAATTGTCTTCTCTCGCCCTTCAAAAAAAAAAAAAAAAAAGCCATAGCAAATTGTTTTAAAGTAAACATTCATTTATTGCACCAGAATAGGTTGTTGGACTACGTTTTGATTAAGCACTAAGATTACAGGGTTATTGTATAGCATTGTGTCGAGAGGCCCAGCCATTCATGGAAAAAAGAATCACATCAAATTCTTGTCAAACCATAAAAAAGTTTCCATCAGAGGAACTTGGGCGGCCTTGATGCCTGTGAGCGGGGAGCTGGTATACATTTGTGCCACTGTTATCAACTTCATTAATGGTGAAAGGCAGTTTCATCTTAATTGGTCACTGGAACTTGGAAAGACCAATCTGATAAACCAGAATTTAGGCCCAGCCCCAATGAAGGAAGTATAAAGTGCCTTCTATATCCGGCTGCCCGGGGTTCGTGTGGGCTGGGTTTTCTCCCTGGAGCCTGTGTGGGGTGGCTGGTTTCCGGTACTGGCACTGACGTTCCATCTGGGGGCCTCCTTGCCTTCACCCCCTATGAGATGAGCTCAAGGATGCGAGTCCTAGGCCTTCACTTTGGATCCATACATCAGCGCAGGGCTGAACATGTGCCGATCTGGGTCTCTACTCTCTGCCTGCTCACGGCCCTGGGTTCTTGCAAGTGTCTCCCGCTGTGGTAGCCCCCTAGCTTCTTTGTGTGGAGATCATCAAAGGATTGCCGGGAACTGGGCTGAGCTGTCCCCCCACACAGGGCCACAGGGCTCAAGCCTGCCCTGGACACCAGTCCTTGAGAAATCCAGAATGGCATCCCTAACCTTGCCTGGGAAGGGCACTCGGGGGTTGAGGGGGTCCCACCGTGACTCAGGAGGGTCTCCCAGGCCCTTCTAGCCTGGAGGAAGCTCCTGATAGCCGCCTCCCAGCTGGACCCCTGCCTTGAGATTGAGGGGCGAAGTTAGCAGCCTGGGAGATTCCACAGCTTTCCATCTAAGACCCCAGGGAGCCCTGCCCTGTGTTTGGCCAACCCTGACAAGATAGCCTGGCCACAGACGTGACCAGGGACTGTTCTACAATCTGGAGACAGTAAATGGAAACCCATTCCAGACTGATGTTCTCAGATACTGTTTTCATTTCCTTTGTTGCTTCTGAAGGAAACGCATTTTAGTATAATTCAAAAACCACATTATCTGCCCAAATCCCATCTTTCCAGCAGCATCCTCTGAGTTGCTGCCCACATGGGTTCTGAGGCCTGCTCCTGCCCCTTGCCAGCTGGAGGGTCTGTGGGCTCACCTCTTGGAAACCACAAGGGTGAGAGGGGTCCCTGAGGGTCCCAGGTGTAAGCTTGTGTGAACACAGCAGTGCTGCCTCAGACGTCAGTTTCTTTTTACGCAGGCATTTAAATGTGTCTTTGCTTGGAAGCCAAGGCCAGACCAAGTAGATGGCGAGTTTTGGGGTAGAGGGAGCAAGTCCAGAGGTGGCCAGCTTGGGGAAGGAGGAGCGGCATTTCTGCGTGGATTTATTCATTCCCTAAGACCCTGACACGGAAGGTCCTAGACCTTGAATCAAAGTCGGACATTTCGGCTCTGTCCTTCCGTGCTGTGGCTCCAATCCCAATCGGGAATAAGCATCTGTGTGAGAGAGGTCCTGTTTCCTAATTTGTGGCAACTGGTTCCTCCAAGTAATATAATTATATTCAAAGTAAGTTATGTGATGGGAGCAGAATTTGAAGAGAGTATTGAAATGAATGCTTTGGCTTTGTTCCCTGCTGGCTTTCTGCCAGGGAGGGGGAGCTGCGAAATGAGTTTCCGAAACCATGCCCCACGATGCACAGCCAGATGCTGGGACAGATCTCATGTGGTCTTTTTTTTTTTAATTGAAATATAGTTGATTTACAATGAGTTAGTTTCAGGTGTACAGCAAAGTGATTCAGTTATTCATATACCATACACACACACACATACATATATATATATATATATATATATATATTTTTTTTTAGATTCCTTTCCATTATAGGTTATTACAAGATATTGAGTATAGTTCCCTGTGCTATACAGTAGGTCCTTGTTGGTTATCAATTTAATATATAGTATTGTGTATATTTTAATCCCAAACTCCTAATTTATTCCTCCCCCTTCCTCAACTTTCCCCTTTGGTAACCGTAAGTTTGTTTTCCATGTCTGTGAGTCTATTTCTGTTTTGTAAATACTTTCATTTGTATCATGTTTTGAGATTCCACATATCTCTCATGTGGTCTTGTGCCACATCGCAGAACCTTGGCCCTGGCTTATCCCTGGTCCATCCTGCAGACAGCATCTCCCCTGCGTGATTGGATAAACTGCCTCGTGTCACCCCTGCCTGCTTCGCTTGAGTTTTAAGAACTTGATCCTGGGAAAGGGAGGAGAAGGAGCTGATTAGGAGTCAAACCCCTCATGCCCGGACCTTGTGCCCACGCTGCGTGATAAGGTGCAGGCCATAGAAGTTTCCTTGCAGGTCCCCTTTCCCGAGATGCTCCTCTCCTGCTCGCCCAGGACACAGGTGGGGTGTGGACTCGCTTCAGGAGGGGCCCTGAAAAGTGCATCCGGGTCAGTCCTGAGGCCAGGACCCTTCTCTGCCACATCCACAGGGCTGAGGCTTTGGGCCTGAGACTCAGGACCTGAAGTCTCCTGTTAGACTCTGTCCTGGGGATGCACATGTGGATTAAATTAGAGCAATATGTTTTTCTAACAGCATCTCGGCTGAAAAGCCAAGCAGATAAATGGAGACAAACCCAGCTTTATGTGAATGAAAAGCGGCTGATGGGGGAGCCACTTCTGCCTGAAGCACCACAGCTGGCAGGGCTGCCCTCCTGGGCTTGCGCACCCTCCCACCTCCCCCTCCAGCCGTGACCCCGGAAGCACTCACCGTAGGGCTCCTTCTGCCTCTGAACACCCCTCACTGGGCCTCTGCTCTGGCCAAACCGGCTTCCTGCCCATCTCCAAACCTGCTGTGTTCTGCCCACCCCTTGGCCATGGCCGTCACCCATGCTGTGCTCTCTGTGCAGGATTTTCCCTCAAGATCGTCTGGCACCGTGGTGAAGAGTACACAGTCCACCAGAGTCACCGTGGGCAGGTCGCTTACCTGCTTCGTCTTCAGTTTCCTCACCTGTCAGTGGGGATGATGATGTCTACCCCGCAGAGCTCAGGGAGGACTGAGGGAATGATTCACATGAAGCCCTTAGCACGGCACCCGGGACGCAGCTAACATTTGTTGATCATCATCATCATCATTATTATTGTTACTACCACCTCTCCAAACACCACCTGGCCTCAGGGCATGGTTCTCTCTCTGCCCCACTGATCAGCTTCCTCGGAGGGATCATTTCCTCCTTAGGGAGGTTCCTTCTGCACCTCCGATGGATGGTTGCATGCTGGCTGAAGGTAGGGAACCCTCAGCGCAGGGGCCTCGTCAGGGTAGCGGCAGAGGTGGAGATGGCAGGTATTTGGGTAACATTTGTTGGTAGCTTGGTTTGTGATTATGGGTTTCGGTGCTGGTTTTAATGAGAAGGAAGAGTGGGCCGAGCTCTCCCACAAAGGCAGCCTGTATCCATCACTCCTGGGCTCGCTCACAGGTCTTTCTTATGGAGCTGGTCCCGAGGCCCCCGGGGGAAACAGGTGGTAACTTCCTAGCAGTTGAACACTAGTCAGGAACTGATTAGTCCCTGGATGACTCAAGAGTTTAGGAGTAGTGTTTCGTATTATTTGAAGCTGCTCTCTTTTGCAAACACTTCCATGGACTTTCACTAAAGGAGCCCCTTCCTAGTATGACAAAAGCATAAGTGGAATCCCTCCTTCTCCCCCGCAGGTGCCCACTGGCTGCTTCCGCACCATAAATCCTTCCTCATCAGACAGCCCCACTCAGCTGACATCCCCTAGTAGACCGTAATCTTCAAGAGGGAAGGGAAGGGGTTGTTCTCCGATTCGTACACCTGCCCCCAATGCCGAGGCGCTTACACAAGTTACGGGTGAGGCAAGTGCTCCGTAAATCTCGAGTGCCTGATAGTACTACTTGGGAATGCCAAACCCTCCTCTCCTCTTGGCCCTCGCAGCTCTGTATCTGCACTCCTCTTCCGGACGCACAACGTTCTCCGGGAAGGCAGGGACTGCGTCCAGCTCCTTACCGGCATCCTCCCAATGCTGAGAACATGGCAGGTGTTGCATAAATAGTTGCTGTGAACGAATGAGTAGAAGGAGAGAGAGTGTGAGATAATAGAAAATACATACTGGTCTCTGCCTTCGGTTCCTGGCACGGGGCTCCTGAAACCCTGGTAATTTCCTGGGTGGTAAGAGTGTCTTTTTTTCTAGTGAGGTGACTCTGTGGGGCTCCTGGATGATGGCTGGTCCCCAGAAACATCAAGCCATGATTAGAAGCTTGGAGTTTTCAGCCCCACCCGCGATTCTCTTTAAAAGGAAGAAGGGCTGAAAATGGAGTTAATGATAGATCATGCCTACGTGGTGAGGCCTCCACAAAAATCCCAAAAGTACAGGGTTCAGAAACCTTCAGGTTGGTGAACACATTCACGTACCGGGAGGGTGAACCACCCTGACTCCACGGGCACAGAAGCTCCTGTGCTTGGGACCCTCCCAGACCTCGCCCTATGTATCTCTACATCTGGCTGCGCATCTGTATTCTTTATTGTATCCTTTTATAACGTGGTAAACGTAAGTAACTGTTTTCCTGACTTCTGTGAGCTGCTCTAGCAAATTAATCAAACCCAAGGAGAGGGTCGTGGGAGCCTCTGATTTATAGCTGATCCGTCAGAAGCACAGGTGACAACCTGGACTTGTAACTGGCATCTGAAGGTGGGGGGCAGCCTTGTGAGGCTGAGCCCTTAACCTATGGGATCTGACGAGATCTTCAGGGAGATAGTGGCAGAATTGAGTTAAATTGTAGGACGTCCAGCTGGTGTTGCAGAATTGCTTGCTGTGGGAACCCTCCCACACACATATGGTGACCAGAAGCGTTAGAAGTGAAGTGTTCCATGTGAAAAGTAAAGGAGAGGAAGAAGGAGGAAGGACTGAGTTTTCTTCCTAATACATAGAGAGGGATTGCTAAGAAAATGGCAATGCAGGTTATTGTCCCAAGAAGACGGCTGTGAGTGTGAAAGAAAACAAGGGCCGTGTGAGACCCCTCTGGACAATAACCTACACGGAAGGTGGCCCTGTAGGGAATAAATGCCCTCTCTTACTCTCCTCTCTCATTCCAATCTTGAGCTGGAGAAGCCTGGGGGCTTGACCCCCACTAGAAGCCAGAGGCAAAGAGCCCATTAATGTGGACCCCCTGGGCCAGCCCTGAGGGCGGAGGGGGATCTGGAAGTACAAAATGAGCATGCTTGGCTCTCCTGGGAAGCAGGGAAGTGGATCCCATTTCTCAGCACTGTTCTCTGACAGGTACAAAAATGGCCTTCGTCAGCTTTGCCGATTTCATCCAGCTCAGCTTCTGATGCATTTTAAATTCCCCACAGAAGACAGACAAAGATGGACTCAGGTAGGGTCCTGCTCAGAGACAAACCTCTGACATCCCCACCTCCAACCGACTACACCCCAGCCTCAGACAGGGGATCAGGAGTCAGGAGTTTAAAATCACAGCCAGGCTCCATCCCCAAGCTGGTTTGGGATTATCCCCGTCAGAGAGCATGGGAAGGAAAAAAGCAGATTTCTTTTTTCTCTTTGAGTTAAAAGTCTGCAGCATACAAGCTACTCTTATATGCATGTCTTTTTGGAGACAAAGGGCAGTTGGAAAATTAGGAAGCAGTTTTTTTTTTCTTTTCTGATTTGATGCTGGTGTCTTAAGAATCTGAGTTTATATGAAAAATGTGAGAGTGCCAAACCTCAAAGCTAGTCCTTGGAGCCAAAGTGAGTGGAGTGCTAGCCGAGAAGAAAAACGAGGGCGAGGTCGTGATGCGGTGTGGCGCAGGAGGCCCCGTGGGCCCGCTCGTCTGGAATTCTGCAGCGCTCAGGTTGTGTGGGATCACGCTTCCCAGCGCTTGTTCATATCTTATTGCCACGGGTGAGATGGGCGGGCAGCAGCATCCCACACATTCAAAAGACCTGTGTTACTGGTGGAGGGCTTGGACTGGGTCTCTGTTGGGAAGTCCGAATCTGGGAGACGCCTTATCACCCAGCAGGTCCCCCTTCTTTCTCCATAAAGTGGGGACCCCCTCTCAGGGTCCCACTAAGCACCTCCCCTTCTGGGTGGTATATATCTTTCTGTAGCTTGCTTTTACACTCTCTCTCTCCCTCTCTCTATGTATGTCATGTATGTCTCTATGTATGTCTCTCTATATATGTCATGATGATGTGTATAGATCTAGGTTATTCATTTTAATTACTGAATATATTTCATTATATGACTTACTTCATTTTATTTATCCACTGCTCAATTAATGGAAATTTAGGATGGTCCCACTTTGGGGCTAATAAGCAATGCTGCACTTAACACGTTTTAATGTCTCTGCGTGCACCTGGACTTGAGGACTCTGGGGTATGTCGTTAAATGAGGAACTCTCAGGTGATGAGTAAGTGCATCTTCAGTTTTTCTAGCTCTTGCCAGATTCATCTCCAAATTGTGTCATGAAAGTACACTCCCACTGGGAACACATAACTGGTCCCATTTCCCACATCCTTGCCAACAGTTGATGTTATCAGATGATTACATTTTGCCATTCTTATTCCTATTTCCCTATTTAATAGTGAGCTTGAATATCTTTTCACCTGTTTATGGACTATCTCATTTTTCTCACCTATGATTGCCTGATAATATCTTGACATTTTTCTACTAGATTATTCGTATTTTTCTTATTTATTTATAACAGTTTGTGAAACACTCTGGATATGATTTTTATTTTATTTTCAGTTATATGGGCTGTAAATATCTCCTCCCAGTCTGTGGACTGTTTTTTTGTTTTGTTTTGTTTTAACATTGCTGATGGTATCTTCTGATGTGCAGAATTTTTGAATTTTAATGTAGTAGAAGTCTCCTTTTGTGGTTTATAAGTTTTCTATCTTCTTCAAAAAATTCTTCTCTAACCTCAGTGACATAAAAATATTTTCCTATATTTTTTTCTTACTTCAAATTGATTGAAGTATAATTTACACACAATAAAATGCATCCATTTTAAGTGTAGAGCCTGACACATTTTGACAAATGTGTACAACCGAGTAACCCCGCCTCCCAAAGAAAATATAGAATGTTCCCTCACACCTGCCCGGACAAGCTGCCTTCCTACCCTCAGGACCCAGGCAATGACTAATCTGCTTTTTGTCACTATAAATGAGCTTTAACTTTTCTAAATTTCATTTAAATAAAATACACAGCCCATAGATAGACTTCTGGCTTCTTTTGCCCAGCATGTGGTTTTGAGTTTCATCCATGTTGTCACATACCATTTATTTTTTTATGCTGAATAGTATTCCATTGGATGGCTATAACACAATTTGTTTTTCCAGTTAATCTGTTACACATTTGAGTTATTTCCAGTGGGGCTATTATGAATAAAGCTGCTATGAACATTTGTGTACAGGTGTTGATTATGTATATATATTTTGCTGTTTCTTGGATAAATATCTAGGTATGGAATCTCTGGTTCACACAGTCAGTATATGTTTAACATTATAAAAACTGCTAAGCTGTTTGCAAAGAAATTGAACTATTTTACAGTTCTGAAATGTAAGAGAGTTCTAGTTGCTCCACCAAAACTTGGTATTGTCAGTCTTTTTAATTTTAACCCATTTTAGTGGGTGTTTAGTGGTATCTTATTGTGGTTTTAATTTATATTTCCCTAATGACTAATAATGTTGAGCATCTGTTTATGTGCTTCTTAGCTTGTGAAATGTCTGTTCAAATCTTTTTCCGATTTTAAAATTGGGCTGTTGGGACTTCCCTGGCAGTCCAGGGGCTAAGACTCTGCCTTTCCACTGCAAGGGGCGTGGGTTTGATCCCTGGTCCGGGAAATAAGATCCCGCATGCTGTGCAGCATGGCAAAAATAAATAAATAAATAAAATAAAATTGGGTTGTTTGTTTTAGTGAGTCCTTTGTAGAGACTATGCAAATCCTTCATAAGATATGTGTTAAGAGTATTTTCTCTCCGTTTATGTCTTGAACTTTTAATTTCTTGATAGTGTCTTTCAGAAAGCAGTTTTTCTTTTCATTTTGATAAAGTCCAGTTTATCAAAACTTTCTTTTATGAAAAGAAAATAAGTGTCATGTCCAATGCATCTTTGCCTACCCCAAGTTCACAAAGATTTTCTCCTGTATTTAATACTAGAAATTTTATAATTTTATATTTTACATTTATGTCTATTAATCTATTTCAAGTTAATTTTTGTGTAAGTTGTGAGATAAGAGTTGAGCTGATTTTTTCCATACAGATGTCCAGTTGTTCTGGCACCATTTGCTCTAAGGACTATCATTTTTCCAATCAAATAACCTTAGCACCTGTGTCAAAAATCAAGTAACCCTTTAAGTGTGGGTCTATTTCTGGACCTCTATTCTGATCTGTATTTCAGAATCTATATCCTCTGATCTATATATGTATCCTGACACCAGTACCACATTGTCTTGATTACTATAGTCTTACCAAAAGCCTTGATATCAGTTAGTATACGTCCTCCAACTTTTCTTTCTTTCAAAATTGTTTTGGATGTTCTAGGCCTTTACATTTCCATATAAATTTTAGAGTAAGCTTGTCAGTTTCAACCCAAACATAAAATCCCACTGACATTTTTGATTGGGATCGCTTTGAAGCTGTGGATCCACTTGGAAAGAATCGATATTTTAGCAAGACTGAGTCTTCAGTCAATGAACATGGACTGTTTCTCCACTTATTTAGGTCTTCTTTAATTTGTATCAACAATGTTTTGTAGTTTTAAGTATAAATGTCTTGAAAATCTATTGTTAAATTTAGTCCTATATAATTTCATGGTTTTAGGTGCTATTGTAAATTTTTAAAAATTTCACTTTTCAATTGTTTGTTGTTATTATGCAGAGAAAAAGCTGGGTTTTTTTATATTGAGCTTGAACTCTGAGGCTTTACTAAATTCACTTATAATTTCTAGTAGGCTTTTGGACATTCCTTAAGATTTTTATGTATGATATCATGTCATCTTTGAAGAAAAAAAATTCTTCTTCCTATACAAGCTGTATATTTTTAAAATTTCATTTACTTGCCTTATTGCATTGACTAGGATATTCAGTACAATGTTGAATAGAAGTGGTGAGAGTAGGGCTTCGTTGGTGGCGCAGGGGTTGAGAGTCTGCTGGCCGATGCAAGGGATATGGATTCGTGCCCTGGTCCAGGAAGATCCCACATGCCGCGGAGCGGCTGGGCCCGTGAGCCATGGCCGCTGAGCCTGCGCGTCCGGAGTCTGTGCTCCGCAACAGGAGAGGCCACAACAGTGAGAGGCCGGCGTACCGCAAAAAAAAAAAAAAGTGGTGAGAGTAGGAATCTTGTTATTCCTGATCTCAGGATGAAAACATTCAATCTTTCATGATTAAGTATGATGTTAGGTGTAGCCTCTTCAGAGATGCCCTTTAATGGGTTGAAGAAGTTCCTTTCAGTCCGTGTTTGCTGAGCCTTTTCTTTTTCATGAATGAATGATGAATTTTGTCAAAAGCTTCTTTTTGCATCTATTCAGATGATCATATGGATTTTTCCCCCTTTATTCTGTTAGTATAGTGAATTACATTGATTGACTTTGAAATGTTAAACCAACCTTACATTCTTCAGTTAAACCTCATTTGGTCATCTGTTGTTGGAATTAATTTGCACATATTTTGTTGAAAACTTACACACTGATGTTAATGAAGTATATCAGCCTGGAGTATTCTTTTCTTGTAATGTCTTTGTTTGGTTTCATTATCAGGTTAATATTGGCTTCATAAAATGAGTTGGGAAGTGGTTCCCTCCTTCTGTATTTTCTGAAAGAATTTATGTATGCTTCTAAGTGATTTCTTCCTTAAGTGTTTCACAGAAATTCTCAGTCAAGCCACCTAGGCCCCATAATTTTCTTTGTCAGAGGTTTTCAAAGTTAGTAATTAACCAAAATTTAAAAACAGCTGGAAGACTATTTAGACTTTCCATTTCTTACTGAGTCAGTTTTGATACTTTGTATCTTTCAAGGAGCTTTTCCACTTCATCTGCATTGTCAGATTTATTGACATAAAGTTGTTTATAATATTTCCTTATTATTCTTTCAATGTTTGTAGGATCTTTGATGATGACTCCTCTTTCATACCTGATGTTGGTAATTGTCTTCACTTTTTTTGTGTGATCAGTTGAACTAGAAGTTTTAAATTTTTTTTTGATGTTTTCAAGGTTTTGATTTCATTGATTTTTCTCTGTTATTTGTCCATTTTCAATGTTATTGATTTCCACTCTTATTTATATTATTTCTTCACTCCACTTTCTTTTGGTTTGATTTGCTCTTCTTTTTCTAGTTTCTTAATATGGTATCATAGATCATTGACTTTAGACTTTCCTTCTTTTCTAAATATATGTGTTGAAAGATCTTAGTTTTCCTCTAAGCACTATTCAACTGCACTCAACTCCACATTAGCTGTGTACCAATAATTTAGTGTGTTGAATTATTATTCAATCAAGATATTTTCTAATTATCTGTGATTTCTTCTTTACTCAGTGATTATTTAAAACTGTATTGCTTAATTTCCAAATATTTGGGTATTTAATAGATCTTATTGATTTTTAATTTAACATTATGTGGTCAGAAAACATCTATGATTTCAGTCCTTTTAAATTTATTGAGGCTTGTGTTATATAACAGCAAATAGTCTATTTTGGTGACTGATTCATGTGCACTTGAAAGGAATGTGTATTCTTCCATTATTAAGTGTAGTGTTCTATAAATGTCAGTTATGGCAAGATGGTTGATAATGTTCAAGTTTTCTATATCCTTATTCCATTTATTTTATCAATTATTGAGGGAGGAATGTAGAAATCTCCAACTATGGTTGTAATTTTATCAATTTCTCCTTTTAGGTATGTTAGTTTTTGCTTTATGTATTTTGAAACTTTGTTAGTGCAAAAAATTTTAGATTTTTTTATGTCTTCTTGATGAATTGATCTTTTCATCATAATGTAATGTTCTTGTTTATCTCTAATAATACTCTGTCCTGATGTCCACATTGTGTGATACTAATATAGCTACTTCAGGTTTCTTATGAGTATTTAAATGGTATATCTTTTTCTTTCTCTTTTAAAAAAATTTTAACCTATCTGTGTTTTTATATTTAAAGTGTTTCTTAAACAGCATATAATTTCATCTTGCTTTTTTATCCAATCTGACAATCTCTGCCTTATAGTGTTTAGACCATTTATAGTTAAAGTAATTATTGATATGATTAGGTTTAAGTCTACCATCTTGCTGTTTTTCTTATTGTACCATCTTTATCGTTCTCTTGTTCCTCATTCCTGCCTTCTTTTGGATTAAATATTTTTATTATTCCACTTCTATGTTGGCTCATTAGCTATACGTCTTTATTTTCAGTCACACTCTAGGGTTTATTTTGTGCATCTTTAACTTATTACAGTCTGCCTCCAACTAATGTTTTACTACTTCATGTATAATGTAAGAACTATACAGTTTTACATTTTACTGCCTCATGTGCTTTGTACAATTGTTATTATATGGTTTACTTCTATATATGTTATAAACCTCAAATGCATCTTTAGTTTTGCTTTAAAAAATCGAGTATCGTTAAAGAATTTTTTTTAAAAAGCAAGAAAAGAGAGGGCTTATATTTATCAACCTATTTACTATTTCCATGTGTCTTCCCTCCTTTGTGTTGATTCACATTTCCATTTTGTATTGTATTCCTTCAGCCTGAAGAACGTCCTTTACCATTTCTTGAGGTGAGGGTCTGCTACTGACATATTCTCTGAAATGCTGAAAAAAAGGTCAACCTGTAATTCTATATCCTGCAAAGGTAACCTTCAAATTTAAAGCAAAATAAAGACGTTTTTCAGACAAATATTTTTGAAGATTACCTTTGCTAAATATAGAATTACAAATTGACATTTTTTTCTTTCAGCACTTAAAGCTGTTATTCCATTTTCTTCTTGATTGCAGTGTTTCTGACAAGAAGTCAGCATGAATTATCTTTGTAATTCCTGTATGTAATGTTGTAATCTGCCTTTAAAAAATATGTATAGTTGCTTCATCACCTGTTTTCAACCATTTAAGTATGATTTCTTTGTGCTTATCCTATGTGGGGTTTTTGAGATTCTTCTGTCTGTGGGTGGACATTTTTCACCAAAATTGGGAGTTTTGGATCATTATTTCTTGAAAAAAATCCCACCCCCACTTCCTTCTTTGTTTACTTTTATAGTTGTGTTATACTGCTTGATAGTTTTCCACAGACCATTGAGACTGTTCATTTTGTAAAGTCTTTTTTCCTTTCTGCTTCAATTTATTTCTATTCTATGTCTTCAAATCCAATGTCTTCATGTTTGCTGATTTTTATCTTCTTCAGTGTCTACTCTGATATTAATCCCATCCAGTGAGATTTTCATTTCAAATGTGAATTCTTCATCTCTAGAGGTTCAATCTGGCTCTTTTCTTTATGCATTCCATTAGTCTCATTATGTTCCCTTTAAATCTTTGAATTAAAAAAATTGCTGATTAAATTTTTGTTTTTGATGTTTTTCTGTAAATTCCTTGGGATTTTACTCATCAACAACATGTCATTTGCAAATAGAGAATGTTTTATTTCTTCCATCCCGATTTGTATGCTTTTAATTCTTTTTTCTAGGTTCTTGAGATGGGAGCATAGTTGATTCATCTGAGACATTTCCTTTTTCTAATGTTAAGCATTTAGTGCTATAAATTTTCCTCTCATCACTTCTTTAGCTGCATCTCACAAATTTTGACATGCTGTGTTTTCACTTTCACTCAGTGATATATATATATATATATATTTATTTATTTATTTATTTATTTATTTATTTATTTTTTCTTTTGCGGTACGCGGGCCTCTCACTGTTGTGACCTCTCCCGTTGCGGAGCACAGATTCCAGATGCGCAGGCTCAGTGGCCGTGGCCCACGGGCCCAGCTGCTCCGCGGCGTATGGAATCTTCCCAGACCGAGGCATGAACCCGTGTCCCCTGCATCAGCAGGTGGACTCTCAACCACTGTGCCACCAGGAAAGCCAAGTGATATATTTTTAAAATTTCTTTTCAGGATTCTTCTTTGATCCATGGACTATTTAGAAGTAGGCTGTTTAATTTCAAAGTGTTCAGAGATTTTCTTGTTGTCTTTCTGTTATTGATTTCTTGTTTGATTCCCTATGGTCAAAGAACACACTCTATATGATTTCAGTTCTTTTAAATTTGCTAAGATTTGTTTTATAACCCAGGATATGGTCTATCTTGGTTAATGTTTCATGGGTACTTGAAAGTACTGTGTTCTGCCGTTATTGGGTGAAATACTCTATAAATGTCAATTCGATCCTGCTGGTTCATAGTGTTGTTCAGTTCTATGTCTTCCCTAATTTTCTATTTAGTATGTCAGTCAGTTGCTGAGAGTGGGCTGTTAAAGTCCCCAATTAGAATTGTGAATTTGCCTATCTCCTTGCAGCTCTATCAGTTTTTGCTTCATATATTTTGAAGCTCTGTTTTTTGGTGCACACACATTAAGGATAACTAGATTTTTTGGTGGATCAATCCTATTATCATTAAGTAATGTCCCTCTTTGTGCCTAGTCATTTTCTTTGTTCTGAAGTCTACTTTATATGATATTAATATAGTGACTCCTGTTTTTTAAAATTATTTATTTTTATTTTTATTTTTTTGCGATATGTGGGCCTCTCACTGTTGTGGCCTCTCCCGTTGTGGAGCACAGGCTCCGGACGCGCAGGCTCAGCGGCCATGGCTCACGGGCCCAGCTGCTCCGTGGCATGTGGGATCTTCCCGGACCGGGGCACGAACCCATGTCCCCTGCATCGGCAGGTGGACTCTCAACCACTGCGCCACCAGGGAAGCCCTAAAATTAATTTTTGCATGATATATTTCTTCCATCCTTTTATTTCTATTGAGATATAATTGACATTTAACATTATATTAGTTTCAGGTGTACAACATAATGATTCAATATTTATATATATTGCAAAATGATCACCACAGTAAGTCTAGTTAACATTTATCACCACACATATTTACAATTTTTTTCCTGTGATGAGAACTTTCAAGATCTACTCTATTAGCAATTTTTAAATATATAATACAGTATTATTAATTATAGTCACCATACTGTACATTACATCTCCCAAGACTTATTTTATAACTAGAAGGTTGTACCTTTTGACTACCTTCACCCATTTCCTCCACCCCCCACTTCCTGCCTCTGACAACCACCAGTCTATTCTCTGTATCTATGAATTTGGTGTGCTTTTCTTTGTTTATTTCAGTTTTGTTTTGTTTTTTAGATTCTACATATAAGTGAGATGGTATTTGTCTTTCTCTGTCTGTCTTATTTCACCTAGCATAGTGCCCTCAAGTTTCATCCATACTGTTGCAAATGGCAAGATTTCGTTCTTTTTATGGCTGAACAATATTCCATTGTATAAATATACCACATATTCTGTATCCATTCATCCATCAATGAACACTTAGGTTGTTTCCATGTCTTGGCTAGTATATGAACATGGCTGCAATGAACATTGGGGCATATTTGAGTTAGTGTTTTCATTTTATGCAGATAAATAACCAGAGGTAGAATTGTTGGATCATACGGCAGTTCTATTTTTAACTTTTTGAGGTGCCTCCATACTGTTTTCCATAGTGGCTGCACCACTTTACATTCTACCAACCGTGCACAATGGTTCCCTTTCTCCATGTCCTCATCAGCATTTATTATCTCTTGTCTTTTTGACAATAGTCATTCTAACAGGTATGAGGTGATATCTCATTGTGCTTTTGATCTGCATTTCCCTGATGATTAGTGATATTGAGTAGCTTTTCATGTACCTGTTGGCCATCTGTATGTCTTCTTTGGAAAAATGTCTGTTTAGATCCTCTGCCCATTTTTAACTTAGACTGATTGGTTTTTTACTATTGAGTTGTATGAGTTCTTTATATGTTTTGAATATTAACCCTTTATCAAATATATGACTTGCAAGTATTTTGTCCCATTCTGTAGGTTGACTTTTCATTTTGTTGATATTTTCTTTTGCTGTGTGGAAGCTTGTTAGTTTGATGTGGTCCCACTTGTTTATTTTTGCTTTTGTTGCCTTTGCTCATGGTGTCACACCTAAAAAGTCATTGCCAATTAAAAAGAAATAATGTTTGCATGATATATGTTTTCCATCCTTTTATTTTTAACCTCCTATGTTGTTATGTTTGAAGTAAGTTTCTTGTAGGCAGCATATCCTTGAGTTGTGCTTTTTTACACACTCAGTCAATCTCTGTCTTTTAATTTGTGAATTTAGAACATTCATTTTTAAAGTACTTACTGATATGGCAGAATTTAAGTCTGCCATTTTATTATTTGTTTTCTGTGTGTTGCCTCTGATTCTCATTGCTCTGTTTCTCTTTTTCTTGCCTTCCCATGGGCTATTTGAGCATTTTTAGAGTTTCATTTTGAACTCTTTATGATGTCTGTGAGTATATTGCTTTGTATAGCTTTCTTAGTGATTCTCTAGGTATTACCATATACATACATAACATCGCAGTCTATTGGTGTCAGCGTTTGACCACTTCAAGTGAAGGATAGAAATGATACTTCCATTTAGATCCTTTTACCATCCCCACACTTTAAACATAATGGACTTCAGAGTTTCCCCTATATACATCAGGTGGTATTATAACTTTTGCTTCAGCCACAAAATATGATTAAAGAAATTCATGAGGTGAAGGATAGTCTGTTGAATTTGCTTCTATTTTTACCCATTCCATCGTTTTTCTTTCTTTCCTGAATGACTCAGTCTTCTACTTTTATCATTTTCTTTCTGTTTGAAGAGCTTCCTCTAAGGATAGATCTGAAAGCAACAAATGCTCTTAGTTTTCCTTTATTTGAGAATGGCTTTATTTTATTTTTATTCCTGAAAAAATAGTTTCACTGGATAGGAGGATTTGTAGTTAACGGTTCTTTTCTTCAGCACTTGAAAAATGTTGTGCCACTTCCTTCTGACCTCCATGGTTTCAGATGAGAAATTCATTTAAATTGATCTTCCTTTACAGGTAATGTATTGATTCTCTCGACTGTTTTTAAGATTTTTTTTTCATTGTTCTTAGTTTTCAGAGATTTGATTACGATAATATCTTGTTGTAGATTTCTTTTAGTGTTTCTTCTCGTACTTTTCAGTCCCATACTCTTTTCTCCTCTCCTTCTGGGACTCTGATTATATGAATGTTACATCTTTTTTATTATCTCACAGAATTCTGAAGCTCTGTAATTTTTTTAGTCTGTTTTCTGTCTGTCTGTTGTTTAGATTGAGTAAATTCTATTGATCTGTCTTCAGGTTCATCACTTCTATCCTCTGTCATCTCCATTCTACTACTGAGTCCATCTAGCAAGTTTTTTTTCTTCCAGCTGTTGTATTTTTTAGTTTTGTAATTTCCATTTGGTTGTCTTTTATTACTGCTATTCTTTGCTAAGATTTTTAATTTTTAAATTTGTTTCTAGAGAATTTGTGTCTGTTGAAGCATTTTTATGGCAATGCTTTAAAATTGTTGTCAGGTGGTTCTGACATCTGATTCATCCAGTTATGGGAGTCAATTTTCTTTTCTCATTCAAATTGTGGTTCTTTGGAATGATGAGTGATTTTCAGTTGTATCCCAGATATTTTTGTTTTTATGTTATGATACTCTTGACCTATTTAAATCTATTTTAGCATGTAGGTTCCGGTATATATTCATCATATGTAGATATATATGTATACCAGAATCTATATGTATTAGTTCCAGTGATGGTTTGCCTATCAGAATCCTTTCAATGTGATTCTAGTCTTCTAGCACTGCTGGGGCTACTGCTCAATCTCTGTTGATGTCATTTGTTGATGTCATTCCTGAGGCCACTTGGTATTGCTGGGCCAACTTCTTCAGCTGGATGGTTGGGGATGGGAGACAGAATCTGCTGGGCCTGGATCTTTTTATGCCACTAGCTGATGCTGCCCCTGCAGGTGGAACAGCTCACCAACCTCACCAGCTCAGACCGCCTGCCAGTGCCTCTGTCACGGAGCAGGCATTGGGGGTCCCCACTAGGTCTAGTCTCTTTGGGGCTTTTCTTTACTTGTCCTTTGTCCAGAAAGAGTGGACTTTCCTTGTCTTTTTGGTTGTTTTTTTTTTTTTTTTTATGCCCGTTGGTGGTTCTGAATTGTAGGAATCTTTGGTACCTAGTCCTCAATATATGAGAGATAAAAAAGAAAACTGGAGAAATTCACTACGTTATAGTTCCTCAAGTCCTGAATCCCCTAGCTAGTCCACCTTCCGCTTTCTGGCTTTAAGAGTCTTTTAATCATTGTCTATTAAATAATTTCCAAGATATTTAGTTAGAATTAGAGGGTAGTGTTTTAACACCTCTTCTTTACTCCATTGGTAAAGGTGGAGGAGGTCTTCCTGCCCTAGGTTTGTGGGGGTGGTTGAATACACAACAGCTGAGACTGGGCAAATGAGATCAACAGCGTTTTAATAGTCACATATAGTCATAGCCTGAGGGAGGACACCACATGCCATGCAGGGTCACATGGGGGTTTCACTTGGGAACAGAGTGAACAAAGAGGGGCTGTAGGAGGCAGGCTGCATAGTATCAAGACGGTGGGGTGCCCCCTGGTTCCCACAGGAGAATGTGATTAGCTTATTTGAATAATTCCATGGGCTGGTATGGCACTGAGACCCGATACTCAGGAATACACTGGAGCTGTGCCTGGTCCCTTTGATAAGGAGGTTGTTTGGCTAGGGGACCTCATCTGTGGGAGCAGAGGAGGGAACCTACAGTTATGCCATTTGAGGGCCTCCTGATTTTACCAGATGTCAAGGCAGCACACAATAGTGAGTCTTACAGCACAGAGAGAAGCAGGGAAAAGTACCATCTTTCTCCAGAACTGGAACTCAAGTTTTATTTTAAAATTTATGAGAACTTTGTATTCTGATCCAGGTTTGTTTTGATATAAAACTGCTTTTCTCCAGATCTTCTATTAAAATTGTGGTATATTCTTGGACCATCAGCATGAATCCTGAGCACACAGTATGCAGCTTGGGGTGATTTAGAAAGTGCTATTTAAGTTATGTTTTTCTTGAAGTATTTTAATTGAAAAGTAATACAACCATATTACAGATAATTTGGGAAATATGGAAAAGGAAAAGAACCTTCATACTTTTAACCTACCATCATATCAATTATAATTTTAGTATAATTTCTACAGTCTTTTTTCCACCCAAAATTTAAAACTGTAAGTATAGAATGTATATAGTTTGTTCATCTGCTTTTCATGCTTGATGGTCTATCAGAGTTCTTCTATTCCTCTTTCTTTCCTTAACAATTCAGGCCAACATTTATGAGGTGGGGCTGAGCAAGGGAGGAAGCTGTGGAGGTCCAAAGTAGAGCTTGCACCCTGAGGGGTGAGCAGGACATCTGCAGAGGAGAGTAGTTCAGTGCAAGGTTGGGGGGGTGTCTGAACCCATGCTGGATGAGGAGAACATTTGCACAGTGGTGTGGCCTAGCACATGTGTCAGAGCCCAAGGAGGATGAAGAAGGCATCTGAGGATTTGGGGGGAAGGCAGTGACTGGATACTTTAAGCCTAGGGGAGCCGTGTTTCTCACTGTTGGAAAAGGGAGAACACTAGACTGGAATGTGGGGTGTTTGTTAGACTGGAATTAGAATTATTGGTAAGAACTCATGATTTTCCATATATATAGAAATATATACATAATGTGCATAAAAGCATGAGTATATCTGTGTACACACACACTTACATTCCCTGGCATTGTCCACTAAGAAGGTTTGGGAGAAGTGATACCCCAATAGCAATGAGTACACATAGCCCTATATCTTGGTTTCTAAATGGTATTCTCCATTAAAAGGAACCAGTGTTCCTTGCAGGAAGGGCTGACTCCAGGACTGGAGCAGGAAAAATACAAGATGATTTTGTTATGCCGGGAAGCAAGGAGGTACTAAAAATGATGAGGATATGTCAAAGGAATATGAAAGCCAGCATAAAGAAGCTCCCACTGGCCAAGTCTGGGGTAACTGGAGCACCAAAATAAATAAGGTAACAGATTATGACCCAATGAATAGAATAGAAATGGATGAATAAACAGATAAACAAATAGATAGAAAATTCCATGAAGAACGGGGTATTACATAGTTTCAAAGTACTATTAATTACAAAGAGGAAAGGAGTAACTTTAAGGAGGAGAAACCTGGTAGATACCACCTTAATCTAATGATCAAAGTGAACATCGTCAGTAATGGGACAAATAGAAATCATGTGCCACCTGATAGGATGCAATGAGAAAAACAGGAATACCCTTCTGGGATATTCTGGTCAAAGATGCATAACCTGAATCTTTATTTCTTAATTAAGGTGAAATTCACATGACATAAACATCATCTTTTTAAAGTGAACAATTCAGTGCCATTTAGTACACTCACAATGTTGTAGGACTACCACCTCTATCTAGTTAAATATGTTCATTACTCCAGAAAAAGCCCCTACTCATTAAGCAGTTACTCCCTGTTACCCCCTCCCCCCAGCCCCTGGAAACCAATAATCTGCTTTCTGTCTCTATGGCTTTACCTGTTCTGGATATTTCATATAAATGGAATCTCATGCGATATGTGATCTTCTGTGTCTGCCTTCTTTCATCTTACATAATGCTTTTGAAGTTCATCCATGTTGCAGCATATATCAGTATCTCATTCCTTTTCATGGCTGAATAATATTCCACTGTGTGGATATACCACCTTTTGTTTATCTGTTCATCCACTGGTGGACGTTTGGGTTGTTTCCACCTATCGGCTATTGTGAATAGTGCTATACAAGTATTTGTTTGGTCATCTGTTTACAATTCTTTTGGATATATAAGTGGAATTGCTGAATCACATATCCTGCTCGTATCATGAGACAATATCGGCAAGCCAAAACTGAGGGACATTCTCTAAAATAACTGGCTTGTAATCATCAAAAACGTTAAGGATATGAAAGTTAGGGAAAGATGGGGGAAATTTCCCAGATGCAGGAACTAAAGAGACAGGACTGCTAAATGCAACACATGATCCTGGACTGGTTGCCTTACTTTTAAGGAAGCTACCAGAACAGTTGGTGAAACCGAATGGGTCAGAGGAGTAGATGTTGGTAACATATCGGTGTACTTTCCTGATGTTGGAGACCGTTTGGTGGTTATATAGGAAAATGTCCCTGTTTGTGAAAAACACACAGTAGTATTTGGGGGTGATGGAGCATCATGCCAACAAGTTACTGTAAAATGGCTCATAAAAAAATCGTTTTGCCTGGTGCTTACAAATTTTCTGTGGGTTTGGGATTGTTTCAAAATGAAACAAAATTAATTGAAAATATTTGATGTATTTTCCCTCAAGGGCTCTCCATATTTGTTTCCCATTTCCTCCTCTTCTCTCTTGAATATTCTCCATTTAGAGTCTTGCCTCCTCATTCCCACTTGATAGGGCGAGTGTTAAAGTCACCGATGAGCTCTATGCTCCTGAATCCAGTAGCCAAGCCCCAGGCTGCACCTTACTCTTGCCTCATCAGTGGCATCTGGCAGGTGGATATCGTCTTCCTCACTCAGCCTCCTGACCTTCCTCCCACCTTGCTGGCTGCTCCTTCTCGGACATCTCTCTGCTAATCCCTTCTTATCTCTCCTAAATTCTAGATGTTGGGTGCCCAAAACTCAGTTCCGGGGCCTCTTACCTATGCTTTCTACCCTCACTCCCTTGGAGACCTCATCCAGCCTTTACCTACTACTTATCTACAGATGACCCTCTAACTTCTACCTGCAGCCTGGACTCCTCCTGAGTTCCCCACTTGTGTACCTGATCATCTGCCTGCTCACCATCTCCACTCCTATGCCTAACAGACATCTCAGCTCAACATGTCCAAACCTGAGCTCCCAGCCTTCCGTATTTTGCTCTCCCCCCAATAGTCTTCCTCAACCCAGTAAAAGGCAACTCCATCCTTCCTTTGCTCAAGGGAAAAACCTTGACATCACCCTAGACCCCTTACTGTCTCTCATATCCCATATCTGAACGGGCAGCTATCACAAGGATTCTTCCTTCAAAGCGTATCTAGAATCCAACCATCTCTGACCACCTCCACTCCTTCTACCCTGCTCCTTCCCCACTCCTCCGAACGATGACAGTAGCATCTAACTGGTCTCTCTGCCTCTCCCTTTGCCCCCTCAGTCCCTGTCACTCCTCTAATGACCGCTGTTCAGTGGATGCTCATCTCACTCTCTTCAAAGCCTAAGTCCTAATAATGGCCCACAGTCTAGCTTAGATTGGATGTTCCAGAGGCTGATGCTGAGATAAGAGCTGGAGTACAAGTGGTTCACTGGGGAGGTGATTCCCAGGAGCAGATAAAGAGGGAAGTGAGACAGGAAAGGAAGGAAGCCAATACAAGGTGTGTTAATCAGTGGGTTACCGCTGTAAGCACCAGAGCTCCATGCTTCTGGGGACCTCTGGGAGGCTGCCTAGGGCATGCCTCATAATTGGCAAAGGCAAGCAGCAAGGTACCTGGGTATTTATTCACCAACTCCACATTCGTTGGGGGCTACTCCCAGGGAACTAACTCCCTGGCCTGCCCTGCTGCACTCCTGTGGCCAGAAGAGGCCCTCAGACAGAGAGCTGCGGGGGCAGTAGGAAGCCAGAGGGTTTGCGTGCCTCCAATGGACAGTGCTGAAGGGACATAGGTGGGGCACTGGCAGCACTTTCTTCAAAGGCCCTACATGCTCCGACTTCTGTCCTATACCAGGTACCCCTGTGACCTCACCTCCTCTCACTTCTCACTCCTTTACTTACTCCAGCCACACAAGCTTCCTTCCTGCTGTTTCTCAAACACGTCATGCATGGTTCTACCACAGGACCTTTGCACTTACAGCCACCTTGCCCAAAGTGCTCTTCTACCAGGTATCTGCCTGTCTCTCACCTTACCTTCTTTAGGGGCTTTATCTAAATGTTACCAGCCCAGCAAGGCCTTCCTGAGAAAACAGGTGGCACCCTCCAGTTAGGACAATCTGAAGAGAGTTTAATAAAGTACTATTTACAAAGGGTAGACAGGGTATAGGGAAACTGGAAGGGGTGGTAATTTGCCCTGGGGCTAATAAAGGCAGCCATGGTTACCATAGCTAGGCCTGAAACGGCAAGGAAAGGATGTGTTCTTGGAGCTAGGTGGGCTGTATGAGAAGACTCCTAATAGGGGGTGAGGCCTTTGGAGGAGGGATGAGGGAGGCTGACCTCAGTTGCCTTCTGCCCTCCAGTCTCCTGAAGGTGTTTCCCATCAGCCATGACCAAAAGGAAGCCAGAGGGTAAGGGAACCCCTTCATGCTGTTCACAGATGTCAGCCCACAAGGAACAAGGCAGAAAAAGAGGGACAAATGGTAGGTGTCCAGCACACCAGGCAAAATAGCAATACACACATACTGCCTATCCCCTTCTCTGCTTAATTTTTCCCCTTAACTTAGTACCATCTAACCTGTGATATATTTTGCTTATTTATTTTGTTTGTTGTCCATCTCCCTCTACAGGAGCATAAACTCCACAAGGTCAGGGTTTGCCTTCTTCATTCACTACTGTATGCTGGAAGCCCCTAAACTAATGCTAGGCATATAGTCGGTGTTCAATGAATAGTTTTTGATTGGATAAGGTGGCTGCCTAGCTGTGGCAGACAGAGTAATGCCCCCAGATATGTCCACATCCTAAACCTAGGAATCTGTAGATATGTTAGGTTATGTGGCAAAGGGGAAGTAAGGTTGCAAATGGAATTAAGGTTAATCAGTTGACCTTGAAACAGTCAGATTACCCTGGATAATCTGGGTGAGCCCAATGTAATCGTGAGTCCAGAAGAGTCAGAGTCAGAGATATTTAAAGATGCTACACTGCTGGCTTTGAAGATGGAGGAAGAGTCCACAAGCCAAAGAATGTGGGCAGCCTCTAGAAGCTGGAAAAGTCAAGGAAACAGATTCTCCCCTAGAGTCACCAGAAAAGAACGTGGTTCTGCTGACACCTTGAATTTAGCCTGGTAAACCCGTTTCAGACTTCTGATCTCTAGAATTGCATGATGATAAACCTGTGTTGTTTTAAGCCACTCAGTTTGTGGTAATATGTCACAGCAGCAATACGAAACGAATACACTAGCTGTTGTTTTTAACGGCTGGACCATGGGTTCTGGAGCCAGTTATCTGGGGGATCTTGCACCTTTCCTTTTCTCTGTAAATAAGACTATTGATTGCTCCTTCATCCCAGCTGTGGTTTAAGGATTTGGTGAGCTCATGCATGACATGCACATGGCTTAGAGCCTGGCCTCCAGTCGCCCCTCCACTTGACCACAGACCCTACAAGTGCCTGGTAGACTGTAGACAGTACATATTTATGGAAGGATGAATACATTTCATCAAATGATGTTCCATAATAGACTTCATCTTCCCTCTGCTTTTAGAACACTGGGTTTTCTCCCTATTTTCATTTTTACTCTTGTTAATAAAACTGAGAATCTTGGGACTTCCCTGGTGGTCCAGTGGGTAAGACTCTGCACTCCCAATGCAGGGGACCCAAGTTCAATCCCTGGTTGGGGAACTAGATCCTGCATTCCACAGCTAAGAAGACCGCATGCTGCAACTAAGAAGTCCGCATGCTGCAACTAGAAGATCCCATGTGCCGCAACTAAGACCCGGTGCAGCCAAAATAAATAAATAAATACATTAATTAAATATTTTTAAAAATTGAGACTCTTTGTGCACAGTTTTTTTGTTTTTGTTTTTTGAAATCAGTCTTCAAAACAAGGGTCCCTGCTGGCTGCAAGGCTGGTGCTCACCACACACAAGCAGATGGCTGCCTTCAGCTCAGGGTGGCTCAGCTCACCCGGCAGCTAAGCACCTCCCAGGACAGTGAGGCCCACGTGGTCAGCCCAGCTGGAGATGGAAGGTGGGAGGGGGGAGAAGGCAGACTAGAGGCTGTGTCTGAAGTCACTTTGATGAATTCCATTCCTGGGCTGGGCTTCCACTGGGCTCCTCCACCAGGGCATGGGAAAGTGGGGAGGCAAGGGGATGGAGAACCAAGAGAGTGAGTGATGGTGCTGCAGTCATCTGAGCCACGGAAGCCTCTCTGTGAGGCAAGAGAAGTGTCAGGGGCCAGTTCAGCAGCTCTGGGCGGTGCCGGCCAGGGTGAGCGCATCCAAACTGCCCTCCCTTCTGGTACTCTTCCATGATCAGCGCTCCTGAGGCTGCACACCCACTGCCTGGGCGGGGAGGTGGGGGCTTCCCCAGATGTCTGGGACAGTGAGAGAGGCTGAGCTCTGAGCGAGCAGGGGACAGAGGAAGCAGGGAAGCGAGCTCCAGCCCTCTGCAGTGCCAGACCACTTTCCATGTGTCTAGCTCTGTGCTGCTCACAGCTGGTGCCCCTATAACCCACAGAACCTGAGTTTGTAACTCAGAGGGGAGGAAAGGGTTGTGAAGTGAAGCCAGGAGAACAATGCTTGAGAGGGAGGCACCTTCAAGTGAGGCCCCCAGGGCCTGGGGAAGTGACTCACAGGCCCCGGGGATGGACCCACCCATGAGGGCTCTGTGGGACTGAGAATGCAGCCCAGCTGCCCACGGGGTGGGGAAAGGGTTGTCAGTCTCCCGCTTTAGTTGGGTAGACCTCACCTAGTGCGCCCCCTACTGCCCTCCCTCAGGATCTGGTGTGCATCCAGACTGGGGGTTTGGGGGCGGCCCTGTGCTCACTGGGCACTGCCAGGCCGGGCTGTTGCCACTGCTTCGGCTTCTGCCGCCTTGGCTGCAGGCACGGTCCCCTCTGCCTAAGCTTCACTCCCATTGGCCCAGCAGGGACCTGGGCTCCCCAACTCTCAGCAGAGCCATACTGCTGCCCTGCCGGAGCGAGGCCATCAGTGCCACCAAAGGTGGCACTGTTAGCGTTTGGCTCCGTCCCAGGCTCCCTGGATGCCTGTGATGAGAACTTGGAGAGCCCTGGCAGCGCCCCTCGGGCAGTTGCATAACCTCCCCCAGTTATGCTCCTTATACTGTGTGGCAACCGGGCGAGAATTCCAGGACCTTGCACATACTCGTACAAATCTGCCTTCACGCTGTTTGGCTGCAGGGAGAGGCGTGTCTCTGTGGGCCCCGGGAAATGGGGGTGTGTTCGCGTCCAAGAGGGCGTGGCCCGCGTCCGGAGTGGGAGCAGCCGCCTCGCCCAGTTGGTGTAGGCTGTTTGCCCCAAACCGCAGCTTCCGCGGGAGCCCTGGACCGGGTCCAGGACGCAGAGGAGGAAGCTCTGGTGACAGTCTAGACATGGGCTTTGAACAGCAGCCTTGCCCCCCCCACCACCACCATCACCCCGAGCAGCTCAAGCCCGTGGCAGGTGGCGCACCTCCCGCACCGTCCAGCCAGGGATGTAGGGACCCCTGTTTTCCTAGGGGCAGGGCCGGCATCCTCCCAGGGGCTTGGCTTGGGCGTCCCAGCGCTTCCCTGGCTCCGGCCCTGCTCTTTTAAGGCTGTATCGCAGTTTGTGATGTCTGTGTGAGGAGGTCCTGGGAGTCAAGGCCTGGATGACCCAGCTGTTGTCATCCTAGAGCCATGACTCAGTCGAGTAAGAGTGCTGTCCAGCTCAGCAGCGAGGCCCAGAGATGGCTGTCGGGATTGGCTGTTCTGTGTAATGGAAACAAAGAGGAGAATCCAAATGCAACTGACCTCCAGCCATCTCCTTTGTATTCCCCCTTGGGAGTGTGCCTGCCTCTGTCCCTGGATCTCTCATTAGAATTTCAGAGAAGCCCTGTTCACTATGGAGGTGCCAGTCACTGAGGCCGGGGAGGTTGCCGGCTCTACCTGAGAGTCAAGGGATTTGCGGGTCATCTGTATTCGATGTTACGACAAACTTGAAAACTGTACTATGGAAAGTTCTTTTCCCGATAACTTTACAGGACCTCAAGTAAACAATTCTTGTGGATAAACAGACGTCTTCTCTTAGCCCTGTGGGCTGTCTTGTCCTCCAAGTACCTGCAGTGGCTGGTACATGCTGGCTGTCAAACCATCAATGGCACAGGTGGCCAGGAAGATAAAGATCTTTGCAGTAAGCAGGACCCTTTTGCTGACCGAGGTCCAAAGCCTCTGCAAGCCACGTTGGCCCACTGTTCAAGTCAAAGTTACATGACCCCAAAATAGCACAAATACTGTCCAAGACATCCTTCCACTGGGGGTAAGAGGGTGAGTTGGAAACACAGGGGGCCTCCTCCCTGTGAATAAACAACTACCTACAGGCAGCAACGCCTGGATACATATCCCAGGATTGGCCCCCACTCTGCCTGAGGCTCTGAGGTTTGAAGAGCTCCCCACGGGTCAAGCAGGTGTCTTGTTTTTCCAGCTCTGGGGCTTGGGAGAAGACAGCTGCCATCTGGTGTTCCCAAACAAGATCAACCAGGGGCAGGGGGTGAGGGTGGGGGGCTTCCCAGGGGCTGGGCTCTCCTTCCACTAACAGCTCTCAGAGCCATGCCCCTGGACTTACCGAGGACTTGAGGGCAGGGACTGAGGCAGGGGCTGTGAAATCCTCTTCTGACCCACAACCCTCCCTGGGGTTGGGTTCCATTTGGGTCACTCTGATTCTTCTGAGAGAATGTCACTGCTAGTCTGGCTCCTGGCAGGAAGCTGCCCTTAGCTGCCACCCATACTCTTTTCTTTCTCTTGGTCCACAAAGGGCTGCCTCATGAGCCTCAATCTTCAGGTAGGGCAAGGCTTCTCTCTGCATGGAGCCGTCTCCTTTGGGTGGCATGGGGGTGAGCAAAACGATGGTCAGCCACGTCTCATCACATCTGAGCCAAGGCCAGCGTTACGTGGCTGTCTTTGTGCTAAACACATCTGCCCACCCACCTTAAAGTCAACAGAAGTCGAGACCATCAAACTGTGACATCACAGTTCTTACAACATCCCTCATCAGCCCAGATATCAGGCTCAAGGGCAGCAGCTGTGCTCTCTAGCCAAGAGCTGGCCCTCCAGCTCTGTCTAGAACTCCCCATTGGCTTGAACCAAGTGCCCTGCCTCGAACTGAAAATCCTCTGGCAGCTCCTGCATTTGAACGTTCCATCTCGTCATCCACTTAGGAGGAACTCCAGTCTTGTGGGTCCTGCAGGGCCCCTGCAGCTGTCGTCCTCTCTCTGGGGAGTCAGGAGGGTGGCCAGGGCCTGATGGGATGGGGCCATCTTGGCAGGTCTGCCTCCTGGATGGGAAGAAGGGTAATCTCCAACCCCGTGCTCTAATTAGGCTCTGCTGGACTCAACCTTGGTCAGGGGCTCAACGGAGCCAGTTCTCACATCCATGCTTCTCTGCCCCTTTGTCAAATGTGTTAGTGGTTTGGTTTACACATACACGTGCACAAAATGAATATAGTGCAAAAGGGCCCAACCCTCCACGGCAACTCCTCACCTAGATCAGGAAGGTTCAGTATTTGGGACTAGAGCTACTCAAGGTGCTTATTCAGTGGTCAAGCCAAGTCCCACGTGTGGGGAGCAGCGGCTTAAGAGTCACTCAAGCCAGAGCACCTTCTTGCGGCTGCCTCGGTGGATTAGAAACGAAGCGCTAGAGCTGGGTGTATAATTCATAAAATATCCTTTATTTATTCTACGGAACACAGTCAAGTGGTAGCTTTAAATTAAAAAAAAAAAAAAGCTTTTTAAAAGATATTAGTGTTGTGACCTGACTCTGAGCTCCGTGTCATTAGGACAGTGGCCAAAGCCACCTGTTGTAGCTTTGCAGAGTTCCTGCACGGGCAGAGGTCTGGTGGGGAACAGGGAAGTGTTGGCACAGCTATCTGTCCAGTTGCTTATAATCAAGAATAATTTATGAAGAGCAGAAGTAACACTTATATCGCTGGCAACTGATCAAGAGATTACTTACAATATAGCATATCCATTCCAGGAAGCATAAAGATGTTTGTACTTACTGTTTATAGGGACTATCTTAGAATTTTTGCATCACTTTGGGAACATGGTACTTCTCTACAAATTTAGAAATTCCCTAAATTATACTTCCTGGTTTGTCTTAATTAGTAAGGAGATAAGAGTAACATTCAGTAAGATAGTTACTTTTTTTTTTTTTTAGCACAATGGTTTAATGAAAATGATAGTTTGCTTGAAAATGTTAGGGAATCTCCACTGACCGGCAACCATGCTGGTTATCATACTATAAAAATCCATAAACACGCGGCACTGAGCTGTTTCCACAAGACTTCCTTTCTAATAAACACAACACTTTCTCCTCCTCTCAGATGTGAACCTCAGATGCCAAAATGCCCGTGTGCCAACTGTAGGCACGTTGCTGAGCAAAGGAGAAGGTTGGCAAGTCTGTCCAGCAAATTCGATTGTACAGTGGGATGGCGACTGCTTTGCGGCCTCAGACAGCACATGGCTGTGGCTCGTCCCCCAGGCAGGGAGAGGCTGGTGGCCCTTACTGGCATGGGAAAGGGTCCTGGTCAGTTAGAACATAAGGACTTTGAGGAGAAATACAAAAAGGCTCATTAAAATTGGAGGCCTGCGTAAGTACATTCAAACTCCTCGGAAAGAGACGCCTCGAGGTCCTGTGCAGACCTAGGGTGACCTGTCCTCATGCGAAGGGCTGCGTGTCCCCTGGCTGGCCTGAGCCATGCGTGGACCGCCTGCCACCTTCTCCTACTGCTCTGCGGCGCTCTAAAGAGGCCGTCAACCTCAACCAAAAACCAGAGGGAGGGAAAAATCACAAACATTGAAGACTGGGTTCAAAAGTCCCTGGACACTTTGGGTCTGCCTTTCCCCAGCCTGCATCTGGTTAGGGGCTGTGAATCAGAATTCCGAATCTGCGCCGCCCAGGGGGGACAGGCACAGCAGTGAGGAAACACCCAAATGCAATTAACGACAGCAAGCTCAGGACCCTTGTTCCTGCCCCTCCCCCAGTTACGGCTGTTGGTTCTTCCTCATCTGAACTGAAGGAACCGAGGGAGGAATCCCATCCCCAAACCTCCCTGCACAGCACGGAATGCTGGAATCTGGCTGCCGCTTCTGCACAGGATGGAGCCTCAGTCTTTCGCTTTATAGCATCATTTATGGCATGAACTAGGAACATAATGTGTTTACACAAACACGCGACAATTGTACATCAGCATCTTTACAATATTAAAGGAGTCATATACAAGTCTACAGGCATCGTACAAGGGGCAGTGCTGGCCAGGACGCCCCGCCCACCCAGCAGTTCTCTGCGGTTTCTCCAACCTGGGAAAGAGCCGGGAGGGGAGGGGAGGGGAACTGTGTGTGACAAGGCAGGCGGTATCCATCTTTGGGCCTGTCATCTGAGAGGCAGCAGGTCTGTGAGGACCCCTCAGAGGCAGTCCTCGTTGGAATCCGGGGCCAAGAACCCAAGGTATGACTCTGTCCGGGTCTTACTGGCAAGCTAGTGTAACAGTCTAATTAAAATTCAGTGTGCATATGAGTGTGGGAAAATCAGAGTGGGGGACGGCTTCCTGAGCTGGGGACCCAGAGGATGCTGCTGACAGATGGGCCCCTTCACCGTGGGGCCCATTCCTGAGGTAAGGATGTGGTGTGGCCCCGAGGCTGGTCCTGATGGGGAGATGACTTCTATGGGAGCCCAGGTGTGCGCACGCATAGACAGGAATCGAAGGCCCTGGGCATTAGTTGGTCAGGTGGCTCTCAAGTGTGGCCTGTGCCCCAGGTGGCAGCAAAGGTAGGGTCTCAAGTGGCTCCACAGCTATCCATCCCCCACACCCGTACCACCCTCCTCCCAGCAGCCCCACCCCGTGGGAGCCCAGTTTCAGCCCCTGTGGCACCGCCATCCCTGCATCTGCTCCTAGAGCAGGAACCAGAAGTTTCCAAGCCCTGCTCTGCGGGCACCTGGGCCCGAGTGTCCAGCAGCTCTTCTACCCCCCATGCAGACATGCTGCGCGTCCGACTGAGCTGAGCACCAGATAAAGAAGCATCGGTCCTTGTCGGCCTCTCTGACTTGTGCACTTACAGTTACTTCCGTCTTAAATACTGTAGAAAAATAAGCCATCTCTGACGCAAGGAGACCCACTGGAGTCTGCCGTGTGGTGAAGGATGGACAGCTCCTCGGCGTGCACTGGGGAGGCCTCTGCTGACCCTGCCTTGGCACACGCGGAGCCCCGAGGACCGGACTGGGAGCTGAGGGGCCCAGACAACTGGTGGCCGAGTTCTCCCACCTCGGCATCTTTGGGTCACATCAACAGTCCTTCAGTGGACATGCCTCCAGCATCCCACATTCTGTTGCCATGACACATGGGGCCTTGGGGCTCTCTGGGCAGGCTTTGGACCCTCCAGCCCCACCCTCAGTCTCATGGCCACCGCTAAGCAGGCATAGGCAGAACTCCCCAGTACTGTTTCCTGGTCCCTGGGGTGTCCCCAGGGCCCAAAGGCCTCAGGTGGGCACCGAGGCAGGGCCTAGTCCAGGGGCTCCTGCTTTATTCGGACAGCAGTGGGCGTGGGCTGCGGTCGCCGCTCCTCCCGGCAAAGCACATATTCACTGAACTGGGACGAGTCCACGCCACCCCCGCAGGACGCAGCCATGCTGAAACCCCTCTGGAACAGCCTCTCCAGGACCTGCCGGGAAAGAAACAGGGGTCAGTCCCGCCCAGCTGTAAGAGTCTGCCTGCCCTGCCTGGTGGGCAAGTGGGCACTAGCCCCGGGCAAGCTACCTTCTCCTGTTAAGACATGTCTTGCTTCCTGACAGAAGTCCCTGCAGAACATCCAGTGGGGCAGCCACAGAAGGGACAGGGGCGGCCAGGCCCCAGGGCCCCTCAAACAGCCAAACCCTGCTGCCCTCAGGGGTCCACAACCTTGATTGGGCCCCTCTCTCTCCAGACACATGGTTCCAGGTCCCCCTCCCTCACTGAGGCCCCAGTAATAGAGACCCTGCCCCCAGCCTCTGGGCAGCCACCTGCTTCCCTGAGCTGCGAGTCCCAGATGGTTTGATGCCTGGGGGCCCATCAGCTCAAGGGAGCTTGGGGTGGAGAGGAGGCGTCCTCCTGATGTCTGAGTCTCTGCAGGTCTCCGTGTCCACATGGGCGGGCTTGCGCCTCTGTGAGGGCAGGGCCTGGTCACTGTGTCTGACACCTGGGTCCTGCACCTAGCAAGTTCTGACGGACAGCTTGTGGAATTTTCCCCACAAAGTCCACTCTGCCCCAAGCCTGAAATAGGAGTCTGCTCTTGGGTCTGGAAGAGCTGATGGAAAATAGGCCTCCACTCCACGTGGGGCTTCCCAGCTCTTAGACCCCTCTGGGGAAAGCCAGTCCAAACACGCACGGGGCGGCTGTTTGGGTGCTGGTGGCCCCGGGCAGCATGATGAGTAGGGGGGCTCCAGGCCGCCGCCACTCTCAGCCTCTGACCTGCTGCTCCCACTGCCTGGGTTTAATCTGAATCCAAAGTCAGACTCTGGGTGTCAAATGAAGCACACTTCGTTGAAAATACTCTAGGCCAGTTTTATAGAACATCCTTTCGGGAAAGAAGAAAAAAAAAGCATAGATCAATTTTTTTAAGTCCATCCCCCAGGCGCCATCATTTAATTATGAGCGGGACATAAATTATGCATCGACACATTGTTGCCTTTTCTGTAAGACGGCACGGAGGGCCTCGCCATTGCCGGGACCGAGCCTCCCTCCATCTCCCTCTGCCGCCGGAGGGCGTCGGCGAGGCACGGGGGAGGCGGCGGCCGGCCAGCCCTCACCTGCACCGAGTTGAGCCGGCAGTAGCCGTTGAGCGGGAAGCGGATGACGTGCGTGGGGTCCTGGTTCCAGCCGGCGTTGACCGAGTTGCACATGACGTCCCCGGTCTCGGGGAAGACCTCCTCGATGAGAGCCTTCTCGCCGCTGAGCGCGATCCGCTCACCCAGGTCCGGCGTGACCCGCACCACCAGGCAGTCGCAGGCCCGGCTGCGGCGCCGCTGCGCCTGCTCCTGCTGCCAGCGCTCCAGCTCGCGCACCATGGGTTGCAGCTGGTAGTAGCGCGCCTCCTCGTACAGCAGGCTGAAGTCCTGGGGGCACGCACACACGGCTGGGGGTGGTGGGGATGTGCCGGGCCGGCTCCAGGGGGCCCCCCCTCACACCCCGCACCCCCAGGGCACAGTGTGGTCTGGGACGGTTTGTCCCCATTGTAGGGATGGGGAAAACGAGTCTCGGCCTAATGTGTGCCCCCCAAAAAAGGTGTTGCCTCCATGCAGGCAGCAGCTGGTGTGCACCTGTCCCAAGACCCCATGAGCTCTTCCATCTGGCCCCAAGCACTGGGGGTGGCTTCATCCCCCTGAAGCAGAGAGAAGCCTCTGGATAGACCCGGAGGCTAGGTTAGAGGAGCCAGAGGCTGTGCGGATGCCTGGACACCTACTGATTTGTCAGCAAGGCACGGGGCAGCCCCGTCCTCCCCTGCCCTGGAGGAGCTCACTGCGGGGCAGGGAGGCGAAACAGACCTGTCTGGGTTGGATTTTCGGCATCATTATCTACCAGACCTTTTCTGAGCCTCAGTTTCCTCATCTATAAAATGGATGTAAACACCCAGCTCAAAGACGGGGTGAAGCTTAAAGGACAAGGTCGGCCCCTGCCCTTGCAGGCAGTGTAAGGAGGTGTCTGGGGGACACCCACCTCTCACCAGCAGCCCACTCATGGGCTGGCGGGCTCGCACCAACCACCCCCCTCAGGCCCTGATGATCAGACCACTGCCCCGGTCAAACACATGTCCACCCACACCCACCCCAGCCCTGAGTAACTGAGGACCCATGACCACACCACTCAGCTCAAGTCCGGCTGGTGAGCCTGAGGACCCCTGGGGGGAGTCAAGGAAGCCCAACCCCCAAAGCCGGGCCCACCCCACTGTCCCTAAGTCCGTTCCTCCTGCTGACTGACCCCAGCTTTCGGAGTCACCCCAGGGGTGATCAGTCAAGAACCCATCCTGTGGAGCTAGAGACTGTCTTACAGAGTGAAGTAAGTCAGAGAGAGAAAAACAAATATCGTATATTAACACGTGTATGTGGAACCTAGAAAAATGGTACAGATGAACCGGTCTGCAGGGCAGAAATAGAGACACAGATGTAGAGAACAAACGTATGGACACCGAGGGGGGAAAGTGGCGGGGGGTAGGATGGTGGTGGGATGAATTGGAAAATTGGGATTGACATGTGTACACTAATATGTATAAAATAGGTAACTAATAAGAACTGCTGTATAAAAAATAAATAAAATAAAATTCAAACATTTAAAAGAACCCATCCTGTCCCTCCATAGGGGTTCCTCAAGGCACCATGCCGGGCCTTTGCTCTCATCCATGCAAGGTTTGAAATGATGTCTGCAAACCAACAACCCCACTTCCTTCCTCATAGCCCAGAACATCTCCCCCGGGTGCCCCACCAGCTCTTCCACACAGGAGTGCGGTGCCACTCCCCCACAGCCTGTTCTACCCTGGGCCTCCACACAGCCACTCAGGACTCACGCTGCAGGCCAGAGGCACCCTCGAGAGCCCCCGACCCTCGCCAGCCACACCCGTGGCTCCTGCATCTTCTTCCTAAGCGTGAATCTGATCTACCAACTCTGTTCCACCTTCACTGCCCCTACCCTCCTGCTCCCCTGCGTATCCTTTTCCACACAACAGATCTGACGGTCATGCCCCTACTCACGACCCTTCCACTGCATTCAGGGTAAAAAGCCGAATGCTGAGCCGGCCACCAAGGTCCTGACACCAAGCAGCAGCCTTCCTTCCTGCTCTTTCCTTCCCCGTTCATACGGTCCCAGGCTGCCACCCATCCAGCTCCTTGCCCTCCCCTCTCTGCTTCCCACCAAGGCCCTCACACCTGTCTGCCCCCGTTCCTCCGCCATCACCTAGAGAAACAGCCTTGCCTCCAAACCCACCCGGGCCCGCTCTCCGCGTGGTTCCCTCTCACAGTGTTCTCTGCTTCTCTGAAGTGTTTGCCCCTGTGGAAGTCAAGTGTTTTTTTGTTCATCGTCTGTCTTCCCACTAGACCGTAACCACTATGGGGACAGGACCCACGTCTGTCTTGTCTTTCACTGCATTTTCAGCCGGAGTTTGGCTGTTGGCACCCAGGAACTGAACTGAATGAGGGATGAAACAGCCCCAGGGCCACTGGGTCCTCTGGGTGCCGGCAGGAAGAAAGAAAGGAAGGACATTTGCTGGTTGGAGCTGGGGTAGCCCAGGCATGGGCTTCCTGCCTCCGGGATCCCCGTGCCGTGAGGGGCCCAGCACTGGAGGCAGGACTCTCAGAACCAGGTCGGCTGCCGCAGACAGGCTCGCCCGGAGACCTGGGGGCAAGCTTTTGTTTAAGGGTGTTTGGACTGGATCAGTTTTCCTCCTGCCAAGTGCCTACGAGGAACAGATCTGGGAACCTCTAACTCCTGTAACTCCGGCACACGACAGTCGTTCAACACGACAAACATGAAACCGGGGTAAGCGCCGCTGCCGCTGCTTAACTGCTGTTACACCCTGATAAATAAGCTAAAAATGTGAGAAAACAAAATTAGTTTAGGAAAACTGATTTAGCCCTCGGCTTCATCGTTTAAGTTTTTATGGTTGCCGTGACAACTGTGGGTCCATTTATGAAGTCACAGCCTACCCTGTGGAACGCCACCGCACAGGCAGTGTGCCTCGCAGCTGCCAGCTGCGGACTGACCTTGAAGTCATCTGGGAGCAGCAGTTTCGACGTCCGCAGGAAGCTCAGGACATAGCGGAAAATCTCCCCATCCCGGTCGATGAAATAATGTTGCTTCAAACTGTCCAGGACGATGGGCTCGGTGCCATTGAAGAGGCGGCTTATTCTGGGAGAGATGGGGGCGGAGATGTGGGATGGAAGGGCGGGTCCACCTGCCCCACCCCGACTCCCTGGAGCTCGCCCTGCTGGAGGGGCGAGGGGCCTTACATGCTGGGCTGCGCCAGGACTGAAAAGGATGTTTGCACACGCCAGCGGCAGCCGGGACACCAGCGCGGCAACCAGCACATGCACACGCCCCGCCTGCACTCACAAGTCACAGGCAGAGAGAGGCACACCCGGCTCTGTACGCCCGCCTGCCCGCTGACACAGGTTACAGGCCTGGAAAACCACAGCGAGACACAGACACAGCCACCCCGTCGCACGCACACAAACCCTTGCTGGACAGAACTGCCCAGAAAACCCCCACTGACCACCAGACACGCCAGCTCACGGCCGCCCGCCCAGTGAACACATGTAAACCAGCTGCCACGCTCCCGGGTCACACACATCCACCTCGCCCAACCTGCGTGAACCAGCAGCGGACAGGACACACCCGGGCAGCAGGCACGGCGTCACATGGTCCCCTCGCTCACAACACACAAATCACAGGCAGACCCAGACACATGCCGGTGCGGGACACACCAGGCAGCACGGGTCCACCAGAGACACAGCTACGTACGCTCAACAAACTCACAGACGAACCACCCACAGCCCTGCGCTCGGGGAACCCTAGGGGAGAACAGAGGCAGGCACCGGGGACAGCACGTGTGTGTGCAGCTACAGTGCACGTACGTACACACACACACACACGCACACACACGCATACCCCAGTGTGTACACACATACCAGCGTGGATGCACACAGAACAGTGCACACACGTGCTCCAACGCGTGCACGTGTGCTACAGCGAGTGCGCACTGGGGAGGGGACCGCGAGGGGAGGCCAGGTCCCAGCACCCCACCTTCTGAAGGGCAGTGGCTCTGACAGAAGCACAGGACCTGCAGGAGGCTCTCGGGGCGCCCTGATGCCTGGCCCTCTCCACTCCAGGGAGGAGGAACCAGGCCTCCCCACTTCCCAGGGCGGCAGGCTCTGGTTTGGCTAACTTCCCCTGCAGACCCAAGGCCCCGGTGGGGAGAGTTAGGATACCCCGAAGAGGGGTGGGGACAGCCAAGAGCTTGACTCGGGAACCGCAGGGAGGTCGGCGGCGTCTCCCCAGGGGCAGCATCTCCAGACATCCTTCGGCAGACAGGCAGGGCCACATACATGTCCCCAGCTGGACCCTGCACAGCCCGGGAGAAGGGTGGCCCCAACCTGGGCCCCAGGCCTTCCAGCCCAACCTGTACAAGTCTCCCAGGAAGGCTCCCCTCTCCCCAGCAGCCCCCTCCGCAGGCCCTGCCCCACTCCTGCCACTGTGTGCCAGGGCAATGAGCTGGGGGGTCACGGCACCCAAAGCCTCTCTCGGGGCCTCCCATTGACACCAGCCGCTCTGGTGGCCTGGTACACTTCAGGCATTGGCCAGGAGGGTCTGCCCAGGGGTAGAGTGACTAACCTGTTCTCACTCTGGGGACATGGCCCAGCGGGGCCATATAAAGGGCAAGGCTGCCCCGTAGAAGGGCATGAGCAGGCCAGAGCCCATGGGGAGGTGTGGAGAGGCCCGAGCCTGTGGAACCAGTGCTGCGGTCACCCAGATACAGCTCATCTCAGAGCTCCAAAGGCCACGGAGCCCCATCAACCCCCAGGCCTGATGACAATGATACTGGAGAACACAGCCCCGCTGCACAGCTCTGTGGGCGCCAAGGCCTATTCCAGGCCTCAAACTCCCCAGGACCTCACCTCAGCAGAGCTTGGGCATCCAGGTATCAGAATAAGGGCCACCCAGCAGCCCTGGAGACAGACAGGACTGAGCGAGTCGCCAGGTGCCACGGGCAGTCATCCGCAGACTGCTGAGGGACCCCACGTGGCACCAGCAGGAAGAAGTGAGAGCCGTTTCCATAGGTGAGCCAGCACGTGTGAAGCCTCAGTCTCCCTGCAGAATTTGCTCCACCCTCCCTGGCGGAGCTCAAGCTCTGTGCAGCAAGCAATGTTTCACGGCTGCTTGTGTTGCAAACCCTCCTGACATCAGGCTGTGAAGCGCAGACCTGTCGGTCTAGACGACGCCCAATCCACCACATTCCAGGGCTTCCTGGGTTCTAGGTTGTCTTATGGGTCCCAGGCTAGAAGGCTCTCAATCTGCCTTATTTCAGGACTGGCTGGTTCTAGGTCTTTCCAGGTTCGGTGTCTCTTCACAGACTAAGGCCTTTCATGCCCTCAGGCTCTGAAGCTATCAAGGACATGAGCAGCTTGAGGGAAGGTTAGTCACTTCAAAGGGAGCTCCCGACACGTGTGTGTGGTCTTAAGAGTCCATTGCCACCGCAGGCCACTCTCTGAGGGAGACTGCAGGTTCGGGGTACCAACTTCAGAAGTCTTCCACAGAATAAGCTGGCCGGTTCTGACCCCAGCTGATAGGGGTTGTTTTCTTTTTCTTCTTTCCTCCTTTTTTTTTTTAAGCCTTGGCTCCAATTTCCTGCATGTTTCAGTGGCAGGTTTTATTAGTTCTAAAGTTCCTGGACATCTTAATTTGTTGCTTCCCACAGTGAGGATGAACGCAAGCGTGGGGCTGCCATGGCAGGAGCTAAACGACGTTCCAAGTGCGCTGGCAGACACAGGAGTCCACTCCCAGCCCCGGGCAGCTGGGCGGGGCCGGCTCTGGGCGAGGACCCGTTGGCGCTCCCTGCCTTGCCGAGAACCAGGAGCCCAGGCACAGCTCTGTGGGCACCGGGACCTGAGGGGCTGGGGGGGCGGGGCTCCCGGCATTGCCCAGGGTGGGACTTTGCTGACATCCAGAACCCCCTCCACCCCCGGTGACCTTAACACAATTCTCCATCTCCAGGTGACTTATACGTCGGTGACCCTGGATGAGGGATTGACCTTTGTTTCCAGAATTAGTGAAAAACAGTTTTTTAATTTTAATAATTTACTCAAAGAAGGATGAGAGAGATCTGAGGGGCTCTGGCCAGCAGAGCTGCCCAACCCACTTCTCAGGCCTGGCCTGACCCACTGTCCTGACTGTCCTACAGGTCACACCACCCTCCACTGGCCTCTAGGCCCAAGCTTCAGGCCTGAGGAGCAGCTCTCCTGTGAGCCGGAAGCCATCCAGGCAGAACAGATCCATCCTGAGGCCCCAGGAAAGAATGCAGACCGCCACCCGCTCTGGGCACATCCTGCTGGCCCGCGGGTCCCACAGGTCACGGGCCAGCAAGATGGCCCGCCCCACATCAGAGCAGGACAATGGGTGAGGACGGGCTGTGGGTCTGGGAGGGGAGGACCACCCCCTGCCCGCCCTGTTCCAGGCAGCAGCCTGGAGACAGAATGAGGAGGCCGTTCCCCGCAGGCCTGGGCCATGATTACTCCAGAAAGGCAAGTGTCTGATTTCAGGGAACACTCTTCAGAGACGTCGTGGGCAAGGGTTTCATGAATTTCACTCGCAAACGTCGTCGACCGATTAAGGGATGATCTATCTCAAACAAGGCGCGCATGCCGCAGAAGGCTAAATGGAAATTAAATAAGTGGAATCCATCTCCCATCCTCGACAGGGCTCTGCCAGAGAGCGCCAGGCCGACGCGGCTGACGTGGCCTCCCGGATGCTGCCCCCTCCGAGACCCCCAGGTCACAAGCGCCCCAGGCCTAGCCTCTGTCTGCTGAGGGAGTGAAGCTCCAGCCGTCACCTGCACCCGATGCCCCAAATTCCGAACGACACACCGCATCCACCTCCAGCACTCCCCCCTGGAGGGCGCCACGCTGGCCTCCAACGAGCTCCCAAAGCCGCCACTTCCACACGCTATGAATCCTCCGTGCTCTGCGCGGCCACACCGGCGACGAGGCAGCCGGATCAGAAAGCTTCCCGGAGCCGCTCCCCCTCGGTGTCTGGGGGATTAATTAACTCCTCTTTTTATTTTAAATGTCTAAAACAGAGGTGATGCCCTGCAGCTGTGGCCCTCCCGCCGCCAGCCCTCAGTGGTGGCCGCCTCACTGTACCAGGAGCAAGGGGTCCCCGGCTCAGCAAGTAGCGTGCGGCATCATCTCCAGGAGATGCTCAGAGACCCGTCCCACCTCTGGCCAGCCCTGCTGTTACAGGCGGAAGCCAGGTCTGCCCCTAGGAGAGAAATGCCTGAGAGGCAAAAGCAGGAGAGTCAGCAGTGCCCGGCGCCTCCCACAGGTGAGTCCAGGAGTCAGGAGCACCGGGGAGCTGGGCAGAGTGTAAAGCTCCCTGCAGGGAGGGTCCTGGTCAGAGACGCTTTGCCCGCTGATGGCGGTATGTGGCTCATGCTTGTCCACAGCTGTGGATCCTCCCGCACATCACGGAATTCCTAGCCAGTCGCTGCAAGCCCCCCAAATCCAAGGGAGCCTGCTACTAGCCCTTAGGATCCAGCAGTGGCCACCCAAACAGGCGAAGATGACAAATTGCAGCTGCCCCTCACCCTTCCCCTTACGCTCTATCCCAAGGGTTAGGCTCGGAAATAGGATGAGCTATTTCTCCCCAGCATGACCCCAAGAAGTACGCAGCATTGCTCACGAATGGTCCCCTGCAAAGGCCAGGCTTGAGTCTCACTCAAGAGTAACCTGAAGGAACATGAGATTCCCCAGCCAGCTGCTGGCCAGTTGCAGGTGGGGCTGGCTCTGAAAAGTGGCCTCTGCCAGTGAGTCAGGAACTCCCCCTAACACTACCAATGCCACCAGCTCAGGGCCACAAGTCCCTGTGCAAAGCGGCCATTGACAGGGGCACTCAGCTTCCTGAACCCTAGTTCCCCAGGTCTAGGAGCAGGGGGGCCTTGGAGAGCCCTGCGTGTTGGCTGGTAGCAGGCTACAGATGCTGCCTGTCACCACTGCACGCCCCGGTGCCATGAGGGGCTCAGCTCTTACCTGGAGTCAGGGTACTTGGTGAGCGTGGCCAGGCTGCTGGTGTACATGTGGCCGCCCACGTCGATGTGCACAGGCGCGTTGGACTTAGTGAGCTGGGCTGGCAGTGGGATCCCCTGGGCGGCCAGGGGAGACACAGGCGACCGGGTGAGAGACAACCGAGACATGCTTCCTCCCTCCTGGAGATGGAAACAAGGCACAAAACAAGGGTTTCTCCGCGACGGAGCTATGCACTCCTTTTACTGCCAATGTGATCACAGATCTAATCAGATCATTTCTGCCTGTGCCTGATCACATATTCAGCTGACAAATTGTGGCCACCACTGTAATTAAGTGTATTCGCATCATTTTCTTCAAAGTACCAGAGGGAAAAAAGAAAGATGCTTATTAGCAATAAGAAATCAAGAAAAAAAAATTTTGTTCAAGGTGTCAGCCTCCAGGGGCATAAAACAAACTGCAAAATTCTAATTAAAGGTCGTGGGCTTCTGTGTTAGATGTGAAATATCCCCTGACTAACGAATCACCAATTTGTGAATTGGGATTCAGGGGTTTCTGCAAGTTTGTCTCAGTAACGAGACACCTCTAAATTAGGGACTTCCTCAGCACCTAAGGCATTGAGTTTTATACACGTAGTAAATTTCACATCAAATTAAGAGCGTTTTTGTTTCCAAAAAAAATACATAATCGTGCGCCAGTCAACAGCCGTCTCTTGAATGCCACAGCGATGGCTGCAGCTGCGAGGAAGGGCAGCCAGTGAGCTGGCGCTTGGGAGGACGGCAAATAGGAGGACACCAGCCCTTGACCCAGCCCACCCTGCTGGCTCTCACCGCGGGGCCAGTGCTGCCGTGGGCGTGAAGCGAGGACCCGCTCGGCCGCTCCTTGCGGTGAGGCATCTAGGCTTCCATCGCTGCCCAGAGTATCTGTGGGAAGCACCAACACAACCAGACAGGACTTACTCCTCAGTGGTCCTGGGCGCCGTGTCTCCCAGTCAAAGATGCTTACAATCGTCCTTTATGAACATGCGTCCCAGGACCCCATGCCCTACCACACTGCCCGCTACTATCCTGTCCCCACACCCCAAAGCAAGCCTCAGGGCCATAGGAGATTACTTACACACACACACACACACACACACACACACACACACACACACTCACACATATGTTTTCAGGGCAGCTCCATGTCTGCTAATTCAGCTAATGACAGTACTGAAACATATGCTCACCATTATTGCCCCCAAAATGTTTCAGAACAAATCTGATTTTCTTGGTATTTTGGTTTTGAGACACGTTACCAAGCATGTCTCCTCTTACTTCAGAGAGAACCCTGGGAACCACAGCTCAGAGAGGATCCCCCCCACCCTCCATGGGCTTCGGAGCCCCAGGACCTCCTTGAACACCATCTCTGCAGTGTTAAGATGCAGTCTGCAACTGGCTGGACACAGAGAAGCCAGGGAAGAGCGAAAGTCACTTAGGAAGCCACCGCTCCCCCTGTGGCTCCTTAGAGAAGAAAACTTCTCTTTGTTTGCCCAGCCTGCACCTCTGTAGTTTCTCCCCAGACCCCAGGAATGGTCTTGTCTGTGCCTAATATATTCCACATCCCTTTGGGATCACAGCCCCAAGGCATTAGAGAAAGCTGGCCAGAAGGAGACAGCAGCTCAGCTAATGAACACTCTCTCCTGCCTCTCCTCTCAGCCGCAACCACCTGAAATAAGCCTGTCCCACAGTCTCCAGAAGCTGTCTGAGAACACTTGCAGGCCCCATGCAGGAGAGCTGGAGGAGAGCAGGTTTAAGCAGACCCCTTCCACTGACCCGGGGCTGGGGGAGACGTGCACAGTGACTATCACCCCCCGCCGCCCCCACTGGCTTCCATATACCTAAACCTGGACTTATCCGTTGCAGGTTTAACCCGAACCTCTCTCAAGGATTGACTTTGTGCCTTGAAATTCAACATCCAGTTTTAATACATGAACCAAGGTCCAATGAGAATCAAATCCTGCAAATTTAAGCCGGGTCACTCTCCCAGGATTTGTCCTGCCCTCGGTGTCCTGGCAAGTCCTCTGACAGGAAACCGGTGGGGGGTGGCTATTAGCAGACAGTCATGTTTAACTTCTAGCTGTCCAGGGTCTGCTGCTTTGGGCATTCCTGAGTTCCCGCAAGCTTCAAAAAGAAAACCAGGTCACTTATCTCAAGGAAGTTCTGAGAAACCAAAACATATCTCAGGAATGGGCTATCCTGCCCTGGGAGGCTCTGCTAGGGAGGAGTCAGAAGGAAAGCCACACTGAGGATAAACTGTGCTGGAAGGAATTCCGATGGAACGTCTATCAAAGCAGACTGCACAATGCCGGCCCTACTGCCAGGACACTACTCAGAAGTGACATTTAACACCAAGTACCCATCACAAAAGCTGCTCGATCCTGTTCTCACCCAGACTTTTCCATCGCAGGCACCGCCTGATGTTCACGGCACACCAGAAACTCACCATTGGAAGCCCCAGGCTGTACGCCTTGCCGCGAACCTCCACTGCTCCCTCCGACAAACGCATCTGTGCTGGACAACGACCCTTTCCCCGAGACCACTGCCAAGGTCAGAAGCATAAAGTGGGTGCAGGAAGAGACACAAGTTCATTCCGCCAGCACCAGCATCAAACCCACGACCAGCCCCAGCTCGCCACGCCCCTTCCGAGGCTCAGCCAAACCGCCTGTTGCAGGGGCCTCGGCGGTCGTGTGCTGCACGGCCCGCGGGTTTCCAAACCGGCCGGGTACTGACCCGCTTCTCCAAGCTGCGGCGGGAGCTCGGGGTCCCGCGCCCGCCCGCCACCGAGCCCCGCCCGCCCGAGCAGAGGGAAGCGAGCAGAATGCCACGCTCATTTACACACAAAATGATTTTGTGTCCTATTGTGCTCGCAGTTGTTCAGCTCTCTGGGGGTGATTAAACTGGCTGAGCTGCGGCAGCTTGAGACGATTTCACTAAATCGCTTCTTCGTGAAGTCGCTTCTTTGCTAAGCTGTTATTTTAACCATAAAAGGTAAACAGAAGGCGGCTCGAGAACTCCCTTCAGGTCTGCGCCCAGGGCGCCAGCCCCGGGCAAGAGGGCCAGGGGCCTGCAGAATCGTCCAGGGGGCGGGCCGGAAGGGAGGCAGGCGGGCCACCTGGCGCGCGCCAGCCCGGCCGCGGAGCCCGCCGGCCGGTGTGAACTTCGTTCGGGGCGGCCGGAGCCGGCTGGGTGCAGGCCGGCGGCGCCGCGGGCGGCGGTGGCCGCGGCACCCAGAGCGCCTTGCCGGACCGCGAGGGTGTGCGGCACGGGCGGGGCGGAAGACAAAGTTAAATCAAGAGGCAGATACTTAGAGACCACAGATGGGAAGCTCGCCTAATTAAGGACGTAAAAGCGCTTTTGTTCTCAAAGTTTATTGTTGCCGGGATTTAAAAAAAAATTAATTGAAACTAATGCTGTTATTCACTCGTGCACTTAAATTCCTTCATGCACATTTGAGACGCAGAGTGAAAACTTGAAGCTGATCTTTCTGCAGCCGGAGGTGGGGGGCGCGGGAGGACTGAAACGCGCTCCAGCTACGGGGGAGGGGGGCTGTTTGAGAGTGTGCCGGTGCGCGCGTCCAGGTCAGGGGGTACCGGCGGGAATCGGGGATCCGGAGGCGGCGATCGCATCTCCGCGCGGCCCGCCTGGGGCTCCAGACCCCGCGCGCTTGGGACGACCACCAGACCGCCAGCCCCTCCCGCTCCGTTTCGGACTCGCGGGTGGGCGTCAGAGGACACACATCTGTCCCGTTGGAGACTTTTTCTCTCTCTGATTTGGACACCAAGCCGGGCCCAGTCAGCCGAAGCCCCGGCTGCGTGAGCCAGGTTCTGACCCCGGAAACACGCCGGCCCTGCAGGGCGCTCGGCCCGGCACTGAGGCCCGAGTGCCGGGACGTGAACACCCCCTCACCCCCACCTCCCCGTGCGGCAGGAAGCTCGGTGCCCGCCCGCGTGGGGAGGGTCCACCCGGGGCCAGGGCCGGCCCACGTGGGCAGTCCCCCCCTCCCGCACCAGGCCTTTGTGCTGGGTGCCCCCGTGCAGCCAGCCCCCGCCGCCCTGCACCGGGACAAAGCAGCCGCCCCTCCCACGTCCGAATCACGGCCGGGCGACTTTCTGGGTATCGCAGCCACTTTAGGGACAGGGGTGCGCGTCGCTGAGCGGTGGCCGCCCGCGCGAGGCTTACCTCGGAGCCGGAGCGGCGGATCGGACTCGGGCGCAGCCCCAGCCCCGCGCAGCCGCTGGTCTCGGGCGCCGGGCGCAGCCTCGCCGCCTCTGCTTGCTGCGCGGGTCGCTCCGGTCTCGTCCTGGAGTTACTTTCTCTCTCGCCCCCAACCCTCCCCCCACCCACCCCTCCCGCCCCGGCCCCCGCTTCGCGCGGCCCCTCGCGGCGCGGCGCGGCGCGCCGGGGCCTCCCCTCCCCGCCCTCCCCTCGCCTCCTCCCCTCCTCGCGGCCGCCGCCGCCGCCTCCTCTTCGCGCCGGTCTCCGGCTGCCCTCCCGCCGCTCCCACCTCCTCTCTCTCCAGCGGCCTTCCCCGATTGCTGGCGAGAAAGCCAGCCCCCCACCTTAGCCCGTAGCCCGCGTCCCGTCGCGGCCGAGCCCGGACGCAAAGGGCAGCGATCCGGCTCCAAATTACCCAGCGCTGCGAGCGCGAGCGGGAGCGCGCGGCGACTCCTGGCTCGGGGCTCGGCTGCGCCGCGGGGCAGAGGATTAGAGTCGCAATTAGCTCCGCGCGCCCGCGCCTGCCGCGCTTGGCGACAAAAACGCGCCGTTTCCCTTCCTTCAGCCGGGCGATCACCACCCGCCTCCCCCGGAGTCCGCGCCTTCCCGCCGGGGCCTCCGCCAGGACCCTCCCGGGAGCGGTGCGCCCAGGCCCCCGCGCCCTCCGCCGCCCAGCCCCCCGCCCCCCGCCGGCCAGCCACGCGGCGCCCGGGCCTCCTCCGGGCTCGGGAGGGGGCGGGGGAGAAGCTGATTTTAATCATTGTCATTTCATCTGATGTAATATTTCCCCGGGCGCTTTCAGCTGGGCATAAATTTTCGGCTCCCAAATAAGTAACACAGGGCACGTTTCTCACATTTCTTGACTCCTCGGTTACAAAGAGGAGAGCAGCCGCCGCCGCGGCGCCCGAGGGTAGGGGCGGGACTTGGGAAGAAACTGGGCTGCGAATCGGCCGGGGCTGCAGAAGAGCCGGGGGCCGGTGCCGCCCCTCCCCCTCCCTGGCCTTCCTCCCCGGGTCTCTGCCCCGGCTGCCCCTCTACCGGGGAGCAGCGCCGCCCGTGACGTCTGCGGACACGCGGTCGGCCACCGCGGGGGAGGGGCGCACGGGGGGCGCCCGGCCGGCCCCCCGCTGCCAGACGCGCCATTTCCTTTACGCGCGCGGCGCGATGGAGACGTCTACCGCCAAGGCTCCCCGCGGCGCTGAGGCCTGCGCCCGGGGCGTCCCTCCTGGTACTCGAGTCGGCTGCCCCTTCCTCCTCCTCTTCTACCTCCTCCTCCCCTTCCTCTTTCTCCTGTTTCCCTTGCGCCCCGCCCGTCCCCCCTCCTCCTCCTGGACCATTTCCCGGCTCCTAGGAGACGGAGCGCGGAGCCTCCGGTGCACTGCGCCCGGCCTGCACTGCGCCCCCGTCCGGCTGCGGGGACGCCCGGGCCAGAGCCAGGCTCGAACTGGAGGACCGGTGCGCTCCGGCCGGGATCGGCGCGGGGGCCCCCACCCCGAGCTCCAGCCGGACCTGGACGCCCTCTAGCGGCTTCACTCACGGGAGGGGCGCTGGTGAATAGAGGACAAGGTGGGGGGCCTGCCTCCCTTGACCAGGAGACCTCGCGCGTGGAAAGAGGGCCCGCACCGCCGTACTGTAACTTCTCCACGCGGGAATAAGGAGAAACTTTCCTCCTAAGGAAAGGTTTTATTTATTTATTTACTTTAGAGCTCGAACTACAGGAGAAGGGGGAAATTTTCTCATTAAAGTTACATCCCTGCAGTTAGTTCAATTACTTGATATATGCAGAAGATGTTGTTAATTTATAGATTTAAATAGCTTACAAAGATGCCGCAGGCCCCATCAGTTAATTTCCTTAATTTATGGATTCTTAGCTGCTTCTTGAAGAGAAAGGGGCCCTGGAAGTAGGTCAGGGATCTGTGCAGCGGCTCCCGCACGGCCCATGGGCTGCCCACTCAGCTCCCCACGCCCTGGCGCCCCCGGGGCTTTTGGCTCCCAGCTCGGGCCTGACAGCACCACTGTCTGCTCTCTACATCTCGGCCAGGCCCAGCAGATCTGCTTTGCTCCTTGGTGACTGCCCCAGTCTCTCCAGAGCTACGCAAGGCCAAGGAGCAGCAAAGCTCCCATCTACACCCACCCCACCCGGCACTGCTGAAGGGATGGGCCCAAATAAGAAGTGAAACAAGTATCCAAATACCTTGATCTCCTGTGTCCTCCCTTAAATGCTGGCTGGGATCACAAATGGAGAAAGGTGTGTGTGGATACCCCAAACTTCTTCAGGGAAAGAAACTTCCCCCTTCTCAAGCCTTGGAGTGCTTGGGGGTGGGGGCAGGGAAGAGGGAGGCATGAGGAAGAGTGCTCCAGGCTCCCATTTGAGCAGAGACCCCCTGAAAACTTGCCTGTCATGGGGCCACCCCTGTGACCCCATCGCCCCTCACCCCTCTCCCCTCACCCGCTAGGTGCCTGCTAGAGCTTCTTTGTTTTGTGTTCAATATGGATGAATATATACATATAAATTAATACTTAGATGGGTATAAACTAAACTGTTTCAGGAAGCCACATGGCGATGTGATTAGTATTGGTATTCATGATTTAACATTTCTTTTCCCACTAGATGAAGTTTCTAAGATTTGCAAGGTACATGTCAAGGACGGGTGTATAAATGGATTTTTATTTATTCACAACTCCAAGACTAATTGCTTCTCTTTGCCTCAAGGCCATGAGATTGGTTTTAATATGACACTTCAAAAGTATTCATGGAACTACAGAGATACTAAGTGTCATTGTTTAAGAGACAAATCTCACTGTGGTACTGGTGACCCTGCAAAGAGGATGTTCCGTTTCATTTTAAATTCCTCGATGTTTTTTTAAGCGTTTCACTTTATACCAACTATATTAAAAATGCACAATTTAATTGAAACAAGAACTGACCATTTTGAAAGACCTTTATTTCCTTAATATTGCTGGGAACTTTGTTTTCATATTCCTGAATCCTTTTATTAAAGAGCTGAACTTTTTACGTGTCATTAAGAAGAGTAAGTTTGGGCCATAATTTATTCTCAAGTGTTTGAAAAGTTCCCAGCTAAATGTCAACCATCTTTTACATTGAGAGACTTGGACGTGGGCTGTGATAGGCATTTAATGATCTGTGGTATATAAGGCAGTGGTGAGGTTTTGTTTTTTTTAATTGAAGATGTATAATTAGGACTGAAAACATACTGAAACATCTTGTGAAACACATCTTGTTTCATTACTATAGTCCAAGAGGTGAAATGGGATGTGAGTCTAATCAGAATGGAACTTGCAACTTGCTTCGTCAGTAGATTTGACTGGCACTTGAGCCCTTATGGTTCACATATTTTAAAAAGTGGGTTCAGACCTGAGCTTGCTTTGAGGCTGCTCTGCATGAGCTCACATGAAGCCCATGTGGGTCAGGCCCTGCATCAAGGTGTTGTGGACAAGACCTCCGTCTTCGGATGTTTCAAAGCGGCTTCCAGTGTGACTTTGTATTTTGTTGTTGCTGTGTGCAGACCATATTTTAAGATCAAGACCTTAATAAGAAGATGAGGTCCCAAAGTCTGCTGAACTCAACCTTCTCAGGAAGTCTGTGACCAGATAGCAGATGTACGGACTGAGACACAGCTGCTGCCCTCCGAGAGGGGAGAGTGTGAGGGTAGGGGGATGGGGAGAGGCTGGGGTGTTAGGGCTGTCTGCTCCGCCACCCCCAGGCTCGCTGGGGTGAAAGCCAGGCCCTCCCAGGTCTGCGCCCACCGCCAGACGCAGAGTTGGCCCCTGACCAGGCTAGGACAGAGCCAGCCTGGCCCAGAGATCACAGTCTGACATCTGCTTGGCCTCTGCCTCCATTCCAGGAATCCCCCAATCTTCCCTGTAGGACCCCAGTGAATCTGGAAACTAAAGGGAGTGATAAAATGTGGGACTGTCAGCGCCGCGCCCTGCAAACAGGGCCTCCTGACTGTCAGCCAGGTGACCGGCTCCCTGGAGGGCAGCGGTCCAAACCTGACTGAGGGATGGCAGGGGGGGGCCCACTGCCTGTCCTTGAAGTTAATAAAACAAGACCAGCCGGCTCCCACGGAGCTCTGCTCAGTCCCCAGCACTACGCTCAGTGGGATTTCTGGTTTCTGATGGGAGGGAAAGCAGGGCCTGTCTCCAGGGGCTACAGACCACCCCCTCCTTCTTGCCTTCTGCCTGCAGCCCAGGTATGCTGCTCAGAACCAAACCAACCTGCCCTCCCTGGCAGCCAGCATCAGGGTGACAGCGATGAGACAAGACTGAGATCTCCTGACCAGGAATCCTAACATGGTGGTGGCCTGTGGATGACCTCTGGGGGACCAGGGCCCCCTCCCCCAACTTGATCAATATTCTGCCTCTGAGCCTTCTTCCCAAGAGAAGTTTCAGCACGTTTACCAGATTTTCAGAGTCTGTGTGAGTGTGGGTGCAAGTAACAAAACCTACCTCACAATGGGCTTCACGATAAGGAAGGTGGATTCTTTTGCATGATGGCACGTGGGAGGCAGAGTGGTCCTGGAGTCCATTCAGAGACTCAGCGGAGGATTCAAGGACCCAGGCTCTCTCCACTTTCCCCTGCCACCCTCTGCATGTTCTCCTGTCCTTACGCCAGGTCCTCTCTGGTCATAAGATATTGTAGCTCAAACCTTGCTATCTTCCTGGACATGCGTGGAGAAAGGGAAGTGATCCAGTGGCCCTCACAGCCCTCTTTGGCACACCACTGGCCAACTTGCAAGCCAGTCCCGGGAAAAGCGTGGACCAATCAGGTCTAGCCCTGGCCTGTGAGGGGCTGGGGTTGCTGCCCTGGGCCGTGGGGTGGAAGGTAGATCCTGGGCACAGTCAGGATCTGCCTTGGGGGAAGGAGGAGAGGATGGGCTTTGTGCTGGGGGCCCCAAAGGTGAAGAGCTGTTGACCAGAACCCTGAGCTGGAAGGAAGGTAGAAGCTGAACAGGAAAGAGAGTCCCCAAACCCCAAAGGGCACCTCCAGAGAGGCTGCAACAGAGATGATGCTCCAGGTCCTTCTAGGGTCCCAGGAGACCCCTGACCTGGCAGAGAAGGGCTGCCCTCAGGCAACCAAGCCAGGCCACTGACCCCAGGCCCTCTGACCTCCTCACCTCTGGCTTCTTCTCAGGGCTCCTTCTCTCGAGCTGCATCAGTGAAGTCCCAAGGTCCTCCCAGCAGCCCTTCAAGGTATGGAGACGCGGCTGTTCCCTGCAAAAGCACCTGGCGTTCATCAGGGCCATCAACACGTGCTGCTCTCCCCATGCAACACACAGAAAAGAATTCCAGAAAGGTGAGGCTATTGCAGTTGCTGGGGGCCAGTGAGGCCCTCGCTAGGGTCCTCCAGGTCTCTCAATCAATGTCAGGCTGGCTCGGATCCCTGGGAGGACAGCCTTCAATACCAAGTCCTGTCCCTAAATGACTGTGTGGCTGCCACTCTGGCTCCAGGTGACCATCAAAGTGGCCCTGGGATCACAGGACTAGGGGCCCTGCAGATGCATTTACATGGGCCTGAGGGAGAGCAAGAGTTTAGACAGTGAGGCAGCCTTTGATCAGTCATCAACCCTGCCCGGGGCTCCTTCCTCTGGCCAGAGGTCCGTACACTGACCCTCTTCCATGTCACAGGCAATTCATTTGCCTTGGGCCTAGGCTTTAGGGAGACCGTCTATGCGTGGCATGAACTTGGAAGTCTGAGTACAACTGGGTGACCTTGGGTTTCATCTCGCAGAGTCCCAGTATCCTCCCGTGTAACGTGAGAATAGTAATGACGAGGAGCTGATGCCCTCGCTGGGAGGATTCACAGTGAGAGCAGATGCAGAGGACTCGGCTCAGGCCGGTGTGAGAGCTCTTGGAAGGGTGATCGTTGCTTGCTTCCAACTGACCTTCCTAGAATCTCTGGTGGGGCTGTAGTTACACCTCCGGATCCTACTCCGGGTGCTGTTGGCCCAACACCCACCTACAGGAGACACACAGAAGCTGGGGAAGATGAGAGGGACGGAGGCCCCTTGACTCCAAGATTTGGGGGTTGAAACCTTGTGATTGTATAATTAAGACAAACATGTATACGTTAAAGGGGAGAATGTAAAAGTTGCCTAACATTTAAAGATAAAACACAAAACTTCAGAGAAATCTCATGCTTGCTGTGGGCCATGCCTCTGGGGTGGGGCTAGGAAGTGTCCTCAGGCTCCTCTGAGCTCAGGGCGCTTGGGGGTGGATGGAATCACAGGTTGGGACCCAGGGGGCAAAGAGGAGCCCCAGAGGCCAACAAGGGTCTGCTGATAAATTCTTCTCATTTTTCAAACTGTGAAACTCTTTACTGTCTTTTTAAAAGTAATTTTAAGTTTCAGTGAACACTGCATGATCATTGTAAAACACACACACACACACACACACACACACACACACAGTGAGATGTACAAAGGAGAAACAAAAATTGGTTTCTCCTTCCCCGAGAGCACTGAGTCAGTAATTTGGTGTTTGTCCAGCCATTCGTCTTCCTGTTCATGTACACACACAGAGACACAATTACATAGACTAGCACAGATATGCACACACGTACACACACTCAAGGACACACAGACACAATCACAGACACATACAGCCACAGATACACATACAGTTGCACAGAGACACACACGGATATGCAGGTACACACACGATCACATGCAAGTGGCAAACACAAAGGGACACGCACACACACATGATGTTGCACAGGCACAGATACACATGGAGCCTCAGAACCACAGACACGTCGTGTGCACACCGTCCAAGCAGGGATGCAAACATGCACGTGTGCACATGGTTTTTAAACTATGGCATCAAACTACTCATACTAATCTGCAGTCTGTCTTCCCCCTTCTGTGTATTTCAAAATATAGAAAATAATCTAACAAATATCTATACACTCACCACCCAGGCATGGCAAATATTAACAGTTCAAATATGTGCTTCAGATTCCTATTTAAAAATCAGATGAAACGATACAGACCAGTTAAAACCTCTCCCTTCTTCCCCCACCCTGTAACTGCTGCCCAGAAGTTGCCACATTCCTGCGCACCTTTTTATACTTTTTGCGACACATGAATGTATTCATAAACAATGATGACATTTGTGTCTGCTTTAAACTTTCACATAACTGGTATCCAACGGGGGCCTCCTCTTGCATTGTGTTTTGGCCACTTGCTCTTCTCACATCCCTGGGCCTGGTAGGTGCCCCTCCTTGTCACCCCTCTGATCCATGCAGTGGCCTCTGCCTCCTGCCCTGGCCCCCATCCCTCAGCCAGCTCTTCTGTGTATATAGGCCAAGGGCCCCCAAAGGCCTCTCCCATTGGAATTGGGTCTTTGATGCTGAAAACAGTGGTTTCTGGCCACTGTGGTGTCAGAGGTAAGGAACGGCCCCACCTCCAGCTCCCACCTCCCAGCAGGCTGCTTTTGGAAGAGGTGTTTGGATGTGGTGTTTGCTGTTTGGATCCTCCTCCCCTCCCCCTCCTCCCTTTCCCCATCCTCCTCCTCCCTCTCTCCTCTCCCCCCCTTCTCCCTCTCCCTCCACCTCTCTCTCTCCCTCTCTCCCTCCATCTCCTTCCACCTCTAGGCGATGCAAGCCTCTGGCTGAAAAGCTGGAAGGTCACCCAAGGAAGTGCAAAAAGAAAAGGCATCTTGATATATCTCAAAATATTATCTCCAGACTAATTTTGACAGTTCTGTTTCTGCATTCAGGTCTCTTACCCTTTTAGAATTAACTTTTGTTTGTGGTTTGAGGTCAGGATCTAAAAAAGAATTTGTTTTTCAAAATGTCTAGCCAGTCTTTCGGGTGAATCAACTAGTAAAAATTTTATATTAGGCTTTTGACTGGGACTGGGGAGAATCGAGGTCTTATTTTTGCTTTCTAATAGAGGAATGTGGGATTACAGGTAAATTGTAAAAAATTAAAACATTTGTTATTTTCGTAATTAGAATTAGTTACAAATTAGCCCCCCTCCCCTCCACACACACCCTGGCAATCTCATATTCCTCTTCCTAGGGAACCTCAGTTTGGTATGTGATAGATTAAATTATTGATACCAGTTTTTCCCTGCCCTGTAGTGGCTTTAGACATCTATACCCTTGCCATGGCACCATGCTCGGCAGAACGTACTCCTCCACTCCCCAATCCTCGGCTTCACCAAAGGGAAGTTAGCAGATGCAGCACAAGGAGCAGAGGCTTGAAGTATACTCCCGCAGCTGAGCTTGCCTCTCGAGCTTCTGCCATTGCAGTAGGAAGAAAATGCCCCAGGCAACTGCTGACCCTCCAGGTTGAGCCCCAGAATGAGACACGTGGGGTGGGGCTGCACCAGCAACCATGACACATGAGAAATAAATGCTTATTGTTGTATGCCACTGATATTATGTGTTTCTTTGTCACACAGCAAAAGCTGACTGATACAAACTGTATCCTTTTGTGTGTGTGTGTGTGTGTGTGTACAATCCCAATCCAATTTGAGTGGGAATGTATATACTATACATATATATGATACATTTTATTCTATGATTTATAATTATATATTTATTATAGATTATATATAACATAGATAGTATATAAAATTATATATGTGTGTATATTATGTATGTTTGTTTATTTATTATACACCTTGGCCCACCCCTAACATTTGCAGGGACCAGAACAAGAGCATAAATGGAGATCCACCTTTTTTTATTAATTTTATTAATTTTTTATTAGAGAATAGTTGATTAAAAATGTTGTGTTAGTTTCTGCTGTACAGCCAAGTGAATCAGTTATACATATACACATATCCATTCTTTCTTACATTTTTTTCCCATATAAGTCATTACAGAGTTTTGAGTAGAGTTCCCTGTGCTATACAGTAGGTTCTTTTTTTTTTTTTTTTTTTTTGCGGTACACGGGCCTCTCACTGTTGTGGCCTCTCCCGCCGCGGAGCACAGGCTCCGGACGCGCAGGCTCCGGACGCGCAGGCCCAGCGGCCATGGCTCACGGGCCCAGCCGCTCCGCGGCACGGGATCCTCCCGGACCGGGGCACGAACCTGTGTCCCCTGCATCGGCAGGCGGACTCCCAACCACTGTGCCACCAGGGAAGTCCCCTACAGTAGGTTCTTATTAGTTATCTATTTTATATATAGTAGTGTGTATATATCAATCCCAATCTCTCAGTTTATCGCCCCCCTCTTACCCCCGGTAATCATAAATTTGTTTTCTACATCTGTGATTCTATTTCTGTTTTGTAAATAAGTTCATTTGTACCATTTTTTTAGATTCCACACACAAGCGATAACATATGATATTTGTCTTTCTCTGTCTGACTTACGTCAGTTAGTATGATCATCTCTAGGTCCATCCATGTTGCTGCAACGGCCTTATTTCATTCTTTTTTATGGCTGAGTAATATTCCATTGTCTGTATGTACCACATCTTCTTTACCTATTCATCCATCTGTGGACATTTAGATTGCTTCCATGTCCTGGCTATTGTAAACAGCACTGCAATGAACATTGGGATGCATGTATCTTTTCGGATTATGGTTTTCTCCAGACATATGCCCAGGAGTGGGATGCTTCTGGCCTTTAATCCCTTAAAGCCACCACAGAGCTCTTTCTCAGGTCACCAGAGACCTACATCACCTCCATTTCTCAGCCCTCACGTCACTCCACCTCTCAGCAGCCTTTCGCTCAGCCAGCCACTCCTCCCCTCCCTCAGCTTGACGGTGATCTGTGCCGCCCAAGAGCTCCCAGCTCTCTTCCTCTGTGGACTCCCTCCCTGCCCCCTCTGAGGTTAGGGGAGGCCCCCAAAATGTGAGACGAGCCGAGGAGCTGTGTGCCACGCCACACGCCTTCCCTGCCTGGGCGGTTGTGGAAGCTGGTTTTGAGATGGAGCCTCTGTCAACCCAGTTCCCAAGTGACCATGATGAGCAGAGACCCTGCTAACCCACGTTGGCCCCACAGAGTGAGGGAGAAATAAACTTCAGTCTTTTGCAGCCTTTGAGATCTTAGGGATATTCGTTTATGCAGCATAACTGCCCCTGGACTGGCTGCTGCACTTGACATCTGCAGAGCAAACCTCGCACGTGTTTCTTTCCCCTCTTACTCAGCCCACTGCTTTTCAGTTTTGTTTGCTGGCTCAGCCCCCCTATCTGGCCATTCCCAGGCCTCCTCCTCCTCTCCTCTCACAGGTTATCCTTCCGTAATCTCACTCACAGCACTTCTGCATGACAATGACTCACAGATTTACACCTCCTCCCACCTGCAGGTCCCGCTGCCTCCCCACTAGATGCCTCCCAGGGGATGTCTCAGAGGTTCCTCAGACTCAACATATCCTGACTCAGACTCATGATCTTGCCCCCCCACTTCAAACCTGGCCTCCCCCTGGTTTCCCCATCTTCCCTGCCACTCACTTGTGCGAGCTAGAACCTGGGAGTCATCCAGGAACCTCCTTCTCCTTGATCCTCTTCTCCATTTCCCATCTCCGTCCATCACCAGGGACTATCTAATTACCCATCCGCGTTTCTCTATCACCACCTGCACCACCCTGGTCCAGCCACCTTCTCATCTCATCTGGATGCTTGAAGGGCTATCTTTCTGTCCTCATTGCTGTCAGTCTTGCCCTCACAATTTATTTTCCTCATGCCAGCCAGAAGGATCTTTTCAAAAGATCGTGTAACCGCTTGCTTAAACCTTGCCAAGGCTTCCCTTGCTCTAAGAGAAGATAACACCACCCTCAGTGGTGCATGCGGACTGGCCCACCTCAGGGTCCCACTTCCCTGCTCCCCCTCAGGGACGGCTCCTCCCTGGAAGCAGGCTCTGAGGTGGAGATTATCAAAGGAGGTTTCTTACAGAGTGCTTTTGCATCAACATTCGTGAAAGGGAGGGCAAGGAAGGAGTGGGCAGAGGGAGAAGCTGAGCTCTTATCAGTCTCTACAGAGGTCTCAGCTGACCCCACAAGGAGCGCAGAGTTGTCCCCCACATGGGGCAAGTGTGCCGTGCTTCTGTGCCGCCATATTGGTGGCTGGATGTGTCTTTGGATGTGGGGTGTAACCTTGGGCAAGGCGTCTCTTTTCACCCGAGGCATTCTCTGAAGGGAGCTGAAGGCTAAAGGCTTTCTGCAGGCAACACTCCCAGAAATTGGGGGAATAAGTTCTTTCGTACTGAAGGGGGATTTTGTGGTGCAAGAAATGTCCGACACAGTCCATCCCTTGCATGACCAGGCTCTACTTTTTCATAAACATGCGGGGAGCAGCTCCTCCAGGATTCTGGTGTGCCTCTGCCTGGGGGAATTTAGAAGAGAGGGTTAGTGAGGTTAACTACAGCCTCCACCGCTGCAGTTGGTCTTGAGGCTACAATCGATATTCATCTTCCCTTGCCTTCGTTATCACTTCTGGATTCCCCCCACGACTGTTCTGGTCTCAGTGGCTTACCTGGTGGAGTAACCAGACCCTCATCCCTGAGGGGTCTGAGACCCTGGCAAACATGACCTTCTCAGGCCAGAGTTGCTGCCCTTGCCCATTTACTGTCAAAACTGGGCTGGGAAATACCACCAAGCAAGTGGATTAACCAGGCACCGAATCTCTCTCTCCGTGCTCCCTACTGTATAACAAAAATGCTCCCTCTTTCTGATGATCAGGGTCCATTACCCCTGCCAAGATGGTGAATCTTCTTTCTTGCTGGTCCCTTGGCACGAGGAGCCTCAAGTGTCCTCACGTGTCCAGGCAGCATCTATAGCCATAATTCACAGAACTCCTACTGTGGTCCTTGACAGAAGCATTCTTTATGAGAACCAGGCTCTCTAAACCCTTAGAGCCCAAGATTGTGGGAAGCACAAATTTCCCAAGTGGGTGGCTAGGAGTGACGGCAAGCAGGACACTCTTACTTCCACTCCTTGGTTCCCAGACCCATCTTACCTGCAACATAGTGTATTCATTGCCGATCGCTGTTGTCATAAATTACCCCAAACTTGGTGAGTTAGAACAAAATTAATTTATTATCTTACAGTTCAGGACGTCAGAGTCTGAAACGTATCCCATTGGGCTAAAAACCAAGCTGCATTCTTTCTGGAGATTCTAGGGGAAAAGCCATCTCCTCGCCTTTTCCAGCCCCTAGAGCCTGGCTCATTCCTAGTCTCACGGTCCTTTCCATTATCAAAGCCAGCTGTGGCTGGTTGAATCTTCCTCACACTGCATCGCTCTGACGCTCCCTTGCTTCCCTCTTTCACTTAGAAGGACATTGTCCGCACCCAGATAATTCAGGATAATCTCCCCATCCCAAGATCCTTAATTTAATCACACCTGCAAAGTCCCTTTTGCCAAGTAAAGGGAACATATTCACAGGTTCTGGGAATTAGGACATGGACTCTCTGGGGGAACGGGTGGTTATTCTGCTGACCACACACAAGTAGACCCGTGTCGACCTATTGTTGATTTAAAGTGTACCCTTTGCTCTGGAAAATGGCACCCCATCTTTGCAAAATATTAACTCCGAGCTGGTGCTTTGGTGTGCTTGTAACAGGCTCTTCCGTTGCTTTATGAGATTGGCAGATTCAGGGTGATATAGGAAGTGTTATGACCAGTGCAAATTACAGTCGTTTGCCTCCCCTCGTACCTCCATTGCTGACACAGTGTTTTGCGGGACCCTGTGTGGGTGCATCAAATACTCTGTAAGCCCTTGTATAGTTGTCTGGCTTAGGCCCTGTGGGCAGGAAAAGCAAATCTGTACCCAGAATATATGTGTACTCCTAAGAAAATGAACCACTGCTCCTTTCAGGATGAAAGGGTTGCAGTGTGGTCAACTTGGATCTGTAGGTTGGTGTCCTCAAGGAATGGCACTGTGTGTAGGACTTAGCTTTGGCCTCTGTTACTGGAAGGTTGAACATTCAGCAGCAGCAGCAGCTGGATCAGCCTTGCTGGGTGAGATCCCATGCTGTTAGACTTCTTCATAGCCTCCACCCTGCCACTTGTGCCGGCAGTGAAGAGGTCAATGACAGGAGCTGGTTGATGTCACTTGCCCCAGATGGCCTAGCTTCTAATCAGTCTCCTTCTAGTCTCCCAACTAGAAACCCTGTTAGGTTTCTATTGGGCTTCTATTTCCATCAGAGAGGATCGCAGGTGCTCTGCCCGAAGGTCTACAGCTCTACCCATTGGAAGGATTTCAGTCTACAATGCTCTCTCAGGGTCAATCCTGAGTGGGGCTGCAGTGCAGGCACCACTTATTTTCTTAACTTGCTTCCACATACCAAGCCAACACCTCTGTGAACAAAGCTGGTCTTTCATCAGCTGGTCATACCCCTCACCATGTGGCCGTAGGTGTGAATCAATGGAGAGGGCTCAGTGCAACAGTGGTGGATAACAAGGTATTCTAGGCTACCTGCTCGCACACCTTGCTTCTGGCTTCTCATCCTGCTCATACTTGGTCTTAGATGTTCCACTTCTGTCTTATGATGGATGCTGCTGGGTCCACTTGACCTTCTGACTTGGTGGGTCTGACAGAACTCAGCTCACGATGGGCAGCGCTACAGTCTGAATGTTTATGTCCCGCCAAATTCATATGTTGAAACCTTGACCCCCAAATATGATGTCATTCGGAGGTGGGATCTCTGGGAGATTCTTAAGTCATAAGGGTGGGGCCCTCATGAATGAGATTAGTGCCTTATAAAAGAGGCTCCAGAAAGATCCCTGGCCCCTTCCACCACATAAGGACATGGTGAGAAAATGCTGGTTATGAACTAGAAAGAGTGTCTTCACCCAGGCATGCTGGTGCCATGATCTTGGACTTCCCAGCCTCTAGAACTGTGAGACATAAATATTTGCTGTTTATAAACTATCCAGTTTATGGTATTTTATTATAGCAACCCGGACAGACTAAGACAGGCAGTTATGGCTGCATTTTCACTTGGTGTCCCATGGTTGGTCTATACCAGGGCCCATAGCATGCTGGGAACAGCTTTTCAAAGGATTTATAATTTTCCATATGGCATGGCCTTGTGACAGAACCTTAAGAGTCTGCATCGTAATCCTCCGCTTGGGGCTTGCCAAAAACTCTACATGGTATCTTTTTCCAGTGCTGATACCTCCAATACCATAGGATCCTCTGGGTCACACAGCCTGAGTTGGCACCTCTTGCATCATAGCCTGGACCTGCTGCAAAGTCCTTTCCATCTCTGAACTGAATCAAAGCCAGCAGCGTTTCATGTCTCCTGGTATGTGGTCTGGAGTAGTCCAGACCACATGTATGTGGACGGTGACTTCAGGACCCAAGGAGGCCTACCGAGAATTATACTTCCTTCTTTGAGGTGGAAGGTGCAAGATGCCATTATTTGTCCTATGCTTTGGTTGCCCTGGCATGCTCCAGACCATTGCAGCTCCTAACAGTTTTATTGTTACGACAGGCTCCTCAAACCTCACTGGGTTCACCCTCCTAATCTTTGGAGTGCATGGGTCTTACTCAGGCCCACAGTGTACTAGCCACTTCTTGTTCATTCATTCTGATGAGCACGAGGTTATTGATATGGCAGACCAACATATTTTGCAGCATGTGGGGCCAATCCAGATCTTCGGGGCCTATAATTGGACAGAGGCCTGGAGAGTTGATGTATTTCTGGGGCAAGACTGTGAATGTACACTGTTATCCATTCCAACTGTCTCGTTTTTGCAGGGGCAAACTGGTCAGTTCAACAGAGCTATAATGAGGACCACTACCCTTAGATTCTTTAGCTTTTAAAAGGTAGCACCATGGGAATTCCCTGGCGGTCCAGTGGTTAGGACTCTGCACTTTCACTGCCGAGGGCCTGGGTTCAATCCCTAGTCGGGGAACTCTTGTAAGCCCCACAGTGCGGCCAAAAAAAAGGTAGCTCCAATATCTGCCACCACCCTCCCCCTCCCCCAACTGGGATGCGATATTGTTTTTGTTTGTTTTTTGCTTTTTTTAAACATCATTATTGGAGTATAGTTGCTTTACAATGGTGTGTTAGTTTCTGCTGTATAACAAAGTGAATCAGCTCTACATAAACATATATCCCCATATCTCCTCCCTCTTGCATGCAATATTGTTTCTTATATACTGTCTTGGAAGCAGACAGAGGGCAGTTTCAGAGGCTTCCTCTCTGCCTGCCCCACTACAAAAGCTCTCACCCCACAGGCCAAGGAGTCAAAGTGGGGCTTGTGACAATTACTAAGTCTCTAATTACACTTTGGGGAGTGGGGAAATGACCACTGGGTGAATCTGTGGGTCCAGTGGATCCACTGTAAGCCAGGCTTGGGCCAGCATTCCATCTGTTCCCTGGCCTGTACGTCCCCACTCTAATGGAGGGCCGACATGCACATCAGAGCTCAGCATATCTATATCAAGGTGGACCCTGTCCAATGTCTTAGACTTACTTGGGTAGCCTCTTTCCCCAGGGTATCTTTGGAGAAGGACTGGGGGGATGATTGCTAGATATTCTTGCTTTATGTTAGAGGCTCATCCTGGAGGCTTGATTTCTCCTTCAGTCATTGGGTTCCTGGTCTGAAAACTGACTTACCTCCAGAAACTGGGCAAGGAATCATGACATTTTTTTTGGTTGGGAGGATTGCCCTTAGGCTCCTGATTATCCATTCTTGATTTCTTTGATTGTACAGATTGAGTGTAACATTTGTTGGCTGCCCATCTATTTTGCCTCCAGGGAACCCCTTGTTCTCGAGGACCTGCTGTAGGCCAGGTCACCTGGGGCCACCCTGACCGGACCACCCATTATAACAAGTGCATCCACCTCTCTTCAGATGGGCAAATGTCACCACTAGACCTCTATTTCTTTTGGGTTCTCTTGCCCTCATTGCTGTCAGTGACCCTTGTGCCACAAGAGCTGATCCTACCAGCAGCCCAGTGCCCAGAGGGGAGCCGTCACCCATCATCTCAGTGATGCTGGAGCTCCTCTCATGCACACATTCCCTGCTGCTTGGGTAAGTGGTGTGTCCGCCCCTTACCCAACATAGTCCTCCACCAGTTTTCCCTGCCTTGGGGCTTAAGCACATTCAGTCTAGCTTGCCCACTTTGCAGAGCCCTTTAAGTCCCCTTTCCACCATGACTTTTTCCATGCTTCTAGCAGAATTTCTGCACCATCTTTCGTGGTCCTTGCTAGGGAATCTTGCATCCCAGGAAAGTGCTCTCACATTGATAAGCTCTCCAATCGTTCCAACCTCACGTGTCTCTCCCTGCTCCCCCGTGGACTTTGGAGGACGCACCTTCAAACTCCAGTCCCACCTGTGCTCTCCTGGCTCCTGCCAGGACCCAAGGGCTATAGTTCCTTTCCTTCCTTATCAAGTCCAGCACTGCCTTGGCCCAGTCATGGTGTGACTTGACCCCTAATTAATAGGTCTAGTGGCCAGAAGGGGAGGTGGGGGCAGATCCTGGAGGGGCTGTATAATGTCTTGCAGAGCAGAGATCTCTGCATTTCTTCAAGTAATAGTGGAGTATTAGTTCTTAATAGAGAAGAATGGGTCACTTCTGCAGGCTCAGAGCGTTCAAGACAATCCAGGGATTTCAGATTCGGGGTGCCTCAACTCACATGTCCCAGCTGAAACGTCAGGGTGCCATCCTCTCCCCATCAGAGTATGATCTTGACACAGAAGCTACTTAGGTTGAGTTTAATCTTCTTTGCTGTAGCCTTGATCATTTCAAGGCCTTTTTTTTTTTGGTAGCGCCATGCGGCTTGTGGAATCCTAGTTCCCCGACCAGGGATCAACCGGGGATCGAACCCGGGCCCTTGTCAGTGAAAGCGCGGAGTCCTAACCACTGGACCGCTAGGGAATTCCCCAAGTTTAATCTTCTTTGGAACTTGGCTGCTCTGAGATTCTCCCCCTTGTCTGCCTTCCTGCTACAGGACTCAGGGACCTCCTCGCGGCACGATATTGTGAATCAACTATACTTCAATTATTTCACACTTAACTCTTTTTATTTTTTTTTTTAAAAGATGTTGGGGGTAGGAGTTTATTAATTAATTAATTAATTTATTTTTGGCTGTGTTGGGTCTTCGTTTCTGTGCGAGGGCTTTCTCTAGTTGTGGCAAGCGGAGGCCACTCTTCATCGCGGTGCACGGGCCTCTCACTATCGCGGCCTCTCTTGTTGCGGAGCACAGGCTCCAGACGCGCAGGCTCAGCAGTTGTGGCTCACGGGCCTAGTTGCTCCGCGGCATGTGGGATCCTCCCAGACCAGGGCTCGAACCCGTGTCCCCTGCATTAGCAGGCAGATTCTCAACCACTGCGCCACCAGGGAAGCCTGCCCCCCCACTTAACTCTTAATTGCTCTCAGCCTTTGGTTATCTTTTTTCAAAGTGTTAGTCAAGTTTGGCGACAGCCACCTAATTCCACCGAATTTGCTTTCCCCTGATATTTCTCAGGTGTCTGAATAGTTGCCCTCAGCTGTTGCATTTCCTTCCACAGGTAAACGATCTCAATTCATCAAAGGTGAAAGTGATAACAATTGCACTGTCACCTTGTTGTAAGAGGAGCTACCCCCCTACCACTGTCACCAGGCAGGCGAGATGGGTGAATCTGCTCCCGAATCCCACCCCAGCACCTGCTTTCTCAGCCTCCTCAGCCCTCGCTGCTGTAGGTGGGGTCCTCCGGGAAGCAGAACTCATTAGCATGCAAGAGGTTTATAAGAGAGAGTTCCTGGGATCAGCACTTGTGGAATGGAGGGGAAGAAAGCAGGATTAGATGGAGGGAGAAGTTGGGCTCTCACGCTGTGTCAGTTTCCTGTTGCTGTTATGAGAAATTGCCACAAATATTGTGCCTTAAAGCAACACAAATGTATTATCTTGCAGTTCCAGAGTTCAGAAGTTGAAAATGGGTCAACAGGGCTGTATTCCTTCCGTAGGCTTTAGGAAGTATGTGTATCCTTGCCTTTCCCAGTTTCTGGAGGCTTCCTGCATTCCTTGGTTCGTGGTTTCTTCTTCCATCGCTCTGACCGCTGATTCCATCGTTTCCTCTCCTCCCTGACTCTGACCCTCTGCCTCACTTTATAAGGACACTTGTGACTACATTGTGCCCACCTGGATGAGCCAGGATCTTCTCCCCATCTCATGATCCTTAATCGTAGTGGAAAAAATCCCTTTTGCCCTGTAAGCTAACATATTCACAAATTCTGGGAATTACCACGTGGACATCTTTGGAGGCTGTTATTCTGTCCAGGCATGTGGAGCTTTGAGTCTGGATGACCCTTCATAATTGTTGGGTGAGGACGCTGGGCCTTTCTATTTCCATGTTGATTAGATATCGGGTGTGCTGTGACCCCAGGCAAGCAGCTGTCTTTAGCCTAGACAATCCCTTAAGAAGACTGCCTGCCAGCAGCACTGCTGACACTGGAGGGTCTTTACTCCTGAAGGGGATCTGGGGGGCTCATCATGGCATCCACCACAGCCCCTCTGCTCCAGCCCCAGCAACCGTCTTCCCTCCCTCACCTGACCACACAGTCTTTCACCCCAGGACATTTGCACATGCTCTTTCCTTGCTCTGCCACCTGTCTTGATCTTGGCTCCATCACCACTTCCTCCAGGAAGCCTTCCCTGACTTCTCTGTCTAGGTCATCTCCACCGTAGCCCTCCGAAGCTCATGATGCTACCCCTGCAGCATTACTCCTTCGTTAGCATCAGACCCCCCAGGTAGAGCAAGCTCTGCAAGGCAGGGATGGGGTTTGCTTTTGCTCACTATTGTGTCCCCTTCACTGAGCACAGTGGGCCTCACGTAACAAGGGCTCAGAAGGTATTTATTGAATAGGTGAATGAGAGGACCTCCTGCTTTCTTCGTTAGGTGGATCCATCCTATTTGGCAACACGAGTGGATCGCATTTGGTCCTTCTACTTCCCTACTAATGAATATTCAGGCTGTTTCCAATCCTTTGGTAGTTCACATCATGCTGCAATGAACATTTTTCACGCATATTCTCATCTCCCTACCTGGAGTTTCTGCAGCACAGATTTCTAGAGATGGAACTGCTGGGCCCATCAGAGTGTCCCTGAGGCTGGGACTGGGAGTCAAGGGGCCTGTCCCTCCCTGGGCAGCAGTCCCTCCCCTGGTGAGTCCCCTGCTTGAGTTTCTGCCATGGGCACAGAGAGAGCAGGGGAAGTGGGTTCACAATGGGACAGAGAAGCATGAAACAGCCCACCGAGGGAGTGGAGGTAAGCCCGACGGAGAGAGCCTCGGTGGCACTCAGGGTCCCAGGCCCTGGGCTTCTGCAGTCCTGCTGTTAAGTCCCCGTCTTACTGGACCCCTCATCAGTCCTCCTTCACCTGAGATTGGTGCCAACAGGTTTCTTGTACTTGCTACCAAAAGGTCCCAGCTCTTATAAGATCCAATTCTTGTCACTGTTGTCTACATACGTGGCTTTTACATTCCTTCCTTGGGAGATGAGGGGTGTGTGTGTGTGTGTGTGTGTGTGTGTGTGTGTGGGAGAGAGAGAGAGAGAGAGAGAGAGAGAGAGAGAGAGAGAGAGACGGAGGGATCTGTGATAAACTTTTGTATATACTCCAGAGGTCTCTGAAAAGATGATGCATTCTCTGGGGGGTGCCAAGTTATATTTATGCTAACTACGGGCATGTCAGCGTGAGCCCCTCGTTGGCCCTGGCAGGGGGCCGGGCTGGGTCTCTGGGCCTGGCTCTGGGTCAGGGGTGGAAGGAGGGTGACGTGGCCAAGCACACTCTCAGACCTGGTGCCGGATCCCGTGTGCAGGGCCCGCGGTGTCAGCGGTTCCGGCGGGGTGGGGGCCTGGGCTGAGGGGCTGAGGGGGGCTACATCAGAGTCTGCGCAGCTTCCGGGGTTTGTGGCAGGGGCTGGCCGCAGGCTGGTCCGGGAGATGCTTCTGTGCCCCGTGGGCCGCCCCCCGCCGCGTTCCTGCAGGGGCAGCGGAAGCTCGAGCGACCCGTCCGAGTGGCTGAGGGTCTATGTGGGGATCCCCACTCCCACTGTCATCCCACACGCTGGGCCCCGGTTCCGGGCGGGAGCACACGGGCCATCACCACGTGTCCCTAGCACGGCGCCTGGCACGTGTGACCATTCAGGAAACGCGGAGTGCAGGGGCGCCGACGGCCTTTGCCTTATCGCGGATCTTTTTTTTGACACAGAGAACCTGTCGCATCTCCCTGTCGTTTCCAGCACAAAATCCAATCTCCTTCTCGCGGCCAAGGAGTTCTGCCCTCCGCACCCCGCACACGTGCTGAAGGCGTGCACCCTGCCCGGACTCGAACGCTCTCTGCCTCGGGGGTGGCCCCAATTCCTGTCCTTGGGGGCAGCCCTGCGGGGTCACATGCCCCCTCAGCCCTCGGGCTCCAGAGGCCTGTGACTGCGCGCCGGCCGCAACCCTGCAGGGGCCGGGCCCTCAGCCCCACCCTGGCTCCTCCCACCTTAGTTCACTCCGCACAGACCCCCATCAGGCCGCCAACCCTGGCTGCAACCCCACGGAAAGCCCAAGCCCTGAAAAATGATGGCGAATTTGTCCCTGTGCCATTAATTCTCCTGGTACTGAGGCCTCCCCCCAGGGTGGGTGCGGGGCTGGGGGACGGATGGCACCTGCTCGGCCTGCCAGGACTTTGCCAGTGGGTGGTGTGGATGGAGTTTCCCAAGTGAAATGCCGCGTGGAGATGAATGACCCCTGAGCTGTGGGCTCTGGACGCGCAAGGCCTGGGTGGAGCTGGTGGGGGAGCTCCGGGGCCTGGACAACCCCCTTCCCCCCGACCCCCCACCCCACGCCCGCCCCTTCAAGGAGGAGGGCTGCGGGCTCTTCACCTTCACCCAGGTTCCCAGGATCTCCCAGAAATGCTGCCTCGGCTTCATGCCTGAAACCTCAAACACAAATAATTTCCAATTTGCCTGGGAGTTCAATCGCACAATCCAATGTTAAATAATAGATTAGATGCCTCGGGGAGAGAAACAGGATTTAAACAGAAGAAGTAAATAAAAGGAAAAGTAGAATTCAGCACATCGGCTTGGAGGGTGAGAAGGCGAGCTTTCCCTGCTGACCTGCATGCGCTGCCCCGGCCCTTCCTGCCAGGCTGGGTCCTCTTCCCCGCGTCTGCCGGGGCTGCCCTTGGCGCGCCTGCGTCTCCCCTCCAGCTGGTGCTGGCTTCACCCCTCAACAGCCTCTCCCACCAGCTCCCCAAATAGAGGCCCGGCTCATAGCCCAGCCAACTGCCACGTAGCCCGCGGTCACGCGATGGGGCTGGGTGCAGACACCCGTGTGGAATGGTGGCATCTTTAGACCTAAGAGGAGGCAGAAGAAGCTATGTCTATGGGACAGGACTTGTTTACAAGCTCTGGAACTGAGGTCGCCTCTGTCCGGCAACCTTTCCTTCTGCCCACCCTGCCCTACATACACCTCCTACCACAGTCTGTCCCTGTCACACAGAAACCACGCCATCCCCAAGGTTACAGATCCCCAACTCCCACCTTCCCTCTGCCATCAGCCCTTCTTGTCCTCATGTCCCACCTTGTCCACCCCAGATCCCTTGGGCCACCGTTTCTCTCTCCCCTCCCCTCTTGCCACCCCACGTGCCTAGGAGGAGCCCAGCTCGAACCTTTTCCATGCTGCTAGAGAAGCGGGACACCACGCTGGGGGACACCAGGGCCAAAATGCCAGGGTTTGAATCCTGGAACATCCTTTTAATAACTGTGTGAGCTTGAGCAAATTGCTTAACCTCTCTGTGTGTCACTCTCCTCTTCTGTGAAAAATGGGAGAATAAGGACTGTATCTACCTTACAGGGTTGTGGAGAGGATTACATAAGCTAGTATATACGAAATGCTTAGAGCAATGTCCGGTAAAGCAGTAAAACCAGAATTCTTAATATTGCTCAGGGGCCTGGGAGGGAGAGAAGCGGCTTGGGTTAAGGTGAAGGCACTGGACAGAGAGCGAAGTACATGGATTGAGGATACGCTTAGGGGACAGAGAGAATGACATGTGTGAAAAGGAGTCCAGGGCCGATCGGGAGAGTTGGGAGGCTTGGTGGGGACGTGAGACGTGAGGTGCCCTGAGATATGCCGACAGAGGTGTGGAGTGGGGTCTGAGGTCAGGGCTGGAGGTGCAGGTTTGGGCGTCAGCTGTACAGCGGAGTGTGGCTGGCAGAGCTGGCCCAAGGAGTGTGTCGATCAAGGGGTGTCTGTTGAGTTCAGAACGTGGGGTTGTTGGAGACTCTGAAGCGAGCCATTTCTGTGTGTGGGGGGCACTGGAAGGCAGACCACGGTGGGTTCAAGAACAAAAGGCTAATGGAGGCGTGAGGCAGCAGGATACGTTTTGCTGGGAAGGAGAGGACAGAAATGGGGCAAGGGCTGGAGGGGATGTGAACTGAAGAGGGGCTGAAGCCTGATGAGCTGGCAGAGAGAGGCCCATGTCTTTGCAGAGGGGACAAAGGGCTGGGATCCAAGAGGCAGTGGAGGGCTGACCCTGGTAGGGCAGGGGGGAGTGAGAAGCGGGGTCAGTGCACACACAGCATCAATTTGACGTGAGACAGTGAAGGCCTTTCTGGTCCTCCCCTTTCCTTTCATTGCAGTAAGAGGCACACCGTGAGGTGTGCACATTTTGTGTGTGTGTGTGCGTGCGCGTGCACATCTGTGTAAGTGTGTAGATGTGTATCTCTCTGTGTCCCTGTGCACCTGGGTCGCTGTGCATGCTTATATGTCTGTGTGTGTGTCTGCATGTGTGTTTGTACCTATGCCTCTGCGGATGTGTGCCCAGGTCTGGATGTGTATGTATTTGTGAGAAGGGGTGTGTGTGTGTGTGTGTGTGTGTGTGTGTGTGTATGTCTGTGCCCATGTGAACATGTGTGTGTGATGTGGCTGAAGTCGCAGAGGGCCCGCATCACCCTCGTGGAGAGTGGAGGACAAACGCCGGCAGGTTTTTGGTGGCCCTGAGAGGTTTGTGATGGTGCGTGTAAGGACAGCCCAGGGAGTCCTCTCCTCCTGCAGTGGAGGGGGCAGGCTGGAGGGGGGTGGCTGCTCTGGGGTTTGCCAGGGGCAGAAGACAGAAGGAACAGTGGCCAAGATGGGTCAGGATGTACCCCAAATCTAAGCTTGCCAAAGAAGGGAGTGAAGCCAGCAGGGGTGATGGCAGACCCCCCCGTCAACCCTCCTGGTGGCACTTGGCCCTTCCGCTCTCTGTGTCCTTCGTGTTGACCAGTCTGTGCTTTCCAGGACCTCCTGAAACCTTCTGGCCCCATTAGGCCCAGGAGGGGTGCTGGGGATGTTTGGTGTTAGGGCAGATGTGTCCTCTGGAGCTGGAGGGTTTGAGATTGACCTCCAGGGTCTGCCCGGAGACAGACCTGGAGAGGCAGGGTTCCCGTGACCTTACAGATGAGAGGGACAGAGGGCCGAAGACTGACGCAGTCTCCAGTGGTTCTGGGGGATACTCCGACCCGCGTGAGCTGCACACAATCGGGGTGTTGCTGCCACCTCGTGGGCCTGCCGGGGATGCTCAGGCCTCTGCTCAGGAGTGAGGGCTTAGCGCCCTCTGGTGGCCCAGTACTGTCTCTGCTTGAGAAGATGTGCGCCCTCCCTCGCTCCCCCACTCCTCAACAGTATAGATGACCAGGGGCGGGGCGGAAGGCGGGCCCAAAAGTGAGGGGTCTCAGCCTGACTGCTTGGGTGGGATTTCAGCTCCAGGTCCTGCCGCTGTGCAGCTCTGGGCAGGCCTCTCTGTACCTCGGTCTCCTCACCTATAAAGTAGGGTGAGGCATGGTCAGGGCTGCCGGGAGGGTGTATCAGGCAGCACATGGGAGAGGGCATCATGGCACTGGCCCATCAGGAGCGCTTGATTCGCGGTGGCAAACCCTAGGCCCCATGGTTTGGAATTACTTCTGACCTCTGACACCTGACCCTTGCCCTAGGCTTCAAGTGATCTTGGGAGCAGACCTCCAGCCCACTCTCTCCGTCTCCCCTCCTGGAGGCCGGCCCAGAGACGGGGAGGGGGCAGGAGCGTCTGTTCCCACGTGGCCCCAACCCCAGCGGCACCCTTGGCTGCCCTCTGCTGTCTTCTTACAGCCAAGCCTCCTGTGCAAAGGGCCCTTCTGGGCAGCATGAAGAGTCAGGGAGCAGCGCAGGCCTCACCGCCAGGCCAGGCCGCCCCGAAGAACCAAAGCTCAGGGCTGTCACGTGCCTTCCCCTGAGCCTGGGACCGTGGACCACGGAGCCCCCTCCGTCCAGCAAGATCACCCGGGGCTAGCACACTCCCCATGCCAGGGGCAGCTCCCCCAGCCTCATCCAGGGTCATTGTACCCACCAGCATGGGGCCCGGAGACGGGGGCAGGATTATTTCAGCCCTGCTCAGCCCCACACTGCCCACCCCCAGTTCCTGGAGACCACCCTGGTCCACTCCTGGGCCCATAGGTCAGCAGTCATCCCCTTGTGCCCAGTTCTAGGTGAGATCGGGGGAGATACCAGGACAAAATTCCCATGATTAGCCATGAGTGCTCCCCAGAGAGGAAAGGGCCAAGAGGATGGGGAGAGTGAGGGGAGACCACCTTCTGCCCTCAGGGCTCTCCTGGGGCTCCCATTCCCCCATCGAGGGGTCTCAACCCTGAGGATGAAATTGGTAAACAGGCCCTGCCTGGGAGGGGATAGGGGTCCTGCATGACTGTCCCTCCATCCACTGCCTGCCCACCTCTGTCTTGAGCCCTTTTGTGGGTGGCCAGGCCCATGGTGACAGCAGATAGGATGGTTTGGTCATGTCTGGGAGGCCAGAGGTAACTGAAACTCATGTCTGACCATCTGGCTGGACCTCACATCTCATCTCCCCAGGGGACTCTAGGGCTTTGGGGATGTTTGTTCTCTTCACCACTTAGAGAGCAGGTCTCATGTCTAGGGAGGGCTCAGCTGCAGGGACTTCACTGTGGGCTGCCCCAGAGAGGGCCTATTTGGAGGACCAAGCTGGCAGAGGGCACTGGGAGTTCAGTGGTTATTTTCCCAACTTGATGGGCCGGCTTGGCCCCTGGGAGGAGGCTGTGACCCCTTCTTGGGTCCCTGACCCAGAGGGCCCCCTCCTTCACTACGAAGTGGTAAACAGGTTAAATGGGGCAGGGAGGGGCAGGGGAGGGGCAGCACACGATGGTCCCAGAGAGGAGGGAGGAAGGTACACATTCCCCCCATCCTCCCAACACATATACGGGCTCACACACGTGTACACGCCCCCTCACCCCAGACACAGATGCCCATAAGACACCTACCACACCACTCACACACACTTATACACGTACACATAGACTCACATGCTCACCATGCGCCCCCCAGAAACACACACACACACACACACACACACACACACACACACTTTCCTTTGTTGGCGGTTAAGTCCACTGTCCTTAGGGCTATATGAGGCTGGGCCTGGGGCTGGGGGCTGGAGCTGGGCCCAGCACCATCTCAGTGGATTCAGGGTGAGGTCTCAGGGCTGGGCTTCTGGAGCTCATACTGGGGACCATCAAGCGGTGATCATGGTCATTGCCTGGACTGTGCTTCTGCCGTCGCCACCCAGAAGGAAAGCCCCTCTCTGATGGATGTGTTTGTGTGTACATCTGCCCAACCCAGGCCTGGTTGTCTCTGAGAGATGACACAAGATGTCTTTTCCTACCCTCAGATACACACACACACACACACACACACACACACACACACACACACACACTCATTCACACCATGGAAGGATGGTCCCTGGGCAATTCTGATCGCCTCCAAGCAGCAGCAGTGGGTGAAGGTGCCCTGCAGGCTGCCCCAGCCGGGCTTGTGTGTGTCTTCTTGCTGAGTAGAAGACCAGTGACACTGCCACAGTCTTCGCCAAAGGCATCCTTGACCAGAGGCACTGTTTCTACATTAGGAATTCCACCTCACTCTGTGAGCACCGCAGCCTAGGGGCAGCTGTTTCTGGGTCATGGTCAGCCAGGCCCCTCCCTGCCTCCTCTCACATTGACCTGGCCCTGGCTGAGGTGTTGAGGCGTCCCTGAGCCTCTCACCATCTGCCTTCCTGCCTTCCACACCTGTGAATCCCTCAGGCCCTGACCCCAGCCTCCTCCCTGCCCCTCTGGGTTCCTTCTGTCCAATGGCCCAGGCCACTTGCAGCTGGAACCCGGGCGGAGCCCTCACCCTGCTCAGGGTTCTTGGCTACACGTGGCCCCGAGCAGGTAGCGGGCAGCCTCAACCCCCTTGTTCTGCCTTTATACCTTTCCAGAGCCCAGAAAGAAGGATGGAGCCAATCACGCTAGTGTGAACCTGGCTGGGATGTCCCACCTTGGGGAGCACAGCGCCCCCTGTGTCTGGCAGCATCTCCCTTAGCAAGTGGGAGCAGACTGAGAGCCAGCTCAGGAGAGAAAGGCCACAGAAGGATTCAGGAGGGCACGCAGCAGACTGCGGGCAGACAGGCTGACAGAGAGATGAGACCCAACGGTGGCAGACAGACAAACAGGCCCCTAGAAACATCCAGGCAGCACCTCCTATTACAAACAAGACCCCAAAACAGCCGTAGTCATACCCAAACTCAAAGTCCCAACTAACGCTTTCTCTGAGGCCTTTCGAGAATCACCCTGCCTTTTGACAATTTCAGACCATTTCTGCGTGTGAAAAATGTATGCTTTTGGGGGAGAAGTTTCCTCTACAGCTCCTTCCCCCCCGCCCCCACCCCGCAGAGCTGGTTCACATGTGGGCAGGCAATCCTGGTAGCTTTGAAGTGGTTCCGTCAGGGAATGCAGTCAGGGATCAAGGCCCGGTCAGGGGGTCTGCAGATGACATCTTCCAGCCAAAGCTCTGCTTATCCCAGGGTTCAGAAAGCCAAGGATGGCATCACTCCCTGCCTGGAAATGCCACACCCCCTGAGACCCGTGTGCAGTGTCCCATTGACCCCAGGGGCAGCCCCCAAATAGCAAGCCTGCCCAGAGAGCTTGTCACTGCTCTGGCAGTCCCCAGAGGGCCCCCCACAAAGTGCACTGACAAAAAGTGACCTTGATGGTCCTCCACGGGGACAGGTTTATCTTCTTTGGGGATGAATATGCCGGTACCCAGGCGGGAGGATCCTACTGATGGAGACCTGGCCTCGGGAGCCTGAGGCGAGATGCTGCTGGCATCCTGAAAGTGAGCTGCTGGGTGCTCTGCTCCTTCTGCTTGTGCCCTGGGCTTGCCTGGCTGGGGTCTGCAGGCGCGGGGCTCAGGTTGTCCTCAGGAGAGAGAAGGAGCCCCAGAAAGTACGGGGAGGGGCCCCTGTGTTTCCACACCAACGCACAGAGTACGGACACGGCTGCTCTGGAAACCATGTGCTTTATTTGGAACCTCATTCCAAGGGAACCTCCCCCCGGGTCTTAGAAAAGCTGCAAACCCTGTGGTTTGGTACAAGGCAATGGCTAAGGGATGCGGGAAATCCCTTACAGCCGGGGCCTTCATCCTCTGGGCCTCAGACTTCCCTGGTCATCCTGACGGTAGAGCTGGGTATGGGCAGCTGGGACTCTTGGGGTGTCCAGCTCACCCCCCAGCACCTTCCTTATTTGAGGAGTATGGAAGTGGGTATGGGACAGAGGCCAGGGTCCCCATCCAAGGCCTGGGCCTCTGTGGCCCCCTGAAGGGCCCGCACCACCCAGCAGGCACGGCTCCTCAGAGCCCTGTTGCTCTGGGTACATCTCAGCTCCCAGGTGAGAACCCACGGAGCGTGGGATGCCCCTGCGGACAGGTGAGTGGGTGGCGCCGGGCCGCCCACGGCCGGTTGGCCCCGCCCCTCAGTACAGGTCTGCGAAGGGCTTGGAGTAGTTGAACATCAGGTAGTCCATGTAGTAGAAGTCGTAGGTGCGCTGCCGCTGCGGGGTCGAGAGCTGGGCGAAGTACTGGTGGGCGATCTGTGCGGTGGTCCGCGCCTCCTGCGAGTGCCGGTCCTTGAACCGCGGGAAGGTCAGGTTCCGCGGCGCGCGGACGAGGCTCAGGAAGAAGTCGGCGTCGTCCTCCATGCTCTCAAACTTGCCCACAAAGTCATAGTCGATGAGGCAGGGGCTGCACAGCCGGCTGACGTGGTCCCAGTGGATGTCCATCCCCACGGGCCGGTGCACGTCCAGTAGGTACTGGATGAACTCGGGGAACCGCACGCCGGAGCCCGTCCGCAGGGCCTCCCGAGAGGCGTTGGCCCGGTATCGGGCCAGGATGGCCTTGCCGAATACGGGGTGGTAGTAGCTATTGGGGTGCTCGAACTTGTCGCGGAAGGCAGAGACCAGCCTCTCGAAGGGCTCGCGGACGAAGAGCATCTTGGTGTAGGTGCTGAGGCGGTGAAGGATGCCCTGGCGGTCGAAGGTGTCCAGCCGCTTGAGGGCGCTGCCGTAGTGGACGGTGTTGTGCTGGATGTCGGTGGTGGACGAGGCCAGCCCGGCCAGCACCATGAGTACCCGCTTCCAGTTGGAGCAGCCCGCCTTGGGCACCTCGCAGTACAGCACGCGGTGGCGGTCCTCCACGAAGATGCGGGACACGTGGCGGGGCGTGACCGCCCTGCGGCTGCTGCTCGCCCTGTACTTGGCGCACGCCTCCCGCATCACCCGCTTGCGCTCCTGCTGGCTCTGGTGCAGGCTGACCCAACGGCCGTCCAGGGCCCGGGGTGCTGGCCGGACGAACGTACCAGCAGAGCTGTTGGCCGGGATGGCCGCCGCCGCTGGCATTTTCTTGATAAGCAGTCGCCGGCGGCGCTGCCGGGGTCGCAGACGGGCCCCCACGTTTAGGTGGGCTTGAGGCTGCTGGGACACCTGTAGGTTCAGGCCCCTCGGGGCCCGGCTGGACAAGTCTCGGGTGACACTCTCTGTGGGTGCCTTAAAGTCACCATCCTGGGAACTGCCTGATGGGAGGTCCTGGGGCAAGAAGAGAACTGGTTAGCAGGGTGGACAGGTCAGCTGGGCACTGGGGGTCACACAGGTCAGGCCCTCGCCACGGCCGGGGTCCCTGACCCCTCTGTAGACTGCATTTTTTCCCAGGTGAGGGAGAGGGGGACAGGCTGGCCCTGCAGGACGCGACCCCTTTGGTCTGAGCCCCCATAACAGCCCCCACAATCCCCTCTCCCCTCAAGAGGCCGTGGTGTGAGGTGCAAGTGTCATTTAGGCCACAAGATGGCGCAGGTCTCCCAGGAATAGCCTCCTGGTGACGAGGGGCAGGGGGAGCCGGTGGCCCTGGGGAGCCAGGCTCAGAGGTAATGCTTCTATCAGCACAGGCCAAGGCCGCCATCCAAAGGGAAAGGGAAATTCATGGGGCCAAGGTCCCAGGCTTTGTTCCCAAGGCTCCTGGGAAGGACAGGACACATTTTTCTTTCCAAGAATGGGTTTACTGTGAGCTCTGAGCTTTCTTCCCTGCCCTCCCCAGCTTCCCCCAGGTTGCCCATGAGATTCATCAGACTCTCAGAACTCACGCTGTGGGGCTCCTGTGGCTTGATGTTGAACTTTATTCCTGAAAAGCAAACAGAGAGGACAGTGTTAGCAGTGGAAGTATCACGTGGTCCACAGGGACCACCTGCTTACAGGCTCTTGACTGTGGGTGCCCGGGCTGGAAAAGGCAGTTCGGCGGGATGGGAGGAGAGGCATGGCACGGTGCAAGTGCCCCTCCCCTCTCACACCCATGCAGAGAGTGGGAGTGCAGCAGAGACGTGGTCCCACTGGCTCCCAGCTGACGCTCACTGCTGGGTGTCCCACCTCCTGATGTGACCATCACGAGGGTCCAGAGGCGCCCTGCCCAAGGGTGCCCGCATACCTGCCCAGTGGAGCACCCAGGACCTCACAGCCTGCCCCCACCTCACACTTTCATTAAGTCATGGGGAAGGGCCCTCCGGGAAGATCTGTCCATCTTCTCTTTATACCCTGTCCTAGCTCTAGCCTTTCTGTGCCTGAAGATGACACACTCGTACCCATACCTTGGCACACAGGCCTGGGAGTGGAACACACTCTTTCCCCTCCGCCTTGGGCCTCCCCACTGGCTCCAGAAAGTTCCTTCACCTCGGCATCTGCTTTGCGGTTTGGGCCATCTCAGCTGGTCTTGGGGCTCCTGGCCGAGCTGGCTTCATCTCCAAAGGGCTGAAGAGAGGCCCGCACAGGGACTGACTGCCTGGTGAGCCTTTATTGGCGACTAGGGGGAGAATGGAGAGAGATCAGCGCATCACTGGCCACACTGCAGACTGTTCGCGCTGCCCACCAAGGAGGTGCTTTGCCTGCGCTTATCACTCAGGATAAGCTCTGGGGAGTCGAATCTTTGACCAGAGGACAGGGTTTTGCTTGGGTCTGTTTGATCCGTTTGGTCCTTTTCAGGGGAGGTCCTAGGAGAACGAGAGGATTTCCTCTGGGGGAGCCTATTCAGGAGTCTTGGCTTCCTTCCCCATCCCAGCCTGGCCTCTGAGGCGTCGGGGTTCTTCCTGCCCCTGTGCCAGGTGAGTGGACATTTCTGCTCTGAGGCGTTGCCAAAAGCCACAGTCACAGTCAGCACTGGGCATCCTTTAAACAAGCGGAAAGCTCCACCTTCCAGCTGGCGCAGTGGGACGCCTGACTGAGCTCTGCCTGCTGCTGGGGGTGGGGATTGTTCTGAAGGCTCTCCCCCTGCTGTCTCTGTGTACACGGCAGAGGTCCAGTGGCTGGAGCCCAGCTGACGAGGGGACATCCGGGTCCTCTGTCCCTGACCCAGGGACTCCGCTGATTCCTTGTGAGATCCATTTTTACAGGTTCAGCCACTGCTGTGCCCCTGGCCTTATACTGGTCAATCTGAGGATATGCCCACAATTCTCCTTCATTCATCTGCAAGTGAGAGTGGGTGAACGTGAGGTCACCCCTGGGCTGGAAATCCTAAATTCCCTGAGCCTGGCTGGACCTTTTCCGAGTCCCATGATAGGTGGAGGTGAAGGCACAACTTACGTTGCATCTTTCTTCTCTGCAATACTAGTCTTTGACCTCTTTTCCCAGAGGATGACCCTTCCCTGGGCAAAGGGCAGAGTGTCCACACCTTCCCGGGCATCCCCCAGCTTATGTGCATTATGTGTGTGTGCATGTGGCTGAGCCCTGAAACAGGCCTTCCAGACTCTTCCATGGAGAGGGGGAAGCCCCCTGTAGAACTGGCTGCACCCCTCAGGGGGTGGGGTGTCAGCAGCGGGTGCCTGACCTTGAGGCAGGAGCCTCTTAGAATTAAGCCCCTCAAAGGGTCCCCCTCTCAGCCCAGAGCCTCCTTCCCTCTGCCGCGCCCCCCGCTCCCCGCGTCCTTCCACATCTCTTCAGGTGGCAGTCCCCAGCATGAGCTTCCTGGGCTCATTTCCCTCTGATACGTGCAAGTTCCCTCTTGCAGCCAATGATCACAGATCCCTTCACCAGAAGGGACCCTCTGCACACTCAGTTTTCCTTCACGCTGCCGGGTTTCCTTAATTATTTTCTGATGGCAGCTGGCTCTGCTAAATCACCTTTCCTCCTCAGAGCCTCAGACACAGGAATTTACTCTGCTTGTCAATCCTGTCAACTTGTCAAGGTGCGATGCTGCTTATTTATTTTCCTTTTCTGGAGCAAATGAGTCGTGCCAGATTTGGTCGAGAACGGGGTGGAGGAGCCGCTTACAAAAGGCATCTTGCCAGCAGGTGAAGTCAGCTGAGGATGTGCTCACAGAGTCACAGCTCCGACGGCTGCGACCTCCCATCAGCTCTATCCCCACAGCCTGGAGGGTGGTGGGCTGTGAGGTCTGACCCATTTTCATCTGTGCAGACCGGACAGGAGGGCTCTGAGCCTGAAGGGATTCCAAGGCAGGCCAGGCCAGTGCTGTGAGTACAGCCTGGAGAGAAAGTCCTTGCTGGACAGAGCCCAGGGCTGGGTGAGTCTCCTGAGCTATTGGCCGCTTTTGTCCAACAAAGCCAACTGGTTGCACCTGTCCCCTTTGAAAAAAACGATTATCTTGTGGAAAACCCAACAACAGATCTTATGTGGAGCCTGCGTTGGCCACAGGTTGCATGTTCGTGACCCTTAAACTTATGGTAGCTTGTTTGCAGACCGTGAGCCTATCCCACATGGCCACTTTGGAATAAAGAAACTTAAGGAAGGAAATGTAACAGAAATGGCCGGAAATGGCCCCGCTGGCCAGGGTCCCGGTGTCCCTACTTCTTTCTTGGAGGAAGCTGCTCTTTCACACCCTGTTCAGATAAAGGCTGAAGCAAAGACCACCCCCAGCTCTGAGCAGGTGACGGCCAGGAGGAGCCTTGGGCATCTTGAGCCTGGGGCCTGCGCATTCCCTAGAGAGCTGCGCTCAGGACCCTGGACAGCTCCAGGGAGCAGCCCGGGAAGGGCCCTGCCTCTGCTGCACCACCAGGAAGGAAGGTATTGTCACCAGGAGCCCCCGGAACCCGTGCCACGGGGGACTTGGCCTCAACATAGCACCACAGGTCCAGCCCCCAAAAAAGTCTAAGAGGTAGATAAAAGCCATGCCCCCAGCCTTCTCTTCCATCCAATATCACCATGCTGCGTCTCACCTCGCTTGTCTCCCTCACGCCTACCCTGCGACAGGAACCCCCAACGCCAGTCATGTACACCCTCTGCTTTCAGAGTCTGAGTCACCTGTCCTCTCCCTTCAGCATAACATTAATAACCTGTAAGGGAGCCCTATCCCCCTGTACGGAAAGAAATAAACGACCACTTTCTCTTTCTGGACAGAGGAGATTGGCAGAGTGGTGGAAACACATGCAGTATGATGGCAGTGAGCATCAGTGTGAGTAAACAAGGTGTGAGCTATTGGGGCTGCCAAGCGCCCTCCACACTGTGAGTCCTTCATTGGCTGAAGGTTTTCTTCTGAGCGTTTGGCTGAAGAAGCTTCCTGGCTGCCTGCCAAGGGGATGCAGAGACGGATGAGAGTGAGAGGCCAGCCCTATAATTAGGCCATGCAGTCTGGGTCTGCAGCAGAGCTGGGGAGCGGGGGGTCACTGGCATGTGGGCTGTTGGGGAGGACAGTCCCTAGCCCACCACTCCTCTCTGAATCACAGGAGGGAGACGTGCTATGTTCAGTTCAGAAGTCCCAATCCTGGATGCCCAGGGCCCACTGGGGGTGGGGGCCGGGGACCAGCCTTTCGGTCTGGCTGTGTAGACAGGTGACACTGACGTGGGTCAAAATAGAACTCAAGTGCCTAGAAAGGGCTGCCTCCTGAGCCCTTGACCCCCTGGCCCCAGGTTGGTCATTTGAGGAGAGTGACTGCTGTTCTAGCTGCTCAAATTCCAGCCCTAGGCCCTGATGGGCAGTGGGGAGAGGGTCCTGCCACTCTAAACGCTGCAGCCTTGGGGAAGGCACGGCTGTCCTGAAGGAGTCAGACCCACAAACAGGGACAGAGATGGGAGAGAACTGGAGGGGCCAGGCGGGGCCCCAGCTATGAGTGCAAGTGCAAAGTCCCTGCCCTGTTCGGAGTTTCAGACTCGTGGTCCTTGGATTCCCCAGAGTTTCCTGCACTGAGCTGGGTTTCCTTGGTTCCTTTCCACAGCCTGGCTCTTCCGGCGGCCGAGTCTGCATGATGGACATCCCCACACCCATCTGTGCTGTCCACCCACATGTCCACTTATGCTGCCCATCAGGCCAGGAGACTCCAGGGGTTTCAGGCTGGGCGGAGCCAGGAGAGACACCAAAGGCAAGTCCCCCACTGCACCCTGGGTGCCCCACATGCGAGATCCTGCATCCGAGCATCGGTCCCACCCCAGACTCCCTGGCAGCTGCGTCTGGTGCGATGAACACCGTTGCCCTGCTCTGCTGTTTCCACATCCCAATCAGAAAGAAGTTGATCCTGTACCTACCACGTGTACTGGGAGAAAGGCCTTCATGCCCTGGGGCAGCCCTGCCTGGCTGGCCAGTGTGCAGAACCTCACGCAAGCGGTGATGAGCTACAAGGTGTGAGACTGGGATGCTGGCAGGAGAAACGGCAGCCAGGGTGCATGTGCTGGTGGCTCGGGTCAGGGGAGAGACCCCGAGGGAGCTGCGAGGCCACACTCTGCAGGGAGCCTGAAAGGTTTCTGAATGAGGGTCCCCCGGAGAAACCACCAACAGGATATATGTATGTGGAGGAGGGTTTAGTTTAAGCGATTGGCTCTTGCAGTTGTGGAAGATGGGTGAAATCTGCAGGGCAGGCCACGGCCTAGAGACCCAGGGAAGAACTGATGGCGCAGCTCGGGTCTGAGGGCCGTCTGGAGGCGGCATTCTTTCCTTCTTTTCTCCTAAGACCTTCAACTGATTGGATGAGGCCCACCCACATTATGGAGGGTAATCTCTTTATTCAAAGTCTATTGATTCAAAGGTAATCATATCTAGGGACTTCCCTGGCGGTCCAGTGGTTAAAGATTTCACCTTCTGACGCAGGGGGCGGTGCGGGTTCGATCCCTGGTCGGGGAGCTAAGATCCCACACGCCTCGGGGCCAAGAAACCAAAAACATAAAACAGAAGCAATATTGTAACAAAAATTCAATAAAGCCTTTTAAAAAGGATCCACATCAAAAAATAAAAAAATAAAGGTAATCACATCTAAAAAGTACCTTCACAGTAGCATCTAGACTGGTGTTTGACCACACACCTGGGCACCACAGCCTAGTCAAGCTGACATATAAACTTAACCCTCACAGAGGGTGTAGAGGTTTCCTAGGGCTGCTGTAACAGAGTACCACAAAACGGGCTGGTGTAAAAATAACAAAAATGCATTCTCTCACAGTTCTGGAGGCCAGATGTCTGAAATGAAGGCGTCAGCAGGGCCCTGCTCCCTCTGGAGCCTCAAGGGGAGGCTCCTTCCTTGCCTCGTCTAGCTTCTGGCTGCCCCAGATGCTCCTTGGCTGTGGCAATTGAGATCCAACCTCTGCCTCTGTCCTCACACGGCTGTCTTACGTACCTGTCCCTTCTCCTGTGGTCGTTCTGAATTAGGGCCCACCCTAATGACCGCATCTTGATGACATCTGCAAAGAGCCTATAATATGGTCACATTCACAGGTACTAGAGGCTGAGACTTCAACATATTTGTGGGGGGGGGGGGACACAATTCAATTCCTAACACGGGGGAAGCGACTTCAGAGGGCTTTCAGAGCACTGGGCAGGGAAAACCTGGAGGAGGTGAGAAAACACTTCCCTTGCTGGGTTGGGGGGTCCAATTAGTAATGAAGGACTGTGTTAGTTCTCCGTGTTCTTGGGGCAGAAACGGTGTCAGACAGAGTCTGGCACAAGGCCTGGCACACAGCAGGAGCTCAGTAAACGCTTGTGAGAAAGCCAAGGCTGCCTGGACCGAGAGCTGGCCCTGGAGGGGGGACGGGTGTCGGGCTTCTCTCTGCAGCCCAGGGTTCCGGCTGGAGTCCACCAACCCTCCCGCTGAGCTTCTCCGGCTCGGCCTGGTAGCCTGAGAAGCGTCTGTGTGTATGGGTGGCAGGTGCCAGCCGAGTAGCCGGATGCAGACAGGAGCTGCGCTGGCCGAGGGTTTGTCCAGCCCAGCCCGGCTGTGTGGGGTCTGTGTGGTCGGAACTAAGACACGCCCAGCTGGCTCCCTCCCGTTGCCACCTGGGGGGCACCTGGCCAGGGCCTGCTCCTGGGTCCTCGCAGTGGCTGTATCTCCTCCGGCTCTTCTCCCACCAGCTCAGGCTCTGCCCTTTTGAGGGGCAAGCCCTCCTGACCGCCCCCTCAGCCTCTGTCTGCCTCATTGTGAGCTGCTCCCTTCATCTGGGCAGATTGTTAATTTATGCAGATTTGATGCAAAACTCAGCAATTAGAGGGCAGCCTGGACTCAAGGCACAGAACTCAGATGGAAGAAGCCTCACCAAAGGGCCTTAAATTCTCACTTGTGTTCACTGGAAAATTCAACTCATTAAATTCTCTGCTAGGGACTCAGCTCACAGCCATGCCACCCCTGCTGCCCCCAGGGCCCAGGGCAGGCAAATGGGGCTCCAGGCAGCTGGGGGCCCCAGACGAAGGTGCTGGCTGCTCCTGGAACCAAAAGGTGGCTCTGTAGTCAGTGTGGACCTTAGGGAAAGGTGGGGGTCAGGCCACACATGCTCCTGGGCGGGACAGCAGGTGGCCCTGCAGGGCTCTGTCCTCTTGCCTCAGCCTCTGGGGAGTGGGGAGAACTTCTTCAAGTTGCTCTGAGACAACCAAACTCACAGTGGGGTCACCTTCGGCCCCAGACCAGAGCAAGGGCTTCCTCTCCCTTAACCTAGCGACTCCACTGAGTCATAGCTTTTAACAAGGGGTCAGCATATTTAAAAAGAAGGAAAAGAGAAAATGAGAACACTGCTGTGTGACCTTAACCTCACTAAACTTTAGTCTCCTCACCAGGAAGATGGGATAAAAATACCCATCTCCCAGTTCCACAGATGTGTAAATGAAACGGTGCACAGTGGTGGGCATAGAGAGTGCACGCAGGATAGAAGCCACCGGCCCCTGGTATCCCCATCAAATGGATACCTTCGCCCCAGCTGAGTTTCCCTGAGCCCAGCTCCCGCACGATCGCAGGACTTCTGGGACCTGTCTGCCGGGGAGGGAAGCGGGAATCTTCCTGTCTTGGGCTGATGGGCACCTGACAGCTCGGACCGCTACTTGTTTTGGTTAGCGATTCCATTCCCTCGCCTCTGAGATTAGGATCCGCATTTCAACTGGATAGCTCAGCCTTGGCTGTGAATCCCCTTGGAGCTGTCGGAGTGGGGCCCTGGAGCTGCCCGTCAGTCAACCAGCCAGCCAGTTAGAGGGTCTGCAAAGCTGACAGCTGTCCTGCCGTTCCACCCCTGCCCATCGCCCATCACTTGGTTGGTCTCTGAGCATTCTCCGTGTGCCCGCCTGTCCACAGGGGAGGGGTCCCCAGCTCCCACCTCGAGGCTCTCCTGTGTCAGAGCCTGGGGGTGACTCCACCACGTTCGGGGGTGTGTGTGGCCCCAGCACACGTGCCATGCACTGCTCTGTGCCCTCACATATGCACGTTGCATGGAACGGGACCTGGTACGTTGTGCTGCTACACCACGTGTGCCGAGGGGGTGCATCGCACCACATCTCTGTGCCGCACACACGCATGCCTCCTGCTGTGCGCCGCGGCCTGCGCTGGGCGGGGAGGCCACGTTCATGTCCGTGTACGGTTTCTGAGAGCACGTGGCACACGCTTTCGAGCAAGCCATGCCTTTCCTTCCCTTTATGTATTCCTTCAACACACACAGGCCTTTCCAGGATAAGCGGGAGCTAGCGGATGCTGCTGCAGATGAGATAGAAGCAAGCTCGTGACACTCGCCGGCAAAGTCACGGTGCCCCCGGTGGCACCTGCGGCGTGGGAGCTGGTGGCAGAACACAGTCACGCAGGCCACCATGGTCTGTCCATTCACTCCACGCTGACTGAGCACTGTATGTGCCCGGCAGTGTCTTAGGCGCCAGTGACGGCATCTTGGCCGTGAATGGGACAGTCGTGGCCCCGCCCTCATGGCGTTCACAGGAGGTGAGGCGCTGAACAGGGGTTCCACGTGTGATGGCAGTCACGGCGGACGTGGCAGGCAGCAAGTGGTGGGGGACACCAGCAAGTCCAGGGCATCAGGTGAGGTCTCCCTTAGGTAGTGACAATCAACTGACACCTGAAAGTGATGAGGGCATTCCTGGCAGAGGTCGATGGCCTTGACCATGACAGCAGGGCTCATGGGATGCAGAGAGGCAGAGACCGAAGGGTGTCCAGAAATGGCAGGACCATGGTGGCTGCAGGGAGGCCCAGCGAGAAAGGGGCCGTCTGGTCCCGGCAAAGGTAGCAGATCCTTAACTTCTCTCCTAAGTCCCCAAGGGGAGCCTAGAAGGGCTTTAAGCTGCGAGTTATTTTGAATTTGAGTGATTCTGAGATGAAGAGCTGAAGACAGAGCAGAAAGGCTGGTCCGTGCGTGTTGCCGTTGTCCGGGCAGGACATGTCTGAGGCCTGGCCCCAGGTGACGATGGTAGAAAGTGGGGAAACGTGCGAAGAGTATTTCAGGAGGAACAGTCAGCAGTAGGAGGTGTGCTGGTAAATGTTTAACAACTGGCTCCGTGGGTGGCGGGTGGGGGAGGAGCCTAACTTGTAGTGTTTGCTGATTTCCCGCGTGTAAATACCCCTACCGTGGCAGATTCCAAGCTGCTGATGTAACTGTGGAGCTGGGCCCTCGTGGACTGGTACCAGTGGGCCCCTGGATCAGCAGGACCTGGGGGCTGACTGGGAGCAGAGTCAGGGACCCTGGCTTCTGGCTTCAGCAGTAGGGGTGCGCTGGTGGCATTTCCTGTGAAGGGGCGCAGATCCTCACTGAGTCTGAGACGCCTATGGGTCTCCCAAGTGCAGATGTCCAGAGGGTGGCTGAAGGAGGGACGACGGGGGGCAGGTGTATGAGCTGGGGCACATTCCATGGCCTGTGGCTCTCTGGGGTCGGTGACGGTGTGGGACCAGCACTTTCCAGAGGACAGAAAGCAGGGCAGACGCAGCCAGTCACCTGGAGCACAGGCCGTGGGCCTGGCCTGAGTCCTGCCCTTGTCCACAGCCCCCGGGGAGCCACGGCTCCAGCTCCGAGTCGCGTGACCAGCTTGAATGGGATGGATGTAACGTTCTTCCTGTTTGGCTGTCAGGGGCCCCTGGTGACTGCTCTCCAGCCAGCGCTCTGCAGGAAGGGGCCTAATTTGGCTTGAATATTGGTGAGTTCCTGCTGGGGGTTGCCAGAAAATAAAAACGAGTGAGTCATGCTGGAGCCCGAGGCCGAGACGGCCCCACTGAGGGGCTGCCTGTTTGCAGGGAAAATGCCAACACCACCGACTGGCCCAGGCCTGTGACAGACTCTGCTCCTCTGGAGCCGAGTCAGGCCGTCAGAGGCCGCCGGCGGGGCAGCCTCATTACCGCGACGGCCTGGCCGCAAGATAAGGATCGGCCCGGCTCGAGCCGGCTTAAGGATGTGACGTGCCGGCCGCAGCATCAATTACTGAGCTGGCCTGTGGCTGTCAGACCCGTCACAGCTGCTGCCTGCGATACCCTGAAGAGCCACAACAGTAAATCCGTCGTAGCTGATGCTTCCTTGAAGGGCCCCCCCACCTGCTGCAGGGGCCGCTCGGTGAGGGAGGCATCCCAGGCTCCCAGGGGGGAGTCGGGCTCCTGCAACTGAGACCGCAAAGGGCTGCCCAGGGGCTCAGGGATGGGCCGCCCAGATGGCCGTGCGTCGGCAGTCACGCTGTCCACTGATCGTGCCCGGAGGGGCCCCTGGCCCCGACTCCAGCACCTCCCAGGCCCATCCTCTCTCCAGTGTCTCCTTCAGCACCATTGGGACCTCCCCCCCCCCCCCCCGCCTCCCCGAGGGGCTGTGGCATTTCAGGGATCATCCTGTGTGCCCCTGAGCAGAACTGAGCCCCTGGTGACTCACAGATGGCAAGGGCAAGGCAGGGGGCCCTGGCAGTCAACCCAGCTGTTCTCTGCCACGGGTCTGGAGAGCTGCGGTCCACAGCTAACCCTAACCCCAAGGCAGGGCCTTGAAAGTGGAGCCGGTCCAGCCAAGGACCGGGCCACCAGCGGCTCAGGAAGTCTTCGGCCTGAGGATCTGGCCGGGTCCTCCAAGAGGTGAGGCACTAATCCTGGCCTTGACAGTGGCTGGCTGTGGAGACGGCACCTTCCCCGGACATCTGGCTAAGACCCACTCACTCTCCCTTCTGTCTGCCCAGCTCATCACCCTGGGGTCCAGCCAGCAGTGGGCCTGGCTGGCTGGGGGCTGGGGAGCGCAGAAAACCTGTTCTCCCACTGCTCCCTCCAGCGTGCTGGAGCTGGGCAAGCACCCACATCACGCCATCAGGCAAAGACCCACAGGCCCTGTGTCCCCAGCCCCCAGCTCACGAAAGGTAACGGTCTGCAGAAACCAAAGGCCTAAAGGACGAGGAAAAACTGATCAGGACTCTTAAACCCTAATGTAGAGGAGCAATGCCGGGCCTGAACTCAGACAGGGCAGGGAGCTGAAAGGGGAGGGTAGCTTCTGGAGAACCGCACGGGGGGAGGGCTGGCGGGCTTGGTGAGTCAGGGCTGAGGATGAGGGAGGTGTCTGGGGTGCCCCACGTAATGCAGTCCGGGGGAGGTCCAGGGGGAGGGAGGAGCCGGCGGGGGAAGACAACACCCTGGGTTTGTTCATCTTGAACCAGAGACCCAAGACTTGAGTAAGGCCTGCAGATAGAAGCTGGAAACAGTGTTTAGACACAACCCAGCCCAAACTTCCAACATCCTTGAAACACGAGCCAATGTAACACGGCATAACAATACCCTCTTAGCTCTGAACACAAGAATATTAAGTAGAACTACACACCGGAACTATCATCCAACATTTTCACAACTGTCACGTGTATTTAGAATTTGCCAAAGCAGCAGAGACCCCAGTGCCCCTCTGGCCAGCAGCATTTGGGGGATGTCACCTTAACTCTGAGAGGCACCCTTCACAGGGAAATGCCTGGCTGGGGCACGGGGCTGCTGGGTTCCTAGCAGCCACTCTCTGAGGTGACCGGATGTTCCCTTCAAGGCTCCGTTTTCCTCTTAGCCTCGGCCTGCACATTGGCAGCGAAGCTCTGGAAGTTAGATGCGCCTGCGTTGCAAACAGAACATGGTCCCTGTGTAACAGCTGCTCACAGGGTGGCGAGGGCCACTGTGAACAGAAAGCTGAAGAAGATATTCTGAGCTGTCTTTCTGCTTCCTTTGAAGTCCAACCGGCAGCTGCTCTCAGGACGACGAGCACGGATCACAGGCACAGACGCAGCCCCTCCCGGCTATGTGCATTTCCTTCGGAATTAAGACTCCGGCCTGGATTACTGGGCATGCGTTTGGGGCACCTCTTTGCAGTTGAGAATGTGCCATCCCACAAAACAAAAGCAACCTGGCTCGCGCCTTGTCCTTCTGTGCCCGTGTGCGGTGGAGACGAGGGGCTGCCCATGTTGGTGTCTTTGGGGCCATCCTCTCCAGAAGGAATTGGTTCTCTGGCTGGGTGAGAGCGGCTCAGCCCACCGAGGCTTCTTCCGCAGGATTAGACATCATTCCTTCTAATGACTTATGTCTGGAGGTTTACAGCTCCAAACAAAATATTGTGGATGGCAATAAATCACACCAGGGATGTTTACAACGGCGACTAGAGTGTTTTCTGTTTGTTAGGGAGGTGAGTAGAGAACGAGGGGCTGCTGTGTAATAGCTCATGTGGGGCAGGGAGTGCCCAGGACACACGTGGCATCGGGCAGAGGGATGCTTGAACGCCTGAGGCTTTTGTGGGAATTTGTGGCTGGAGATGGCAGGGGTTTCAGAAGAGCTGGAGATCCGCAGGAAGGCACTATTTTGGGCGCTGGAGGAGGCTCACGGGCGGTGGACATCCTGAGGATATCATTTCCAGCTTTCATCCACTGTCTCCCCTGCTGCATCCCCGACAGAGGGCACAAGCCGGCTGATGTCAGGGCCCAGGAACCCATGTATACCGTTCCTCTGTGCACTGGACAGCTTCCGCAGCACACTGGGGCCATGTGCCAGTCTGCAGCCTTGTCTGGGGTGGGGAGAGGACCTGGATGGGCCAGGCTAGAATGGCTCTGCAGGGCTGAGCTTCTGGGAAGAATGAGGACCAATCGGGCTGCAGACAGGTGCCCCTGGGCTGGCATCTCTCACTCAGATGGTCAACAGAGAGCGATCTCTTTCCCCCCGAGACATCACCCTGCAGAGCAGAGCTCAGAGGAACCGAAGTCAACCTCAAGGTTGGCCAAGGATTTAGATGGGACCCCAGCCTGGGCTCAGGAAGAAACCCACAGCCCTGCTTCCCCAGCTCCTGTCCTTCGCTGAAGTCTTCTGTCAGAGACGCTGTCACCCACGCCCCCAATGGCTGGGAATGGCTGTCCCTGTGAGGCAGGGCAGAGGCTGGAGTTGGCATGCAAGGAGGGCGAACACTTGAGGGGCTGCCACAGAGCAACCTGGACAGTTCCCACCAGACCAGCTGACGCTCCATTCTGGCTGGAAGTCTGTGAGAGTCCAAGCCTGTTTGTTGGTAAAATGAATCCTGTCCCTGGCATCAAACTGGGGGAAAGGCAATGGGAGGAGGCAGGACTGGGGTCAAGTTCTGGGGGGAGGTCTGCTGATCCCACGGGAACACAGCAGCTCTTCTGGCACTCTCTTCCTAGGCAAAGAGATGTGTTCTCGGAGGAGCCCCATGGCCTTAAATGCCACATCAAAGACAGTATGCCCACTGGAGGTCATGGGGCGGGGTGACTCAGGGATGCTGGACACTGGGGGAAAGTGACGCATGATGAGGTATCGGCCCCAGCCGCTGTTCATGGCACATTTAACTGGGAGGTGTGGGTGGGGAAATCAGGGTGGGGGGAGGCTCCTATGGTGCACAGAGGGTGTCTTCCACATCAGACGAGATGCAGCACAGGTGATGGCTGGGGAGAGGGCACGTGAGTGGCACACTGACAGCACAGAGGACAGTGGGTGGGAAGGGAAGAGGATGGCATGTGGGTGGTGATGGATGGTGGGTAGATGGTTGGTGGATGGGGGTGTGGATGGAAAGTGGATAGTGGATGGATGGGTTGAGGTCCAGGGAAGGGATTTCCAAAAACAATTTTTTTCTATTGGAGTATAGCTGGTTTATCATATTGTGTTAGTTTCTGCTGTATATCAAAGTGCAAGTTACACATATACATATATTCACTCTTTTTTAGATTCTTTTCCATATAGGTCATTACAGAGTATTGAGTAGAGTTCCCTGTGCTATACAGGAGGTCCTTATTAGTTATCTATTTTATGTATAGTAGTGTGTATATGTCAATCAGGGAAGGGATTTGAGATGGATGCTGGGTGAGGACCGGACAGGTGGGTAGCTGGAGGGGTGACGGAGGGAAGAAGAGGCTACACAGACACAGGCAGGCTCCAGTCCAGCCCCACTGGCCAAAGATGCAGCCTCTGGTCGTGGCTTCCCTGTGGGCAAGATGGACGGGAAGCTCAGTCCCTGACCACCTTTGGCTTCCTTGATGGTCAGGAGGTGGCTTAGGTAACAGCTCCAAGTCAAGGGTAAGCCGGCACCCCCTCTGACCCGCCTTGAGCCCTGAGTGTACATCCTGGCCGCTTCAAAAGACAGCACTTCCCTTTCCACCAAATGCTGAGAGCAATCTCCAATATGTCAGAAGACAAAGCTTCTGTCCATCTTTGATTAAACCAAGGGCCTCCCCCCCAAAAATGTTGTTTGCTTTATAAAGTCTGGCAAATTTTGATAATGAAACCTTCAGAACATATAATACCAAAACTTTTCTAATTCCAGCTAGATAAGGAATAATGGTAACGTATTTCAACTTCAGAAGCAAGAAATAACCTTTTATCACCTAATTTAACAACGTTACTGGGAAAATATGTTAGGAGAATGTAAAAATGCTATTTAAATGATAAAATATTCTGTCTTGGATGGCAAGGATTTTAATTGCCACACTCAGAGTCCAAACACACTTCTGTGCCAGCTCTGACAAACACCGCTAATGACATGGTGTCCATAACGAGGCGTGGCGGAGAGGGTCAGCAGCTCCCCCGGGATCTGCCAAAACCCAACAGCTGTCTGGGCTCTGCTCATCGACATCCCTGCCTTGTGAAGTATGAACCGGTTCGGTATTAATATTAATCGGCCAATACATTAATATTCATCAGTTAATATATACTTCCCATGACAACAAGAGATAAAGGAATCTTATTATGTGGGGGATCAGGGAACACGGAATATCTAAGTGGATTTCTTTGGGACGCACAGCATGAAGGAGCCTAAGCCTCTTACACGTGTCGTCTCCGCAGAGAATAGAACTAGGGCGCACTAGTGGGCAGAGTCAGGAGCAGGAAATGCCTGGGGCAGGGTGAATCCTCTCCAGAGGCAGGGAGATGTGTCCCCTAGCTGGCGAGCAGGTTGGTGGGACCGTGGAGGGTGTGGGCGGCCCTCACACTCCTTCCTCTCAGAAGAATAGCTGTTCCCAGGGGAAGCAGGCTGCAGAGCCCACAAGGAGAGAACACAATGGCCCTGCCCTCGACCCCCAACCCTCCTGGTCCTGGTCCTGGGGTCCATTGCTTCTGGAATGAATCATCTGGGACCTGCTGGGTGCCGAGGACCCAAGGGTGTCTCAAGCACTTCAGCAGGGGAGGTCTTGCTCCCGTTCTGCATGAATGAGAGCATGAATCTCACAGAGGTCACGTATGCTGCCTGCGTCCACACTGCTGGCCCTGTGGGTGGCAGAGCCGGGGTCCAGGCTAGACCTGTCTGACTCTGTGCCCTTGTTCTAACCATTACACCACACTGCCGGTCTGTGTCTGGGGACAGTGGGCTGGCCAGGCAGGGGGTCACAGCAGGTCTCACAGAGCCATCACACTGGCATCACATGGACAGAATGAGCACTTGTGCTGCGCACTCTGGGCTTCCTGGGGAGGCCAGCCTGCTGGGCAGGGGCAGGGGGTGTACGGGGGCAGAGCTCTCTCCACCAAGGACTGCCTTCCTGTATACTCACTTGCAGACAGCTTCCAGAGGCAAAGGCACATCTGAGCACAATTAACATTTTAAGCACTAATTATTTTACTTGGGTGTCTAAGTCTGAGGACCCTTCAATTTCAGTTTAATTGGAGAAAAATGGTCATCAGTTATTGAACCGCGGGAGGGCGGCTCCACGCTCCCCCGGTATCGAGCTTCCCCAATACCGAGCCAAGCTGCGAATCGTCCAAACATATGGGTCGCCGTGGCAGCAGCCGTGCCTCTGTGCCAGGCGAGGGTGCGGTGGGCGGGCCTCGGGCGCCCTGCCCTGCTGTCCCTGACATCTGCTGGGAAGGCTTTGGGGCCGAGTTACTCGCCTTTTCGTCTTTTCCATTTTGTTCCATTTTCTGCAACAGCGTCTGTTGCAAGAAAACCAACTGCAAGAGGAAATGGGATTCATTATTAAAAGGAGAGCTTATAACGTCCCCTTCACTCCCCCTTGTACTCGATAATCATCTGAGCTCATAATGAAATCCTCAGGCCCTCCCTGGCATGGCTGGGAGGGTCGGGGGCTGGCAGGGGGTGCACTTACCTGCGGCTGAGGGACATAAGGGCTGTCCTGGATGGGAAGCTCATCTGAGGGGCTTGGGCCAGTGCCCATGGCTGCCTCTCCCTCTGGGGGTGGGCACCCGGTGTCCAGGGTCTCATAGGAGAACCTTGAGGTTTTGGTGCCCACACTTGTGGAAAGCTAAAAGGAATGTTTTATTTTGCTTTGCTTATTGTTTTTCCTTCAGTCCTCTATGAGCAACCAATTAAGAGAATCAATAGTTCTGGGCCCCTGACAGGGAGCTGAGAAGGTGGGCCCCAGGAGCCTGGCTGCTGGCGGAGTGGGGCTGTGGCGCTCTCCTCTGGCAGAGTGTCTGCAGTCTGGATGGCCTGGCCCAAGGCTGGGGGAGGGGGCTGTGGAGGGAGGGGTGGCCCAGGTAGCTCTGGAGAGGAATGAACAAGAGACTAAGGAGAAAGGGCCTGTCCCAGCACACGCCCTTGCTGGGGACCGGAGCCCCCGGTGAGGGCATCTAGTTTTGTGCGCAGCTGGAAGAGCTGAGTTCAGCTGTGACCAGCCGTGGACATGTAACAGGCCCCTGCCCAAGAACGCATCCTTCCGACCCCCACTGACCCCACTCGGTAACCTCCCCTAGTCACAGACTCCCTGACCCCATCAGGGTCTCCTTAGTGCCCCCATGCTGTCACCACCCTGCTCAGGATACCCTTCTCAGGCCTCATCTCTCTCTCTCTCAGCTTCCAGACCCCTGGCCTTTCCTCCCTGGGGAGAGACCCCACTTCCCAGGCAGGCCTGACAGACCACCCTGGTGCAGGGTCTGGGTCCTTCCAGGCCTGACCCCTCAGGCCTGCGTCTGGGTCACGTCAGCTGCCTGGGATCACCCTTAACCCAGGCTCTGGCTTCACGGAGGCCCTTGGGCCCTGCAGGACTCAGGCGATGCAGCCTGTGGACAGAGGAAGGACAGGAGCCACCCCTCTGAGCGCCTGGCACGGCCCCTCCTCGCCTGATGTGTGCAATGATTCCAATCTTCTCAAGCACTGTGTGAGCCCACTGCACGTGCCCACCCTCTGCAGGGGGCCCCTGCCTCCTTTCCCTGGGGCTCTGATCCTAGAAGGCTGGGTCTCCCACCTCAGCGGCCCCCCCACCGCACCCAGAGGCCACCCAGGGAAGAGCCCACTCTGCTCCCACACCGACCCTGTTGTCCTCGTCAGTGAGGGTATTTGTTGATTCCAGGTACCTTGTAGAAGCTCTGGACCCTTACAGAAGCCCACAAGGTCGGTGTTATTTTGACCCAACTTGACCCACGAAGAGACAGAGATGCACACGTGTTAAGCCACCCAAGGGCGCACAGCTGGTCAGTGGCGGAGCTGGGATTTAAACCCGGTGGTCCTTGGCCCCAGGGTCTGCTCTCCTCCCCACCTACTGCTTTCTCAGGGTCTTGCTGAGCACGGGACACAGGCTGCCCTTGCTACGTCTCCTCAGACCCAGCTCCCCCATTCCACTCCCAGTCCGCCCGGCCTCTCAGGGGGTTGACTCAGGGTGGGGATTTTCCTTGCTGCCTCCCTCCAGCTTCAGCCTGGGCCGTATCTGAAGCAGCTTCCGGAACTTCTCTGACGCCCTCAGGCATCTGTGTGCACGTGTGGGACGTGAGCTTCCCAGCCTGAGTTTCTTCTTTAGACTCTCCTTGGCTGTCCGCCCTCAGTCCTGGCCGCCTCCCCCTGGGCTGTGGTCCCTGCTACCTCACTACACGGGCTTCTGCATTAACGAAGGTGGCCTGGCCCCGAGGGTCTGAGCTGTGAGAGTCCCCACGGAGCCCATGAGCAACGGCAGTTCACTGGCCTGCAGCCTCAGTTTCACCAACTCTATAATGGGAAATCAGGGGCTTTGTACCCACAGACGAATGTGTCTCCCAGACGAAAGGGCGACATGAACAACCGGGTGAAGGAGCATGCAGCCACTGTGTTCAGATGGTAGGAGCCCCTGGGTGCCCAGGTGTGGGCCAGACCCTCCACCTTCCCCTCCTCAGCTGGGAGCCCCAGCCAGGCTGCAAGCAGAAGTGAACCCCGGGGAAGGAAGGCCCTGGTGAAGGGAACCTGGGCTGCTGGAGGGGACAGGGCCACAGCCGCCCAGGGGCGCTGGCACGAGAGCGCGGGGGGCACCGCGTGGCTGCAAGAGCAAGCCCTCCCGCCGGAAGCTTCTTGCCCGGCCCGGTTCCAGACTCGCTCCGGTCCTGCATCTCCTTCTGTGGAAAATGGGATTATGAGGGGGACTCTGGGGAGGGCGGCAGGGGCTCATCCGTGGGAGATGAAAAGCAGAGCGCCCAGGGCTGCTACGTGCCTGGGGCACATTTAGATGCTAAGTATCACACAGTGGGATGGTCTGGCTCTAATAGCCCCTCCGGTCAAAAGAAGAACTGAGTTGGGTGCGGGGCGCAGGTCTAGCCTCAGGCCTGAGGGCAGCATGGCTTGGTCCTCGATGGGAGGAGGTGCTGCACAGCGCAGTTCTGTCCACAGGCCCTGACTCATCTCCTTCTGCTGCCCATCCTGAGAGAAATGGGCATCTCCCTCCACGGGACCACGCTTAGAGCTTGTCAGGGGTGTCAACTTTGTAGCTGCACCCAGCAGGCAGACGGAGGGAGAGTCAAGACCAGCCTTCAAGCTGCTTCCACGGTCTCTACCAAAAAGCCACGCCTTATGTGTGTCGGTGAAGACGAGTTCAAAGCTTAAAAGGCTTCTCTAGAATTGCTTTTGTCATGAAACATTTCATTCACACAAAAGAAGATGTATAACGTATAATGTACACAGTACAAAGAAAAAGAGCACACACATTCAGGTATCTACAACCAAGCTTAAGAAACAGAGCTTTAGTGATAGTACCAGTGCCACCCAGACTCCCTCAGCCCCTCTGACATCCCTATCCCACCCAGCCAGGATAGCCACTACACTGAATTCTGTGTTTATCATTCCCATGCTTTTAAATGTCCTTTTTTTTTGGCACGTGGTTACACTCCTAAGCAACTTATTTATTTTTGCAAGGTAGCCTGGCATTGGCCACAGTGGGAGTAGTTACACCACAGACATTGGAGAGTGCTACACATCAGGGCTTTTTCGGTTTGTCCCCTGCACCCAAAGCACGTTAACCAGAGTGTGTCTGGTTGTAGGCCGCCTCCAGGAGGAAGGTATCACCTTCTAGATGAGGCTCCTGTCAGCCAAAGTCAAGTCTCTGAATTAAGGGTGCAGCTGTGAGCCATCAGCAGCCCACACTTATGGGGGCGGGTGGTGGGTTCATCACTGGGAAAGCAGATCTGGGCGGGGCAAAGAGCTACAGCAAGATCCAGACTAGAAGTGACCCCACAAATCTGTCCCCTCATTTTTTTATTCTACGGCTCACAATATTTACAGGCCACTCCCTGGAGTCAAGCTCATGCTTACCAGAGCTCTTCCCAACCTGAAATTATTTATGACTTGGCATTCAGGGAGGAAAAGCAATTTTCTCGAAATGTCTGATGTCATGATATATAGTCCGTTTGACATGCATGTGCCCAAACCCATTGCTCTGCAGGTCTGCCCCTCAATTACTATTACCCTGAATTAAAAAAAGAGAATTAATATTGCTTGGCAAGACACTAACTTAAGTAGTTTCCAAAGAAAATGCCTAGAGCATCTTCTAGAAAAATACATGCCTTGGAAGAAGTTACAAAATGCACCAGTTATTTGGCCAGAGCATTGTTTCCTAGGGCTCTTTGGTTAAGCAATGCTGGAGTGAAGTGATGTCCAGTCTCCTGGCTCATGGAGGCCCCCTCCTAGCTACTCAAGGCTGCACGGCTGTGTAAGGTCACACCCCTTTACTGAACTTCACTAAGGACCGCATTGCCTGTGTCCAGGTATGCCGTGACAGTAAACTCTAAGAACATGCCTACCGACAGATGAATGGATAAACAAATTGTGGCATGTCCATACAATGGAATGCTACTGTCTGTAAAAAGAAACAAACTATCGATACACATGGCAACATGGGTGAGCTCACAGACCTCACGCTGAACGAAAGAAGCCACACTGTACGTACTGCAGGATTGCACTTACATGAAATTCTACAACAGGCAAAACTAATCTCTAGAGTCAGAATAAGATCGGTGGTTGCCCGGGGGATGGGGACGCGGAGGTTGAGTGATCAGGCGTATAGAAGCACGTTCTGGGATGAAAGAAATGTTGTATATTTCGATTGGGATGATGGTATACATTTGTCAGAACGCACAATGAATGTTTTCTGCTGTGTATAAATTATTCCTCAATTAAACTGATAAAAAATTGTGTAAACATATTTTAGAACTCCGAGGTGCCACGTTAAGAAAACCTGCCATCTCCGTTTCAGAGATCATGCTTGTATCTCAGGAACCAAACGGCAGTTCCTGGAAGGAAAAGGCTTTTCTAAAACTGAAAAAAGAAGTGAACTCAGTAACATTAGCTACGGCTAATTTTCAATGATACTCGAGTAAGCAAAGCAATTTGGAAAAACTGCTCCCCGAGTTTCCCTCCAGAGATTACTCCCGGCTGCAGAAAGTCGCCTCACCCAAGGTCGCATCTTCCCTGGGGCTGCCTGCATCCAGTAACTGGCTGATGCAAGTATGAAGGCTCCAGCTCCTTGCATCCATTCAGGGCCACCCCTGCTCCGGAGCTCCATATGGGACTGGCTGACTAAATCACAGTCTGCCTCTTCTTCCTCTGCCCACTCTTGCTTCTCTCCCTTCCCGCACAGGTGTTGATCCGAGAGAACACCTTCCACCACACATTCCCTGCACTTCCTCAGAGTCTGCTCCAAAGGAATCAGACAGTTGGTGCCGGTGGTCTGAGAAAGCAGATGCGAGGATGAAGTGTTAGAGTTGAATCACCTGCTGGCCAGCCAGCAACGAGGACCCCGGACCTGGTGGTAGGTGGAGCAACACACTGTCCCTGGCAAGAGGCAGTAATACAATTGTTAAAATTTTCACTGGTGGTGAGCTGGGATGGCATAGCAGTGGAAGGAAATGCACTGGTGTATTCAAAAATGTATGAGAAGTTTGAGAAATGTGGGGCAAATAGTCATTTAGGGACAATGGAGTTGGTTGGCTATTGCCTCTTGGGCAGCCTATCAAGAGACCCTCATCTTCTGCAGCAGGAGGACCAGCCCCAGGACTTCATAGTTGGAGCAGCAGAGCTGCAGACACAGTTCGTTCTCAGCAATGTCAGGCACCTGATGGAGAAGGAAGTGGAGCCTGAGAAATGGGATGGGGACATCTGGATTGATGTATGTGAGGAGAAAAGGGGCTATACTCCTGAGAGAGGTGAAGGATCCATAAAACAGGCACCGGCAGGAGCCAGGAGTATACATAGATTCTGCGGGTGTTAGATAAGAAAGCAGAACATCAAGTTGGATAAGGAGGAAGAATTTATAGGGGAGCGTTCTCTCGGGATACAGGATTTAAGAGTATGGCGAGGACCCCAGGTGATGATGTTAACCTGCTGCTAGGATGGCTCTTAGAAACACAGAGAAGGCGATAGCCCACACAAATGAAGCAGAAATGATAGAACTGCTGTGACAGACAGTGGAGGAAGAGATCAAAAGGCTCACAAAGGTGATCATGCCAGCTGATCTATGAAAGGCTAGAGAACTCACCACATGACTTGAGTTTTGTAGGAGGACCTGAAGGGTACTCCCTTGTCTAAAGCAATAGAGAATGCACCAGTGAGACAGGCACCAGCATCAATGAGAAGCTCAGTGGTGGCTCTCCTGTGTAGGACAGGGCTGAATAAAGAGATGCCATTATAGATCAGGATTCCCTGCTATCCATGGGAGACGATAGGCTCCTGAAATAATACAACCCACGTGGCGGTGCTTAGCCACCACAAATGAATCTTAATGAGCAGCAATGTCAGAGCCTCAGCCAACAGAAGCTGGCCTGCAGAAAGCTATGAGGAAGGTTAATAGAACACGTCATCCCAAGGGCAAGAAAGATGGGTAGCCAACAAGGGTATTGACCAATATATACAACCCAAAGAAACCAAGGATGGACGATCAGGAGGTTGAGGGCCGCTGATCCAATAAATTGGCACAATCCCTGGACCAGTTTTCAAATCCAGAACTCAACGACTGAGGGGAGGTTGGGTCCCCAAGAGGAAGAAGCTTACGTCATCATGGCAAGTGTACACAGTAGTCCTTCCTCAAAGTGACCAGTAGCCATTTATTTGGATAAATGTACACTGCAGGGGTTGGGGGGAATGACATCTAAACTTCTCTAGATTTTTGTCCGAGTTGACATTTACACCTAGGGACTTGGCTCTTGGGAACCGGACATGTAGCCTTTCAGGTAGAGTGAGGGAATACAGGGACCAGGTAATAAATGGCCCATATCTGGCAGACTCCCCCACCCCAGTGATCATTTTCCCCATCTCTGAATGTACAATTGAAATGGACATATGTGATAGTTGGCAGAACCCCTACGTCCTTGACCCATGGGATAAGAGCTACCACAGTAAGGAATACCTAGGAAGCCTTTGGAAGTTACCATATCCCCTGAGCCAAGATATTAAATCAAAGGTAATATTTAATTTTCCATTTTGCCATTCCTGGGGAAATGGCACAGATGAGGGCTACCTTTAAAGACCTAAAAGATGCAGTAGTCAAACCATCAAATCACCATGTAATTCACTAGTTTAGTCCCTACAAATGACAAATGAGTCCTGGAGGAAGAAAGGAGATTGCTGCAAACTCTATCAAGTTGTAGCCCTAATTGTAATCACTGTGTCGTGTGGTATCTGCTAGATTTACGTGGCCTTGGGTACATGGTATACGACCATGGTTTGACAAATAGATTCTTTTCCATCTCTGTCAAAAAAAAGTATCAGAAACAGTTCACATTGACTTGGAATGGACAACAGTAGACGCTTAGTTTGCTCCAAAGCTATTTTAACTCTCCTGTCCTCTGTCATAATAGAGTCCCAATAAACTTCCTGCACGTGAATCTCTGTCTCAGAGTCTGCTTTCCCAAGGAACCAAGCATGCAGTAGGAGGAAATGGAAACACAGCTTTGCAATCAGAGGCCAAACCCTGGTTCAGGGCCTGGCAAGACTGAAGTCACAGGCAGAGCTGATTCAGACAGGATCACGTCAACAGCTGCAAGGACTGGGAGCATGACTGAAGCAGAAGGCCAGATTCTCGCCAGAATCTAAGCTGCACCAACAAACACAGCAACCAGCAATTAGGTGACTGAAATCAGGCTGAGGCCTGGCACTAGGACGTTCCTGAAAATGGGCCCCATTGGCAACTCAGCCAACTGGAAGAAGGGTGGCTGTTTTCAGGACCACGGACAGCTGCGAATGCTATTCCGCCTCCAAGGTTTGGCCCCAGGTCGTGTTCCGGTCTCTGGTTCCAGGAGCCCCTGGAAATGTACAGTGTGAAGTCTGTCAAAACATCACTATGGATAACCAGTGAGGTCCTGGCCATCAGCATAATCAAGTGAAATGACTGCAACTGAGTGTCAACACCACTGACAGTTCCTCAAACTCAGAAGCCAAGATTTGCACACGTACATGACACCAGTTCTGGGGGCTGATACAAAAGTAAATCATTTATCTCCAGAGGGGTTCACTGTCCAGTGGGAAAGACACGTAGGTCAACTTATAATCCCCTTTATGGGTCCTTGAACCTCCTGAGATGAGAGAGAGAGAGAGAGAGAGAGAGAGAGAGAGAGGGAACAAACAGGAGAGGAGAGGAGGGAGGCCTCCTCTGGCTGAAACTCCATGCTGTGGTTTAATCGCGAGAGTCTAACAGTATGTCTTAAACTGCCAGTCTAGGCCTGTTTCAGAGAGATTCTCCTCCCCCTGGACAGGGTGTTTCCACTAATTCCCTAAAGTGACATAGTCCAGCAGTGTCTTTGTCCCAGACTCACCTTCCCATGGCACATGGCCACACAGCCTGTGCTGTGTGGGGAAAACCTGTGTCTTCTCAGCTTGGTAATTGCTGACTTTGAACTTAGTACGGCCCACGGTTTTCATGACACAGTTCTGCAAACATACCTTCACCCTTGAGGGTCATTGGAGAGGTCCCCTCACCTTCAGAGATTGGGAATTTCTACCAAGGAACCCCACAAACCATTGTGAGGCGCTCTTGGAGGGAGCTGCGAGAGGTCTGCTCTATGACCTGGTTTGACTTTCTCTGCTCAGGGATCCTGTGGTTGGTGGATGGTTCCAGCACAGCCTCATATTTGCATCTAATTCCAGGACAAGTGGTTGGCACTTATTACAAACTGATTTAGAAAATATTTTAAAGCACATATTTCTTTTAAAAAGTAGTACGGAAGGACTTATAAGGAAAGTGACAGGGTCCTCATTCTTACCCCTCCTTCTTTCTGAGAGTTAACCTCCCTTAACCAGGCTGCACCTGACCAAAGCCTCGAGCGTGTGGTACCACTTGCCAGGATGTAGCCTTGTCTAGTTCTCTATGGCTCCTTGTTTATCAGCCCCAAATCCCATTAGATTCCTCGACCTTCTCTTTCTGAGAGGTGCCCAGAGCCTGGATGTCAGAGAAGAGAGATCTCATTTTCAACTCTTACCTAAGCATTCAGGGAATATTAGAAGAGACGAAAGTGTGTTTGTAAAAATACGTAATACATGTGAACTTTTGGGAACAATGTTTTGGGGCTGATGGAATGAGCCTTGAATTCCATTTAACACGCAAGCAGACACAAAATTTCACACCTCTGCATTCACAAATGCAAGTACCACTCGAGTCTCACACTGTGATTTGCAGCAAAAAGCAAATAAATGACTTAATTTCTATTTATTAACCAGCCCTGAGCACACAGGAGAAAACAACAGTGTAATTTGGGATGAACAAGTCCAGACACCGTGTGAGGTGTCTGAGGATGACCAGAGCCTCAGGGGAGGAAGACAACTGGTCACCCAGCTCTGAAGGAAGGAGAGGGAAGGTTTTCTGCTTCCATGACTTCTGGGGGGATGGGTGACGTCGGGGCGGGGATTACCTTTCTCTGCTTTTTATTGCTCCATCGTGTGGGAGTGGGAGAAGAATCAGCTCGGGCTGGTAATAGCCATGGCTGGGAGTGGGCTGGGGAAGAGATTAGGTGGTTGGAACGAAGTTAAAAGTAGATTCTAAATCTCCGTGAACTTACATTTTCCTTGCTCTCTCCCTCTCTGTCTGCAGGTGGAAATGGAGAGAGGAGAGTCAAGGCATGCCCTGTGAGCTTAAGTGGTAAATGGATTTCTGAAGGGGGCAGGGTTGGGTGGGGAGCTGTGTCCGATCTCCTTGGACACAGCCCATCCCAGGGAGTCTGGCTGGAAGGGAGAGGAGACAGGACTCTCACAGCCTTAATTAATCCTGGCAATTTCCTCTGTGGAACCATCTGTGCCCTTGCCAAAGAACTTGTGCCTCATCTCTCCAGATGTCCAAGAGAACTAATGTGGACATCAGAATAACAGCACACAAGTCCGTACTGGCTTTCTGGCTCATTTGGAGTCCACGACTTCCTGCATCTGACGGAACTGAAGTTTTGAAGTAATACGGGAATGCGTTTGGTAAATTCCACTCTGCTACAGCCACCTGGCTTGCGGCGTTTTGTCAAAAGCCGGGGGATGGCGAGCTCAGAACGACCGCAGAATCTTTACAAAGGTTGACACGAGTCCTCCTGCCTCTGCAACTGTGCCCTTTCCCCAATTAATTCTAATGACAGGGAAGGGCAGAGATCAAATGCTGCCCAAATTTTCCAAACACACATTTCAGGGCCTTTTGAAGTACCCAGTTCGTGACCCCATCCTCTCACACAGGCCGAGGGTGGCCAGGGGACACAGAGTCCCCAGATCAGCCCTGGGAAGTTATAAGCAGGCAGGGACGATGATACATTTATCTAGCAGAATGTTCTCTAGCTGCATGTCATGTCCTCATCAAGAATGGGAAAAGGGTAATTGGATTTAAATGTCGAGATGTTCCCAGTGTAGTGTGGAAAAGCACATCTCTATTTTCTCAGCTACATTTTTTTTTTTTTTTTTGGTCTTATGATAATGAAAACTGCAACCACTTGTTGCTGACGATGACAGATAATTCTCCAGGACTCGGGGATAAATGCTGAGTCACAGCCCAGGGGCCAGGTGCCTGGCTATCAAATGCAGAGGTCATTTGACAGGTGGTCCGGGGAAGAGGGAGAACCCAGGGTTAGGCAAGGGGATAGGCTGGGCGGAGAACAAAGTGGAGAAGGCCCATGGGGAGCCCCAGGGGAAGAGATGGCTAGGATACCCATCCTGGAAGGAGGGCGTGACAGGCCCAAGCACTCCCTGGCGCTAATTCCTTCTTGGAGTTCTGTCCTGTGGCCTTTTTTTTTTTTTTTTTTTTTGCGGTATGCAGGCCTCTCACTGTTGTGGCCTCTCCCATTGCGGAGCACAGGCTCCGGATGCGCAGGCTCAGCGACCATGGCCCACAGGCCCAGCCGCTCCGCGGCATGTGGGATCCTCCCGGACCGGGGCACGAACCCACATCCCCTGCATCGGCAGGCGGACTCTCAACCCCTGCGCCACCAGGGAAGCCCGTGTCCTTTTTCTGAATCTTGAAAAGCTGAAGGTAAGGATCGAATGGCAAGGGGAAGTGAACTGTCTCCCCCATTTGTCTCAGCTCTAATCAAGTCCACCTGTATCCCTGGTCACCAGGCAGTCGATTTCCACTGCAGGGGACAGCTCTGAATGGATGTCCCACTGGCCCTGCACTTGGATGTAGAATGACAATGACACACCACACATTCTTTCTTTCATGTACGTTGGGGACAGGGCTGTGGGCTGTATCCTACATGGCCACAGACCCCCAACTTCTGTGGTGTGGGGTAAGGAGGTGGGGGGCAGGGTAGTGTGTCTGCTGGTGCTAGACCATCTCTTCAGGCACAGGAAGGGCGTCTGGACAGCCCCGAGGACATGGGACCTCTGCAGTGTCCCAGGTCCCCAAACTGCCCGTACACACTTATCTACCAAGGAAGCGGTCACCCAGGTTGGCCTGACAGGCACAGACTGTGCATCTAGTCTGAGCTCAAGCAGACCCCACAGGGTGCCTCAGAAGGGTCCTCTGTAAAAGCGAAGCCCCGCTCTCTGGAGGTGGCAGTGCCCGGCTAAAGAAACAGCCAGGCGCAGGGGAGGGGAAGCAGGGGAGCCTAAGTGCCCATAGGAAGCGCTACCCCCCAACCCCTCACCTCTGGGAGAGGCCCTTGTGATCCCGATGTGCGTCCAGGGTTGAGAGCCCCTGGTTCCACCAATGCCTCCTCCCCCAACCCCCAACCCCATCACGCTCACAGTTGACGAAGAAAGGCTGTTTCCACAGCAGCTGGGAGTGGAGTCCTGGAGGGCAGCCGGGAAGGCAGGCAGGACCCCAGGGCAGTACTGAGTCTGGCTTCATCAGTTCCTGGCTAGTGCTTCACTGCTGGTTTCCAAAAAGCACCTGGACTTTGAAGCACTCTCTAATCCATCCTCCAGCCTCCTCTCTTGCCCTTGAGGGGTCCAAGTCTCAGTTCAGTAAGCACAGCTGATAGGACAGGAATGAAAGCAAATCATTCAGCCTGAGGGCAGAGTCTGGGCTGCTGCTAGGAACTCAGAGGAACACAGGCTTAGGAAGGGATTCCCGAGACTGCCTCCACCCAGAAGGCCTCCAAGACTGTCCCCACGCTGAGAGTCCACGCAGGGGAGCGAGGCTAGAGGCCTTTCTGAGAGAAGGCTGGGGCTCAGGTGTCTGTCTTGGTCACCACAAGTTGTTGGCTTGGTTGAGCTAAGGTCACTTGTGGTCCCTCAGCAAGGAGCCGTCCTTGAGTGAGAGAGAGAGAGAGAGAGAGAGAGAGAGAGAGAGAGAGAAGGAGGGACGGAGGGAGACGGACTAGGTAAGACCCCCTGGCTGTCCATAGGCTGGGGAACCAGGAGGTGGACAGCACTCAGCGGGAGGCAGGCACCGCCCCCTCTCACAGCCACAGTCTCACGCTGCCAGGGGCACACTTGGTGCCTTTCTCTTCTCCAGCTCAATTGCTTATTCTGCACGTCAGGTGTTTGAAGCACATCTGGATGTGCCCCCTCACCGCCTGCCGAGAAGCAAGGGGCCTCTGTGGTGGGATGAGTGCCAGCGGGGGGAGGGGGCCCAAAGCTGTCCCCGCCTCTCTTCCACTTCTCCCCAGCCAGGCTGTGTCCAGGGACTGTCTTCATCTCTGCCAACAGCTGGGATGTTTCTAAAGGAAAGCCAGGTCTGGTACTGCTGCCTGCCAGAGAGCACATGCCCTTAGAGGCTGCCCCCGCCCCCCACCCCGGGCCACAGCCTTCCTCACCTGAAATGTGCTACAGCCTCTAGGCCGCGGCGTGGAGGACCCTCGGACAGAGACCCCACTCACCCTCTGCTCAGTCTGATGAGGGGAGCGGAGAATGTTTCGGGGACCAACTCGGGAGGATTCGCGGTCGTCACTGGGACCTCATCCCCGACTCACCGTGCAGGGTTTGTACCCACTCCCTCACACCCTGGGCAGGAAGGATACCCTGGCTAAGTCCGAGCTCCCAGGGAGGGGGGCTGGGCATGGTGGGAGGGGCAGCTCTGGGAACAGGAAGCTGGGTCCCCACTCCCAGCGGACTCTGCTGCTGGTGTCCCTCCTGCCTGGGCACAAGTGCCCTCCCTCCTTCTCCCCTCACTGAGCTCCTGCAGTTGGGGTGACAAAGGAAGGGCACACTCCTTGGAGTTAGGAGCCTGGGGTCTGGCCTGGCTAGCCCCACCCCTTCCTCTCCACCCCACCTGAGGGCAGCACCCCGAGTCACGCTCTGGGGCACACCCCAGCAGACACACCCTGCTGCTGTCTGCTCACAGAGCAATGAGCCTTGACTGGAAGAATTGACAAGATCATCAACTGAAGTCTCAGCAGCAGGCACGGGGGTGGACTGGGGGCCCCCTGAGCACCATGCTCCGAGATGTCAGGTGCGATACACATAGGAAGCTTCCGCTCTTAGGTCACATGTTCTTTTGGAGCTGAAGCTAGAACCAGGGATGATTTCTCTATTCCACTCCATCTCGTGCAGAGAGGGTTGAAGATGGCATCCAAGAAATGACAGCATAAATTAAACGTGGGACTGACAAAGGAAAAACGAGTGAGGGGCTATAAACGGATCCAGAAGCAAAGCTGAGAGTTGCCTTTCACAAGGACGTATTCACTTGGGAACAGGCTGTGATATAATAAACAATATAACCGGCCTTTGTCCTGGGGTTCCTGGCACAGAGCTTCACACTCCCTTGGAATTTCCTGAGCCGTAGGGGTCTTTGTTGTGCTAACGAGGTGACTCTTGCTGGGCCCCTTGAGAGCTTCAGGATGGGAGCCGGTCACCAGAAAGGTCAACCACCGGCGGTTAGAGGGTTGGAAATGTCAGTGCCGGATGGAGGGGGGGTGGGGGCCTGGAGACTGAGTTCCGTCGTTTGGTCAATGATTCATTGATCCTGCCCCTGTTCTGAAACCTCAGTAAAAACTCTGGACACCGAGGTTCAGGGGAGCTCCTAGTTAAACACAATGATGTGTCAGGAGGGTGATGTGCCCTGACTCCAAGGGGAAGGACACGGAAGCTCTGGGTTCAGGACCCTCCCGGACCTGCTCTATGTGCGTTCTTTATAATGAAACTGTAATTGTGAATACAGCACTTCCCTGGGTTCTGTGAGTCTTTCTAACTAGTTATCAAGCTTGAGGGGATCGTGGAGCTCCTGAATTTGTAGCCCCTTGGTGAGCAGTGCAGGTGGCCTGGGGACCCCACTTGTGGCTGGTGTCTGCAGGAAGCTCAGTCGTGTGCAGCACTCCGCCCTCCACTTGTGGGGTCTGACACCAACTCTGGGTGTCAGAGTCAGAACTGTGTTGTAGAAGCCACCCCACGCCTAGTGGCGGGAGAAACAGAACACGGGCACGAGCTTCTCAAGCGCCAACACAGAACAAAGATGCTCGCTGAGCTCATCCTTAAATTAAAGGCAATCATGAACTTCAGGGGGCTCTTTTCCAGACCCTCCAGAGAAAGAGGCAGCGTCACAGGGAGCACACCCAGGACATCCAGCTGGACTCACAGGGCAACGATCAGTGCGGCGGCAGCCCTGGCCAGGTTGAAGTGGAGGCTCTGCGGCCCCAGCGTGTGGATGAAGGGCCCTCCCCACACCCGCACCCCAATCTCCTCCACGTGATCAAGGTGCTGAGATGCCTCTCCTGGTTTCCTGAGACTGTGAGCTGCTTCAGGTGGAAATGGGGCCTGAGGCAGCTGGCAAGGAAAACAGAACGTCCTCGCACCTCTCCTCTGCCCAGGGTCTCCTTGGGCAAACGAGGAACTTGGGCCACCCTTGGCCGCACAGGGCCCAGAGCTCCAGGGGAAGAACTTGAACTTGTCTCCAATCATTGTTTGCAGACATCTAGACACATAAAGACACATCCAGCGAGATGAAGGTGAAACCGAGTCCCCCTAAAACTGAGTTCCCCTGCCGAGTTTATGATTAACCTCTCTATCCAAAACTTTATTCCCCTTCTGGCCTTGCACCTGTTCCCCTCCGGATTGAGGAATGTCAAAGAAAAGGGGGATGGGAGCTGAGCAAGACGCTGCAGGGCCCTCCTGTGTACAGAGGCCTTTCTGTGTCCTCTGTTTCTTGTGTGTAGAAAAAGGCTTTAGTCTCCAAGGCCTTCCCTGAGTTCCAAAGAGCAGATTCAAGCAGTTACTAATTAGGGAGATGAGGGAAGGCAGGAACAAAGGAAAAGCAGTTAAGAAACAACAGTTCAGCAGTAACAGGGTCCTACTTGCTCCTCAAAGGCTATATGGTTGTTCTGCAGGAACTAACGCCCCCTCCCTCCCACCAGGTGGAGGGTGGTGACCACATGCTGAGGACAAGCATGTAGACCCCAGACTGGTTGGAGCCAGAGGTCGATGATTAAGATTTCTGAAACACTACCAACCAACCAGAAGAAATTCATGCCCCTTGCAGCCCTCACCCCCATCATACCTTTAAAAACCCTGACCAGCCAGGAAGATGGATTTGAAACAAGCCTATGTCTCCCATCTTCCCAGTTGGTGCTGTCAGTCAAGAAACATTTCTCTCCTCCAAACTCTGATGATTCAGCTTGTTTGGCTTCACTGTGTGTCGGGCACACGAACTTGGGTTCTACAGCAAAGGGGGCGGCGGCAAATGCCAGACCCTGGGAGGGTCAGGGGCAAAGACACGTGCGAAGGAAAAAGATTACACGTCTGCATCGCCCCGTGCTGAGCTTGGTCCCCATATTATCTCATTTAATTCTCACAAGGACCTGGGAGGGAGGCTCTGTGATTAACCTTACAGCCAATTTACATATAGGGAAACGAATCTCAGAGAAGTCAAGTCTCCCTGCTTCATCCTTGCCCCGTCCCAACTGTTTCTCCACACGGCAGCCAGAGTGATCCTTTACAAAGTAAATCAGAACATGTCATTTTCCTATGGAAGCACCTCCAGACCCCGCGGTGGTACCCAAAGATATCCCTGCCTGGTAACTTCCCTTGCAATCCCCTCTCCCCACACGTGAGAGACCAGCCTCTAACACACAACACACAGGAGACGGCTAATGCGATGGATGTCACTTCTGAGGGTAAGTTACAGAGACACTGAGATGCCTGTGTGATCTGCTCTGTCCTGCTTCCTTGCTCTGAGATAACCCAGCTCCTGTGTTGTGAGCTGTCCTATGGAGAGGCCCACAAGCAGGGAACTGAGGGAGTTCTCAGGCCTGGGAGGAATGACTCCTGCCAATGGCTGAGCTTGGAAACAGATCCACCCTTAGTCAAACCTTCAGATGAGACCGCTGCCCCAGCTACACCTTGACTGTGGCCTGTTTCGCTCTGAGCGTCTGCTGGACTTCCCTCTAAGCTCCACTGGTAACCGAGGTCTGGAGCTCCTGGGATGCCCACAAAGCAGGGCACTCTGGTGCAAAACAGGGTCGGGCCCATCTCCCCTCCGTCTCACCCCTGTTAGATGCCAGCAGACCAGTTCCCTGTGCTTCGTCAGCACTTGGTCAGCTGCTCTTCCTGCCTGTTCCCAGCCCCTCCCACAGGACAAGATGTGGTCCACAGAGGGTGGGGCCGGAAGTTGGACTAGGGCAGCTGACACCACGGGGCGTGTGAGCTTGTCTCCATCCCAAGGCCCAAAGCTCCCTCAGGGGGCAAGGCTGCCTTAGGATGCATTTTTTCCCTGGGGGGCCCCAGCTCCTCTTGACCTCAGCTCACAGTCTCCCAGGCAGCTGGAAGGGGTGGGGTCTGCTGCCCTCCCACCCCACCCCCGTTCTGTGCTCCCCCACATCTCTCTGCCCAGTGGGCTGCAAGCCTCTTGAGGGCAGATGCACGTCTGGGTACCTGTAGCCAGCCCAGGCACGGCCAGAGGAGAGACCAGGATGCTGACTGAACCAAACCCGAGTATCAGGAGATAGGCTGGGAGCTCTCTCCTGAGGCTGCGTGAGGCACAGTTACCTGAGGTCCAGCCCAGATGCGCCCCTTCTTCACCTGGCACCAGCTGGCACTACTTCTCCACCTGCCTTCTTTGCATCTGGCAGCTACTCTGAAGGACATCCATTGTTGGCGGCTGTGATGTGTAGTCCTGGGCAAGCCAGGGGAAGAAGCAGACACTACCCAGAAAGCTGAGGGGCACCACCACCCCTGTAACAGGAACCACCCCCAGAGCAGCGTGTGCATACGCAGATGAAGGCCGTAGACGCCACCCTTGGCCCGGCCGGAGCCAGGAGAGGTTTCTGAAAGGGATGGGGTCGTGTTCATTATCCCAAATTTGTCCAGGAAATCGTGGGTTGGGCTGCATTTATCTGAAAGAGTAGCTAAGCAGTCTGCACGAGGTGGGCTGGGGGATCTAGAACAAAACAATTCAAATCTCTTCTGGAAATAAAGTTCTGCCTGTGAAGCCAGAATTTCTGTTGACTGCCGCAGGTGGGGCTGTGACCCTGCCACGAGGCTAAGGCTGGCTGGAGCCTCCAGGCGCTGCTCACAGCAGGCCCACATGGGTACTCGGCTGCCCACGGCCCTGCCCTTGACCCTTTGAGGACACACCCATCCATGACCCACCACAGGTGGTAGAGCCTGGCTGGTTTCGGGGCTCAGTGGGGCCAGGGCAGCGGGACTCTGGAAGGAAAGGCAAGGGGAGGCACGTAGGTTTTTGCGAACAGCACACAGAGGCTGGCCTGGAATGCAGCCACCCCGCTACAGCGGAAGGCATCCCCAGGGAGCAGATTCGCTTGGCACCTGGTCACGGTAATTACAGCTGAACTTTAAAACCTAACGCAGCAAAACCGCAAATATTTAACATGTGCTCCTCCCCACAGGAGGCACGGAGGAAACAGGAGCAAATGGCCGGATTCACAACATGAACTCCGAGTCTGCTCCCAAAATGGGTTAATAAAGAAGCCAGCCGAGACGAGATGCACGACCCCCGGCAAGCGGGAGCCCCCTGCCCCCAGCGCCGCTCCTCGGGCTGGGGGCAGGAGCCCAGTCAGCCGCAGACTCTCAGCTCCCCTGAGGCCCGCTCCAGGACCACGCGGCACACACACGTGCACTGATACTCATGTGCACGGATGCACCTGCCCACAGGCCTGCAGGCCCCCAGCCCCAGCCCCCGTCCTCGGGTCTCACAGGCAGGACTCCTCGGGTGGTGCTAAGAGCTGCTATGGGAGCTGGTCCAGCCTCCCAGGTCAGCACGAGACTGGTCTGGCCCTGCTTTTCTAACCCAAGCTATGAAGATGGAGGACTTCCAGGAGGGGATGCCCACAGTACCAGGCCTCTCCCCTGGCAGGAACACAGACAGCCTCAGAGCAAGGAAACACACGGTTCTGAAGAAAGGGAGGTGATGTGGGAGCATCATAACTCAGGCGCAGCTGGGGAGCTGGACACTTGGCCGTCAATGGTTCCCACGTGACTCTGGACAGAGCGCATCGTCCCAGCAGGTGCACATGCTGGGAGGGGGACCCGTCAGGTCAGGAACAATCGGGGAGTGCGGCCAGGTCTGATGCTGGTGTGGGTTGGGAGCAGCGCTGAGGCTGGGCAGATGGGAGGCCCAGATGCGGGGCCAGCTGTCACTTTTTCTTCCGGCTCCCTTTGCTCACGACCCTCGGCCCACGTCTCGCTCGCCCCTTGCCAGGGGGAGCCCCTCCTTTGTGGCAGTTGGGATGAAGATGCAAACCCAGAGCCGCCCTTGCCAAGAGTGGGGCTGGATGCCGTTGTGGAGAGGCAAGTATTTGGTGGGTCTCTCTGCTCTGGGGAAACGGACCCAGCTCCATCCTATTTCCCACCCAGCAGGGAGATCTGAGGCCCGAGACCTTGCCACCACCCCTAGGCTGATGCCTCCCATTTAGGCGGCCCAAGGCCCAGTGTGGCCAGGCCCGCGTGACCTGGCTCTGTCCTCTGCCCTACCCACAGCTCCACCTTGCACTCCCAGCGGGCAGCACGGTCATCTCAAGAGATCAGTGGTCCACGAAGGCCTCAGGACAGAGTCAGGTCAACTCTAGTCCCCAGCTGACCACCCTCTCTCCCAGGTCCAGGGAGGGAATAAGAGGGATTGTGCAGGATGCCCCCACCCCCTGAGCACTGACCCTCCTGCCCCATCCCGGCTGCTTCTCTCTGGACTGGTAGGAGAGCAGGACCCCCTGCAGGAGAGAGTCCCGAGGGACCCCATTCCAAGCATCCCAAGTGGCAAGTCCAGCTGAGCCCAGGCCCCCGCCCAGCCCACCCTGAGCCGAGTCTCCCCAAAGCGTCTACCATGACCGGAAGAGGGGACACAAAGGGACAGGGAATGCTGGGGCCAGAGGTCACCTGTGGCTGGATGCCCCAGCCTGGCTCTCCTAGCTTCTCCTCCCACCTGACCCCTTCCCTGCTCACACCTCTCTACAGAGACCCCCAGAGTCCCAGGTGAGGACCAGGTCGGGGGGCAGGGGCAGGAAGAGCCACAGAGAAATCCGACCTCTCACTCGTGTGGCATTTGGAACAGATGTGGAAGGGAAGGAGGGAGGAGTCACTTCTGTCTACTAAGGAGGACACCAAGGCGCCAGGGGGGAGGAGCTGTCCGAGAAGGGCACGCGCTACCTCCAAGACCCCACCCAGGGCCCAGCAGGGAGCCCGGGCTGGCGCAGTGGCCGAGGAACACGCCCCTTGGTCTCTAATTTTCACCTTCCACAAATTTCATGACCGAAAATTCCAGGTTTGAAGGATTAGACCTTCAGGCTCAGCTCTCAGAATGAGGGTCCTGGAGGAGCCCCGACGGCAGCCAGGGGACGCACTCCAGGATGGGACGCCCTGGGGTTGTCTCTGGGGCTTTGAGGGCTCAGCCTGGAGCTAAAGGGAGGTGCCCTGCCAGGCTCGGGACCTCCCAGCTCTGATCAAGGCTCTGTGACGTGCAGACCTGTAGACCTAGAGACCCAGCTGCGACCCCTCAATCACACCCACAGCCACCCAGCTCCTGACACATCCACACAGTGTGACACACCTGCGCGCACACACACACACGCTCACGGCCCTCGTAACATCTGCCTCCCCACCCCAGGCACGTCACACGCACAGCTGAATTGGACGGCTCCCCAGAGCTCGGAGAAATCACTACCGGCCCCCCTTCCGCATCACCTGCTGGGTCCCTTCTCCAGGGATCTGCCTTGGAGCAGCTGCAGGCTGGCTCTGCTCCAGCCTGGCCCCTAGCTGGGGTTGGCCCAGGTGGGGCCCCTCCCTCTGGGCCCCCTGGAACAGCCGCGGAGAGGAGGGGCTGCTGGGGATGGCCCGGCCCCTTCCCCTCCCCCTCCCCCAAGCGGCCACTCTGGGCAACTCCAGGCTTGCTAGGCCCGCCATAGGCAGCAGGCCCTCAGCAGACCCTCTTCTGCCCTGAGGGTTCCAAGGGCGGCAGGCGGGAAGGAGACTGGTGCAGGGGGCAGGCCCAGGCCTGGCCTCCACCCTCTCCAGGGCCATCCCCGGCAGATGGGGCCCACGCAGCAGCACCCTCTGGGCCCGCTCCTGCACTCAGTGGGGGAGGGGCGTCCTCCAGGCCGCAGGCGCACATTCTAAGGTGTCTTCAATTATTCACAGACACTTGGAAGAGCTGCCTGCCTGCTGGAACCCGGCAGCCATCCACGGAGGACGGCTTCCGGCTCCTCTGGCGGGATGTCAGAGGGGTCCTGGGTGTCTCTATCCAGGATGGGAGGCCCACTGTGAAGGCGAGGCCCCCCATGCTGTCCACGGGGAGAGAGGAGCTGGCCCAGCATCTTCCCCTTCTGAAAGGCTGCATGGGGTTAGGGGCCCCACGCCAGGGTGCAGGTACTACCTGTGGGTCAGGATCTCTAGGGAGGAGGGGGAGGCAACAAAGCAGGAGGCAAGACGGGACCGGGCCAGGGAGTCTGGGGTAGGGTTTGGGTTTCATGGGCAGGAGCCAGTTTAGGGCCTGGGTGGCTGGTAACCAGGGGAACTTGGTCAAGGGCATGTGGCCAAAGGCCAGGGTCATGGAAAGCCTGAAGCCAGAGGAGTTGGCCTCACCCAGGGCCTGCAGAGTGGCTGTTGTGAGCCCCCATGAAGGGCTGGGGCACTGAGGAGGAAGGGTCTGCACCTGTTCGTGCCCGGGACGTGAGACCTACACCAGGGAGAAAAGTGTCCACATCCTGTTCCTGTCCACCCAGTCACCCCGTTCCCATCCCATCAACACCCACTTTATCCCCTCCACACTCTCAGCCCCTGCAGCTTGGATGGGGCAACACCACACACACACAGAGGGACATGTGATCCAGCTGGACCAACCAGCTTAGTGACAAAGCTAGGTGATAATGGAGGCCTGGAGATGCCAGGGCCACCCCCCTGGGGAGAGGCTGCCTGGGAGTGAAGCCCATAAAGGGAAAGCAGAGGCGAAGAATGGAGAAGCTGAGTTCTGATGACGGAGACAGCACCTGAATACAGCCCTACCTGATGCCATCCATTTCAACTGAGATGTCCCTGTCAACCCAGGACCCTTCTCCCTACGGATTCTCCTCCTCTCTCTGGCACCTGCGTTCTCCAGCAGGAAAGGTACAATGGGTGAGAACAGAGCTCCAGCCACCACTCCTCCCTTCTAGCACCAGCTAAGGGGGGAGCGACACTGAGATGGCCCAGGGTAGGGCATCCTGCAGGCACCCCTCTCTCGGAGGGAGGACTCAAAGGGGTACCCAAGGGGGCTGCAGCCTCTGGCACGTACAGCAGCACCCTGATGACAAACAGAGGCACCTGGCACACACCTTCATGTAGACACACACATGCGTAGATACATACGTGCACAGACACCGGCTTCTAAACGCCTGCGCACGCACACACACAGACACTCAAGAGATACGCACACAGACACACACACACATACAGACACACACATTCTCAAGCAGATGTTCACAGTCATATGCACACACTTACAGATAAGCCCTCAGGCACACCCCAAAGGCCAGGCGTTCACGCTCTAGGCTGCTCACACGCACACGTGCACTCACGAGCCCAGGGCGTGCTCACGTTCCCACTAAGCCACGGTGGGATTGCGTGTTGGGAGTGGAAGTGTGACCTGCTGAGCACTCTCGGCCTGCAGGGGAGTGGGACAGAGCCTGACACTGCCTCCTGGTCGCCAGCAGGCCTCGGAGGAGAGCCGTGGATCTCGGGAAGGGTGAGTGCCAGGTGGAAAATGACGCGCTGTCCCTCAGCACTTAGTGTGCTCATACCAGCAGCCCGCGCCAGGTGAGCTACGGAATTCAAGGAGCAGGGAAGGAAAGGGCCGCGCAGGGGTGCGGGGCGGGGTGCTGCGTCAGCAGTTACGCTCGGCTGGGGAACAGTCCTTTCTCTCCAGAAACCTCGTCTCAGCAGTCACGCCCCTTCCAGGTTTGTGTCCCAGTCGTGAGGGCCCAGCCCAGGTTGGAGAGGGGAAGGGGCGTAACCAGCGAACAGAGGGAAACTTGATGACAAGACCACAGGAACACTGGGTGTGAGGAAATGTCAGCATTTGGGCCTTTTCCCTGGAGATACTGGAAAAATTAAGCTTTCTCTCGTTTTCCTGAAAGAATTCAGTCCACAGCCAGGGCTATAGCTTCAGTCTATCAATTAGCCTTTATTGACCTCCCTGTGACTTCCTTCTTATAGTGCATTTACCCATCCATCCATCCATCAGTCTGTCTGTCCATCCATCCATCTATCCACTCACCAACCTGCCCACCCATCCATCCATCCAACTGTTGATCTGTCCATCTGTCCATCCAGTTGTTCATCCATCCACCTACCTACGCATGTGTCCACCCACCCACCCATCTGTCCATCCATCCATAGGTCCTTCCTTCTTCCCTCCCTCCCTCTCTCCCTTCCTTCCTTCCTTCTTTCATCTGTCCATCTATCCATCCTTCCATCCATTCAACAGTTATTAAGCACTTAGCAGGTGCTAAGTCCTGCATCCTTTATGGTGATGGGAGGTGAGAAGGTGGCTGGAGGTGGACAGAGACAGGAACAGACCTGGGCCCTGTCCTGAGGGTGCCCAGTCTTGGAGGACAGAGGACCGAGAACTGAGAGTAGACTAGACTGTTGTGAGCAGGCTCAGGGCGCCCTCTGCTGGTGGCAAGGCACATGCACAGCTCTAAAGCCAATGGGGGCTCTAGGGACCTTGGAACTGGGCTTCAGCTGGTGGTCACAGGGCTCCCAGAAAGGGACCTGAGGGACCACCAGTGTTCCCACAAAGTTTTCATTTGTGGATATGTGGACTTTGGGCTTCCTGGTGCTACATGCCAGTCACAGCTGGGACAAATGGCTTTGAACCTGGGGATGGCCATAGGCACAGGCCAAGGACAAACAGAACATGTCTGGTCCGACCAGGCTTCGGCCGCCCTTGCTTGGGCCAGGTCCAAGCACCATTTCTCCCTGTGTCCAGGCTGAGCCAGAGCACGGCCATCCCTGTTGTGGGCTCCCCCACTTCTGACCCCAGTTCCCAGGCTAGGCTGACCCTGCAGGGGGAAAGGAACCAATGGGTGGCATTTAGGATAGGCAGGCAAGGTCCTGCCCTTGGTAGCTCTGGCCCTTCACACCTTTGCCTGCCCAGCTCCCTGCCTGCTGCATCCTCATGGCTTTGGAGTGGAGACGTTGCCCAGCTCTCATCAGGGCAGGTGCTGCAGTCCACATGGGAGCCCCAGAGGGTTAAAAGAGGGAAAAGGTTGCCCCCTGCAGCGAGCAGACACCAGGACTGGCAGCAGAGCTTCGGCTGGGCGTGACTTTGGCTGGCGAACCGCAGCTAAGGGGATGGAGTGCGGTGTGTATGTATGTGTGTGTGTGATGTGTGTGTGTGATGTACTGTGTGATGCGGGGTGTGTGTGCGTGTGTACACGTGTGGGTGTGTGTGGACCGCAGGGCCCACACGGCTCCTCCCTGCCCCTCCCAAGGTACCAGGAACCTCAGGTCCTTTCCCTCCTCTGTCAGGCCGGTTCTCTGGTCGGGAAGGTCTGGCCGGGAGTTGCCACCGCTCAGAGGGGTAACTCCAGCCTCTGCAGGAGAGAGCCACCGAGGCACACAGCGGGGCTGCCCCACCTCCCAAACGCTGCCCGTGGAGCAATCAGTGCTGAAGCTCTCGCAGCGGGGAAGCCGGAGCCCAAGTGTCTCCTTGTGGCCCTAAGCCTTCCCATCGTCACCCAGCAGCTGACACGCTGAGTGTGCAGTGGCACTGTCATGACACAGGCCGGCGGCCTCTCTGGTTGGCTGGAGAGATGTTTGCAGGAGACAGTCACAGGCCGTGTAAAGCCCGGCTTGTTGTGCGTGGTTCTGGCCCCCCTGCACACCTGTCACCCCCTACCCAGGGAACCCCAAACACCTACCCCTTCCTAGCCTTGGGCAAACTCCATTCCTCTCAGCTTTGGACACTGAATCTGCCCCACATCTTTCAAAGACATTCCCCGTTCCTTTTCCCTAGAACAATTCCAAAGTAAGCTCAGGATTTCCGAAACAGAAGCCAAAAGTAGAGGTAGGCGTCTCCTCAGATACAAACCCGCTCCCTCACAAGGACACAGAGAGACTCGGAAGGAAAAATTCAACTGGGACTAAACACAGATGACTGTCACCACGGCTTATCCGGCAACTCGGCACAGCCCCTTCCTGCCTGCCCTGCAGGTTCCCCTCCCTCACAGACACAGGGCCCCCTACCCCAGGCCTGTGTCTCCCTCCAAGCCTGTCCTTTTCCCCCGTGGAGAGGCCTTGCTCTGATCCAGCTTCTCCAGTTTAAGGCCCCCCGCCTCCCGACCCACATCCGGCCGACAGAAGGTATTTGCCTTATATCAAGGGAAGTGTAAACGGTTTTTAAAAAACATTTTAGCAGCTTCAGCAACAGTTTGGAAAACATGTATTATTTTGGAGGTGTCAGATGCCCCCCCCCACCGTCTCTGGCTCTAGAGTGTCACACCTGTGACACCACCGGGGGAGAGGGGCTGGCAGGCAGGGCAGTTCCAGGCCCTGGAACCAAGCCTGGGGTCCAGAGCCCGCCGTCACGCACAGCAAGAGCTGGGAATCTCCTTCCCTCTCTCCCAGCAGCAACAGGGATTCAGGATTCAAAGGGCAGCTCCATAGGCCTCACCCACAGCCGTGCTCTCACCCCAAACCCACCCCCTCAAGCCCTAGGTGGCTATAGCTCCTCTCCATTGGGTCCAATGGGGCCCGAGAGCCCCTGGCTGAGTCCGCGCTGCTTCTGTGCCCTCCCCTGCAGACCAGGAGGTTTCTGGGTGGACACAGTGGATTGAACGTATGCATTTATCTCATCGTCCTCCCAAGATTCTAGTGTAATGACAGCCAAGGAATAAAACAGATAGAGGCCCATGGGAGCAGAGACCTGGAGGGGGACAGCAGCAGATGACAGATTCCAACAGATTTTTGGAAGTTGGAGAGTGGCTGGAGGGTGGTAACAGATTCCACAAGGTGAAGGAGACGTGTAGCTGAGCTTGCAGAGGTGCGGATGCAGGGTTGATCTGTGTCACGGAAGCCAGGACTTGGAGAGGCACAGCTGCCATGGCTGATGTGTAGGCTTGAAAGCCCAGCAGCCCCGCAAACTGTCCCCTAATCACCACCTGCACCCTGACCCCACCCGGCAGGAGATGGAAGATCTCACCTCTGATGAGACTGCAAAGGGCCTGAGGACTCCAGGCTGGGAGGGGAGCAGGGCAGCTCTGAAACAAGAGGATTAACTGCATATGCCAGGGGTCTCCCCCTCAGGCTGGAGATTGCAAATCTCTGTTATGGGTTAAGTTGTGTCCTCCCAAAATTCATATGTTGAAGTCCTAACCCTCAGTACTTCAGAATGTGACGGACAGGGACTTTAAAGAGGCAATGAAGTTAAAATGAGGTCATGTGGGTAGATTCTAATCCAATATAACTGGTGTCCTTATAAGAAGAAGAAATTCAAATACAGATACAGACAGATCATGTGAAGACACAGAGAGGAGACGGCCAGCTGTAAGTCAAGGAGAGAGACCTCAGAAGAAAGCAACCCTGCTGACACCTTGATCTTGGATTTCTAACCTCCAAGACTGTGAGAGAATAAATTTCTGTTGTTTACGCCCCCCAGTCTGTGGTAGTTTGTGGCAGCCCTAGCAGATAAGACACTCTCCCTTGGAAGACTCCAGGTAGATGGCTGATTCCTCCCCACACTTCATGAAGTAAAGCCTGCCCCCGACCTTACTTCAAACAATCAAGGTGTTTGGTGACCTGCTCTCAACTATGAATCGATATCTAAGGATCATCAAGCATCTGAGGACAGCCTCCAACACAAGAGAGACCGAAAGAAGCAAACACATAAAGATGACCCTAGAGGAAACAGAAATAATTCATGAACCAGCCAAAGACTGCAAACACCATTTCGTGTTTAAATAAACCAATGGTACATCTTTACAATGAATACCATAAGGTTGTTAAAAAGGGTGAAAATAATCTTTATGTGTCTATGTGGAAAGAGGTCCACCATGTAGCATTAGGTGAAAGAAAATAGATTACAGTGTGCAGAATGTGACTGCGTTTATGCAAATTACACGTACATAAGGGCCTGGCAGAGGGTGGTAGGCAGGCTTGCAGTGTTTATGGGTTGAGAATATCTTCTAAATGGACTCACGCATGCCTATGGCTTTCCTGACCTCCAGGCTTGCCCAGTTACCTCTGGACCCATAGAGGCATTCGTGTTTGACCTGGAGGCCCAGGAACTCATATACCTGCCTGAAGAGGCCAGCATGAGGCCAGGCACACAGCAGATGCTCAGTAACTGCTTACTGGATAAACAGATGGATGGATGGATGGATGGCTGGATGGATGGATGGATGGGAGGATGGCTGGCTGGTTGGACACGATCACAGGATCATGCAGGTAGCTAGAGGACAACTGAGGTCAGCTAACCCAGCAAGGAGGTGAGGGGCATCCTGGACGCTGAGCTGTCTGCCTGCTGAAGACCTGCACACCTCTAGGACTCCTGTCACCTCCTGTCTGAGCAGACAGCGACGCCCAGAAAGGAGGTTGAACCTGTTGAGTTGCTAAGGCAACCAGAAGCATGCTGGACGCAGAGCTGACAGTCCCAGGAAGTCTTATCTTCCATTTCTTAAATCACAGCCCTATCAGCCCTACCTCAAGGCCTGTTCCTATCAGTTCAGAAACCAGCCCTCTGGGTCTGCTTTCCCTCCCTGACCCCAGTTCCAGGAGAAGTTGCGAGACGCCAGCCAAGACCCCTAGGTTCCCCACCCCTGGGAATGGGAGTCCCAGCTCCCGAAAGAGCTCAGGTCATGCAGGGGACAAGGCATGGGATGGCACAAGCCAGAGAGTGAATTGGGAGCTGCAGGCCATTCACAGAACACCCATGGCTTGGACCAAACAGCAGCGCTGGGAGAGTGAGTGAGGGGAGGACCAAGGGTGAGCCAGTGACTTGCTTGAAGACAGGGCTGGAGTTCTTTACTGGCTGGAGCAGAGGGGCAGCTCAGATGCCAACAGGGCAAACATGAAAACAGCTGGGCGAGCATCCTGGATAAGCCGTCTAGAGAGAAGGGGGTGTGTGGGAGAAGGCGGCAGCCGGCGTCTTTGGCGCTGGGGTTAGGGGCCTGTGGAGGGAGGGGCTGGCTGGGTTTGCAGGGAGGGTGCAGTGGGGACACTGTGTTGGAGACAGTGTTGTGTGTCAGCAGGCTGTGCCTTCCCCCTGATGGGCAAGGCTGCTCTGCGAAGCCGGAGAAGTTCTGAGGCTTCGGGCAGTGTAAGCAAGCCTGGCGTCAGGATCCCACCCCAGGAGGCGGGATAGGGAAGGCGGGGCTGGAACAGGGGCCATGGGGAAGGCAAAGCGAGGGACACACCCAGCTGGGTCAGGTCCCAGAGTAGGAGAGCATGAGATGAAAGAGCTGTCAGGATTCTGGAAGGACCCAAGCCTGGGCTTTGTCATCTGATGATGAAGAGATGTTTGCCTGTGACCTCTGATGAGGCCTGGAAGCAGCCTGCCCCTCTCTCTAAGGCTTGCTGGGCCATAAAAGTCTCCTAAACCAGTGTGTCTCAACCTCAAAGCGCATTCAAACCACCTGGGAATCTTATCAAAATGCAGATTCTAATTCAGCAGATCTGGTGGCAGGCCCTAGAGCCTGCATCTTTAGGAAGCTCCCAAGCTTTGCGGCTGCTGCAGGTCCACAGCCACACTTTAAGTAGCACGATTCCAATTATGAACCCTTGCTGCTGGCAATGCAGAATCCTGGGCCCCACCTAGACCCAGAGAATCAGAATCTGCATTTTAGCAGGTTGTCCAAATGATCTGTAGTTATGTTAAATTCTGAGAAACACTATTCTGAATCCAATGGCTTTCAAAATCGCTTGCACGGCGGAGTTGCCTGGGGAGCTCTGCAAACTTCCGCTGCTTGGATCTCTTCCCCCAGAGATTCAGATTTGATTGGTCTTAGGCATGGGGCAGCTTGGGCATCAGCTTTTTAACATCTCCACAGGTAACTCTAACGCGGAGCCCAGGCTGAGAACTGTTATTCTAAGTTGTGGCTGCCCCTCCCGGTGCCAAGGCAGATGGAAGCTGTGGTATGCAGGCTGCCCTCACCCAGCCCTGTGCTCCTCAGCCAGGCTCTGTCTGGAACCCGTGGCTCAAAAAAACCTGGCAGATTCAAAACCCCAATCTCATCCTCTCCGGCAATAACAGTTTGAAATGCTCGCGTTTTGCCTGGTAGCTACATGCCTCAAAGAATGAAGACCCCGGGGAGGGAAAGAGGGTCGTGCTGGTGAGCATGCCCCGGTGGCATTTGAGATGGTGCCTCAAAGACAGCTGAGGAGGGAGCCCGTCACTTCACTACTGCTGCGACGGTACCTGCCAGGGTCACCAATCCTTGTTCTTCTGCTTGGAGAGAAGATACTGGAAGATGTGGCACCTCCACAGATCCCCACGGACCGGGAGAAGCCACAGGCGGCAAGTGGAACCTCATTTCACCCACCCACTGAGCTACACTGGTTCCTGAAACAGCAGCGAGCGTGGCCAGGCTACAGACCCTTCACGTGTGTCAGGCATGGAGGGACCTGCACCAGGTGATGCTGGGGTTACCTATGGCAGGTAGGGGCTGTGAGTACCAGAAACCCCAGGGCTGGGCTCAGGGCCTCATTGCTGGTGCGTGGCTGCTGTCCATGGGGTGAGGGCCCACACTGGTTGGACAGTCTCCATCTACATCATTTCTGAAGGAATCACAGACTAGGGGGCTATGGGGTTTTATAGCATGTTCCTATAAATGAGGTTGGACAGATGGTGGAGAGAGAGCTGGATATACAGATAGGCAGGATGCAAGGGCAGAGGGTGACCAGGGCAGGAGCTAAGCAGGGTTCCAGCACCTTAGCTGGCGTGAGGGGAGTCCTGAGACTACAGCAAGGACGTCCTCTCTCCAGCTTTTGGCTCAGGGCTGCCCCCACTCAGGGTGAGGTGTTTCCACTCTTAGGCTTCTGTGGGACAATCTGCCTAAAGTAAGGTCTAAAATTAAGGCCCAATATCACATGCTGCCTTGACACCCGGTGAAATCAGGAGGGCCTCCAATGGCCCAACTGCAAGCCCCCTCCCCACTCTGCTCCTGCAGAGGAGGTCCCCTAGCCAAACAACACCTATCAAGGGGACCAGGCACAGTTTCTGCTTTCCCTGAGGAGCAGGTTTCAGTGCCCTACCAGCCCATGGAATTATTCAAACAAATCAATGACATCCTCCCATGGGAACCAGGGGGCACCCCACCCTCTTGATACTACTAGCTTGCCTCCCGCAGCCCCTGCTTGTTCTCTCTCCATGTGACCATAGGGGCAAGGCGTGCAGTGTCCTTCTTCCCCAGGCTGTGAGTGACTGATCAATGGCTGTGGAGCTCATCTGTCCAGTGTTGAGGGTTCACCATCCCCATAACCACAGGCTGGGAATCCTCTATTACCAGTGAGGTGAACAGGAGGTGATTAAACAGGTGCCCAGCTCTAAGAGTGGGGCTACACTGAGAGGGGCCAGTGCAGAGGCTCAGAAGATATACATTATACTTCCAGAGCTGAGCCGCATTTGAAAATAAAGTCCAAAGTTTATTACTATCCCTATTTTCCTCCCTAACAAGATTAAGATCTTAGAATGCTTAAATCCAATTGCTGTCCCCATACACACTTCCATGTTATTGCAGTTCCTAAACTTGCAAAATGAGTGTTTATTTTTTTTACAGTAAATATTCACATTTATCTACATACCTACAACTTATTTCCTTACCATTATTTCTTGCATCCCATTCTTTCTGGTTAAATTTTCTTCTTACGGAATTACACTTACACAGTGACTTATCATCAAAATAAAGCCACTTCCGGGAGTGAGGGGAAGTGCTGATGATAATTGCACCAGGCCACAGGTATAAATCGGGGCTGTCCCAAGCAAACTGGACCCATGGGGAGAGGGTTTGATGCCTTCTGAGGGTGCTATTTATAGAGAGGCTGCACCCCAGTTCGGCACCTTAGTCAGGCCAGAGACCTCACCTCCTGTCTTTGTAGACATCAAGACCCCAGTCCTGGAGGTGGGACGTCTAGAATGACTGAGTGAGGAGCTCGGCAAATTCCTTCCCTCAAAGAAATGACAGAACAGGAAAAAAAAAATCAAAACAACTGTTTAAGAACTCTGGAAATTGACCAACGGTATACAACACATTCGGAAACATTTATTCAAGAACTTCTACTGAACTCTAGGAAGAATAAGGTAAGCCTATGGCATTTTAGCCTGGGGCTGCTTCCATCACCCCGACTCAGTTCCCTGGTGGTTGAAGTTCTACCAAGGTAGAGCAGGCCAAGAAGATGGAAACGTTCCATGCCCAGGAATGTTGCTGAAAATAATAATTCCAAATTCTCAGCTAGCCCAAGGTTGTGATATGGGTTGAGGGAAGCAACAGACCATGCAGAAATTTAAAGTGAGATCTAGGAAATGAGACAACTAAAGTGGACTCCAGATAAAACCATGCTTAGAGGGAAATTTATAGGTGTAATATCTGTATTAGAAAAGAAGGATCTCAAATTAATGACCTAAGCTTCTGCCTTAAGGAACTAGAAAGAGAAAAGAAGAGCAAACTGAACTCAAAGCAAGGAGATAAAAGGAAATAATAAATATCAGAGTAGAAATCAATGAAATAGAAAACAGAAAGAACAAAAAGACAAAAACAGTGAAACTAAAAGCTGGTTCTTTGAAAAGATCTACAAATTTGACAATCAGGAACAAAAGAGGGGCCATCACTAACGAATATAAAGAAATACTATCAACTTTTTTTTTTTTTTTTTTTTTTTTGCGATACGCGGGCGTCTCACTGCCGTGGCCTCTCCCGTTGCGGACCACAGGCTCCGGACGCGCAGGCTCAGCGGCCATGGCTCACGGGCCCAGCCGCTCCGCGGCATGTGGGATCCTCCCGGACCGGGGCACGAACCCGTGTCCCCTGCATCGGCAGGCGGACTCTCAACCACTGCGCCACCAGGGAAGCCCCTATCAACATTTTTATGCTAACAAATGAGACAACTTGAGTGAAATAAACAAAGCCCTAGAAAGACATAAATTACTGAAGTTGACTCGAGAAGAAACAGAAAATCTGAATAGACCTATAGCAAAGAAATTGAGTTAGTAATTTAAAAATCTTCCAGCTCCAGATGGCTTCATTAGCAAATTTTTCTAAACATTTAAAAAAGAAAGAATGCCAATCCTTCACAAACTCTTCCAGAAAAACAAAGGAGGAGGAGGAGGAAATACTCTCAACTAATTCTAAGACCTATGTTAATCCAGTACCAAAGCCAGACAAAAAACATCACAAGGAAAGAAAACTACGGACAACTATCCCTTAAAAAATTCCACAACACAGGGACTTCCCTGGTGGTCCAGTGGCTAAGACTCTGCACTCCCAATGCAGGGGGCCCAGGTTCAATCCCAGGTCAGGGAACTAGATCCCACATGCTACAATTAAAAGATCTCACATGCCGCAACTAAAGATCCCGCACGCGGCAATGAAGATCCCCCACACCACAACTAAGACCCGGTGCAGCCAAATAAATAAATATTAAAAAAAAAAAATTCCACAACACAATCCTAGCAAAATGAATCCAGTAACAAATAAAAGAGATTATGTACTATGACCAAGAGGGATTTACCTTAGGAATGCAAGGTTGATGTATTAATGTAACATATTATATTTACAGAATAAAGGATAAAACCATAAAACATCTCAATAGATGTAGAACAAGCATCTGACAAAATCCAACACCCATTTAGGGTAAAAAAAATTTTTTTTCAACAAACTAGCAATAGAAGGAAACTTCCTCAGACTGGTAACGGCGATCTACAGAAATCCTACAGCTACCATTATACTTAATGGTCAAAGGCTGAATGAACGCCTTTAGGATCAGGAATAAGGCAAAGACGTCCACTTTCACCACCTCTATTTCATATTGTACTAGAGGTTCTAGCCAGTACAATCAGGCATGGGGAAAAAAAAGGCATTTAGATTGGAAATGAAGTAAAACGCTCTTTATTTGCAGACAACATGGCCCTGTATTTAGCAAATTCCAGGGAATTTTCACAAAAAGAACTAGAATTAATCACCAAGTTGCAAGGTACAAGATCAATATAGAAAAATCAATTTTATCTCTTTATATTAGTGATGAACAGTCCAGAAATGAAATTAAGAAAAACAATTTCAGGGAATTCCCTGGTGGCGCAGTGGTTAAGAGTCCGCCTGCCAATTGCAGGGGACACGGGTTTGAGCCCTGGTCCGGGAGGATCCCACATGCGGCAGAGCAACTAAGCCCATGCACCACAACTACAGAAGCCCACGTGCTCTAGGGCCCACGAGCCACAACTACTGAGCCCGCGTGCCACAACTACTGAAGCCCGCACGCCTAGAGCCCATGCTCTGCAACAAGAGAAGCCACCGCAAGGAGAAGCCCGCCCACCACAATGAATCGTAGCCCCTGGTCGCTGCAACTAGAGAAAGCCCACGCGCAGCGACGAAGACCCAACGCAGCCCCCCCAAAAAAAAGAAAAAAGAAAAACAATTTCATTCACTATAGCATCAAAAAGAATAAAATACTTAGGAATAAATTTAACAAAAGAAGGGTAACACTTGTATACTGAAAGCTATAGAATATTGCTAATAGGAACTAAAGAAGATCTAAATAAACGGAGAGGCATTCCACATTCACGGATTGGAAGACTCAATATTGCTAAGGGTGCAGTTCTTCCCAAGTTGACTGTTGGATTCAATGCAATACCTATCAAAATCTCAGCAGGCTTTTTGTTGGCAGGATAGGCTGATCCTAAAATTTACATGGGAACTTACACTGTCTTTACAGAGACTCAGAATAGTCAAAACAATCTTGAAAAAGATGAACAAAGCTGGAGGACTTATACTTCCTGATTTCACAACTTATTACAAACCCATAGTAATTAAGACATTGTCCTGTTGGTGTAAGGATCAACAAATAGATCAATGGAATAGAATTAAGACACCAGAAACAAACCTTTACATTCAAGGCCAATTTATTTTGACCAGACTGGCAAGATAATTCAATGGGGAAAAGATAGCCTTCAATAAACAGTGCTGGGACAATTGGATATCCACGTGCAAAAGACCCTTACCTCACACAAAACACAAAAATTAACTCAAAATGGATCATGGACATAGATGGAAGAGCTAAAACTATAAAACTGTTAAAGGAAAACATAGGGGAAAATCTTTATGACTTTAAGTTAAGCAGCGATTTCTTAGATACAAGGCCAAAAGAATGATCCATAAAAGAAAAAAAAAATGAACTGTAGTTCTTCAAAGTTAAAAATGTTTGCACTTTAAAAGACACCCTTAAGAAAATGAAGACGAACCACAGACGGGAGAAATGATTTGCAAATCTCATAAGTACTTGTATCTACAAAATAAAAATAACAACTCAATAAAAAGACAATTTAAAAGATGGGCAAAAGATTTGAATAGATATTTCACTAAAGAATCTATTCAAATGACTATTAAGCATGTGAACATATGCTCAATAACACTAGTCATTAAAATTAGAACCACAATGAGATACCACTGCACACTCACTAGAATGCCTATAATTAGAAAGACAGACAATAACAAGTGTTGATGAGAATGTTGAGAAATTGGAACCCTCATACATTGTTGGCAGGAATGGAAACAGTGTAGCCATTTTGGCAACAGTGTCTTTAAAAATTCAACATAAAGTTACTAAACAATCTAGCACAATCTAGCAATTCCACTCCTAAGTATCTGCCCAAGAGAAATAAAAAACCTGCATGTGAATGTTCATAGCACTATTATTCATAACAGCCCAAAAGTATAAACAATCCAAAAGTCCATCAACTGGTGAATGGGTAAACCAAGAATCCGTGGAATGGAATACTATTGAACAATAAAGAGGGATGAACTACTGATGCAGGCTACATGATGACAAGTGAACACAAACCTGATGCTAAGTGAAAGAAGCCCGATGTAAAAGACCACATATTGTATGATTACATTTATGGGCAAATCGATAAAGACAGAAAGTAGATTAGTGGTTGCCTGGAGCAACAGGGAGTGACTGCAAAGCACCTGAGAGATTTGGGATGGAAATTGGGGGCGGGGCAGAGGACAGTGGAAATATCCTAAAATTGGATCGTGGTGATTACAGAGCTCTGTAGATTTATTAAAATCCACTGAAGTGTACACTTAAAATACGTGACTTTTATGGCATGTAAGTTATACCTGAATAAAGGTGTTTTGTAAAAAAAGGCTCTAGTCGCAGGCTCGGTGGCAGGCGACCTCTGGCACTCACTGCTGCTTCGCTAATCCGTCTCATTTTCTGGCTCCTGGGATTTCCCTTTCCTTCTGGAGTTTTAAGGAAGTTGTAGGTTCTGCTTTGCCCAGGGTGGGTGGGCACATCACCGCTGTCAGTCACACTACCGATATTTGCTTTCTTGGAATTCTGGCATTTTCTGCTTCCCGAGGAGAGCTGTGTGTTCCTCTCAGTGAAGCAAATGGAAGAAATGAAAAACGGGCTCGGGGGAGGGATGTTCCAGCCTGGGTGTGAGCTCCAACTGACCTCCAGCGTTGGATCTCGCTCCCTCATCCCTCTGTCTAGGACACAGGATGGGTCAGATGGGGGGTCATGCCACACTAATGCCCTTCCTTTCTCTTTCTCTGGTGCGTGGGAAGTCCCAGCACGGTTTCAGCCTCAGACGCTAATTTACAGGTCCCCAAGCGGAAGGAGGCAGTTCTCAACATCACAGGGCTCCTGGGACCAGCTTGCTTGGGAAGGAGGTGGGAGTCGGGTGGGGAACACCAGGAATTCCCCATCACCCTACTCACTGTTGAGTTCCATGAGCGCAGGGACCTCACGGTCCGGTGCGTTGCAGAATCCCAGTGCCTGGCCACGTTGGGACTGCTCTCGCCGACTTTCATCCCAGTCCCCAGGAAGGGACAAGGCCCACACACATTTTGCAAGCCCTGTATATTGTACCTGCTTGACGAGCAGACTTGGTTTAAGCCCAGAAAATCCTTTAACTACTGCTGCTACTTCTGGCCGGGTTCTGGGAAGGAACTAATTCGAGCAGCAGTCACTCGACCTGACTTATTAAGAATGTGATTTCATTATTTGGTCTGTCCCGGTCGCGGGCAGGGGGTTACAATGACTGGTTTTGCCAAGTTCCTGCTGGAAGAGCAATTCATTCCTCACCCACTTCTGTGGTGACAACCCGCAGACAACTCCCACGCTGCTGCCCAAGTCGCCACCGTTGGTCAGCAGACACCTGGAGAAGCTCTGTCCAGCACTCCCTTGGGGCCTGGCTTGGAGTGAGTCCTGCCGGGGCTGGAAAGATAACGAGTTCCCTGCCCACCAGGGAGACCCACTACCTCTCTGTCCTGGGGCGGGGGGGGGGGGGGGAGTAGCTAGGGAGGGTGGGAGGGGGCAAGTCTCAGCCTGAGGGAGGGCAGGAGAGTGGACACAGCCTCTCCTTCCAGCCCATCCAACCAACAGGCGGTGACAAGCGTGACCAACCAACTGTAAAAACACCTTCTAAAGTTTGAGCTGCCACTTAAAAATCAGAAGAAATTATATATGTTACAGATTCCTTGTTTCTTTGAAAAACTAAAAAATAAAAAGGAGGATCTGGCCACGCTGGGCCCGCATTCCACACAGCGCTCCTGGCTAAGGCTGAGCGGCGGCCCTGCCCCAGGAGCCAGGGACCATCTGTTCCCCCCTCCCCTCCCCCACCCCGCTCCCTGGGGTCTCCCGGCCCTGGCAGCTCTGCGCTGATACATTTTCTGATGGGCCTGGTGACCCAACACCATTTTTTTAAATTGACATTCCCGCTCATCCCTTCCTCTTTCCTATCTCCCTCCCTGCGGGGCAGGCCCAGACCCTGAGGGCAAAGGTCGAAAGCACCCACAGATGCTTGTAGCCTTTGGAGAGGTAGGGTGGGGGTCCCAGACTCCTTCCAGGCTGCCTTTTCTCCCCAGGACCTAAGCACATTCAAACACACAACCAAAACGTGGTGAGGGGTTCACAGATCACCCCCTCGGTCCAACCTAGCTTGGAAACCACCTGGGCTGAGAACCACTGGCCAGGGACTGGACCCTTGGCCTGCTTTGAGGACAACCAAGCTGGGGTGAGCAGGTAGCTTGGGCGGGGAGAGCCTGCTCTATAGGTGGCCAGTCTTCAGGACTGCTGAGGAGGGCTGGGAAATGCCACGGCTGGGCCGCAGGGCTCGGTAAGAGGCAGCCCGCAGCTTCCTGCCTGGACCCCAGACGGAGAATGGGAAGACCCCCCCCGCCGGGGCTCTTCACCCCTCCGGCAGGAGCCAGCCAGCTGTTGGGGACAATGGAACCCATTTAAGTTCAGCTATTTTTCCCAGATAAATACAAACTTTTAAAAGCGAGACTTGTCCACTGAGTTCTACCATGATTCAAGTTAAAACTGCAGAGCCATAAATCCTGGGAGATAAGCTTTACCATGCAAATACCAGCAGACAGGTAACGCTGGGCTTCTGGCTTAGATGGCATCTGCCTGAGCACCCAACTTCCTGCAAAGATTTCGGGAAGGAGACCCACACCGACCCGAAGGCTACAAGAAAGGCATCATCATAATAGGAGGGGCCAGCATGCCCTCCTGGCGGCAGGCAGTCGGTGCCCAGGTGAGAGCTCCCCTTGGCCTGACCCGAGGGCATCCCTGATCGGCCCACCTCACCACGGACCCGCATCGGCCTCCAGAATCAGCCTCCAGCACTTCTGTTGTCATAACTACAACCATGACATTTTTGGGGTTTAAAAAAACAAGAACCAGCTACGGAGAAGGATGGCAGTCGTAGCAACAGCCTTGTCCTTAGACCAGGTTCTGGCAGAGAACCACTTCTCTGCTGCCCACGTTAGCAACCTAGGACTTCTGGAAGGTTAGCAGGGCCTAGAGAAGCACATGTTAGGACCCGACCGGACCCTTCCCCAAGCTGGCGGTGAGATTCACTGTCTCCCTAGCCTCTCTCCCAGAGCCCTGAGACTGCAGACCAAGTGGGGCTGAGTGGGGAGGCAAGCCAGGCAGGAGGCCACCCCCAGAGCCCCGTGCCACTTTGGGATTGAAGTCTCGCCCTGTCCTGCTCTCCCTGGCAGAGCTTCTGGGCTGAGCGGGGGGCCTGGCTCTGATGTCAGGTGACTGACTCCCCCTCCATCCCCCCACTGAAGATGCCTGGTTGGTGCATGGGCACAGAGGTGGGGGGGTACGGGGTGCATGTCCCTGCTAACGCCGGCCCAGGTGCTCTCCCCACGGTGGCCCAGACGAGGTACTTCTGGGGCATCTCACACACAGATCTTGAGCCCTCGTCCTCCTCCCTGGATCCCTCCTATTCATTCTGGGCCGGGCAGATGGGAAAGGGGTCACCCCACACCTGAGCCCCGCTCTGGGCTCCCGGAGTCATGACTCACATCGCAGGTGAACAGAGCCTGATTCACCTCCCAGGAGGGGGCTTGGCGGGGGGCAGGGGGGGAACAATCAGCTGCTGTGGAGACACAACCTGAAACCGGGGCTTCCGGGGCTGGCATGAGCATCGGAACCGCCAGCCAAGCTCGGCCGCTCAGCCCCGCCCAGACCCGGACACAATGGGAGCCCCAGTTTCCCAGCTGCACTGTAATTTCAGAAGGTGTCTTTGTGTGGGTTTTATTAACCAAGACGCCAGAGGAGCCTTGGGGTTGGGGCGGGGAGTCTGGCTGCCAAGAAATCTGCTGGGTGTCGGCAAGAAATGCCCTTTGAGGAGACGGTGGAAAAACAGAAAATACAGGAACTGCTGACCGTGACATTAACCAGCAGCAACAGGTGAGGAGGGCAAAGGGCTTTGCAAGCAGGCAGATCTGGGTTCGAATCCCAGCTCCGGCCACTCTGGCTGTGGGACTTTGGGCAACTGACCTAACCTCTCTGAATGTAAGTTGAGGACGGGGATGCCTGCGTCTCACTGGGTGAAGGAAGATGAAATAAAGGCACCCGAGACAGTGCCTGGCGCCAATAAACGATAACTATTACTAGGTTTCGTGCACGCTGAAGCTTAATTACATTGTCTCATTTAAAAAATTATCACCGTACACGTGTGTGGAGCTTTGTGGTTTTCAAAGGCACCTTTGTCCATCACTTCATTAGAGCCTCACAGTGATCCTGTATTCTATTTTTAGCATTTTACTTTAGTTCCTTTAAAACATGTCTTGCTCTTATTGGATACGATTGTCCCCATTTTCCGTTCTGCTCTCCTTTTTAATTTCCCCACCCGTAGGAACATTTAGCATAACAATGCTGGGACCATTTTCTATTAATATCAGTTTTCAGATTACAGTGATAAGATGTCTGTTTCCTAATTTAATTAGGTGATTCCTGTTATTAGCTCCTACATGCTCATTATTTTTCACTTAGCATATTCGAACGCACCAAAGGAAAAGTGAGGCTCCAGCTGGAGACCTCCAGGGCGTCTTCTGCAGTGGGGAGGGAGGAACCCAGGAAATGGGGGCCACAGCAGAGAAGCAGATGCCAGGGGGCTGCAGGCCGGGGCAGTGTCTCAGGTGAGAGAGGATGGGGGCAGAGAAACTTCCACTGAAGACGGGCCCGCAGTGGACACCCCTGAGGTCAGGGCGTCCCAGGGAGGGCTCTGTGAGGGTCCTCCCCGCAAAGCAGACTTCAGAGAAGGCTCTAAAACCAGCACCCCTGGGGCCTACCAGCCCCCCTGGGCTCTGGTGCCCACACTTGAGGGCTGTGTGTTCTGACATGGCCCCCCTTTCTGGCACTCATTGTCCAATTGCCGTGGAGGTCCCATGTCTGCCCCTCCATCAGTACTGTCCTCTGCACAACTCCAGGGGGCGCCCTTCACACCACAGTTGAAATCAACCCTACCCTGGAGTTAGCATAGAACACAGTGTGAGTAGTGCCCTCGAAATGTGCAGGCCCTGCCTCAACGCTCCCACCCGACCAAGGCAGGGCTCAGCCATCGTGCCATGGGCTCTAGCCACCCCCGGTCCCCAACCATCCAATCGTCCGCACTGACCCCACCAGTGTCCTTCCCTAGGCTGGCACAGTGATGGCTGGCCCGGCCCGGCACACTGCTCACCCTGTGGCACCAGAAAGAACCCCCCACAAAACCACTCTGGAGTAGAGGAAAGGGGGGGACAGGAAGCCCCAGGGCCACGCTTGGAAGGAGCACTGCTACAAGCATCCTGACCGCAGCCCTGACTTCGAGAACCCAGTGCGTTCTGTGACAAGGAGTGGGCATTCCAGAGAACCGAAAACTCACTGGGTGGCTTTAACCAGAGTTAAGTTTTCTTTGCTGTGGTCATAGAAAGGCGAGGCGAGGCAGGTGAGGCAGCCTTCGTGAGCCCTGGGCGGCGTTTGGTGAAGAGAGTTTGAACACACACGCTTGCAGGGGCGTTGTTTAGAAACACTGGGTTCTGAGAGTCCCAGCCCTGCTGATTTTGCAATGATATATTGCCAGCTACTTAACAGGACGGATCACTGCAATTACATGTCACTTCTGATATTCACAGTCACAACAAGGAGGTGTCAGTTTCACAAGGGTTGTAGGAAATATATATGATGTCCCCAGTGCTGTTCGAAAAAGGTTTCAGGAGACAGACTCGACAGGATTCTAGTAAAACCCACCTGCCTGGGCAAAGCAGACAGCTCCGTGGAAACTGGAGGGGCTGGCTCCCCTGGCCCGGGAAGGAGTGTGGGCTCAGGCACACCAGCTCCAGCAGGCTGCCCCTACCCCAAGGCCACCTTGCCCAGAGAAGGGGGAGGAGGGACGGCCACCGCGCTTCCGGTTACTCCATCACCCTCACGTGGGTGAGCTGTTGAGAGCGTCTCAGCAGTTACCCCTGTGGCCCTGGCTCACCCAGGGCTTTTGGCCTGGTGGTGTCTCAGAGCTACAAGGGGTCACACCTGGGCAAAGACAGTCATCGTAGGAACAAGACAAACCCTCTGACATTGACCCCCGCACATGGGCACAGGCAGGGCCATGTGTCCCTGGTAACCATGGAACCGAGAGGGAGGGCCACACTCTCTCCAGCCAACACAGCCCTGCCTCCAGGGGACCAAAGCAGGAGCTCTGTCAATTTCTGAGTCAATTCTGGCTCTGTTCATTTCTAACTGTGAGATATTGGGCACAATACTTAGCGTCATGCACTCTGGAGAGAGACCACGGGATGCCACTGAGTCTCATCCAAATCCACGTCACTGCTTCTGCTGGAGGTCAGCATCTTGTCACCTCTTGTGCCCTGGAGAAGGCCAACAAGCGATCCACAGCTCCCCTCCTCCAGGAAGCCCTCCCGACTCCTCCAGCCAGGACCTTGCCCTCGGGTGTGTGAGAGCGAAGGCGTGAGTGTGTGACCTGTGTGAATGAAGATGCAGGTGGAGGAGGGATGGGCAGGCTGGGAGCTTCCTGCTTTTCTCGCCTGTTCTTGTGACCTGTGAGTCTGGAACCCTGGATGGAGGAGCCACAGTGCAACTGCACACACCCTGCCCAGCATCTCAGATGCCATCTGCCCAAAATAGAACATGTGGTCTCCAGCTCCCTCCTCTGACCACTCCCTGTCTGAAGTGTCTGCCTCGGTGAGTGGCACCCTAACCCCCACCTAGCAGAGACAGACACTCTGCGCTAGAGTCACCCTGAACCCTGACGGCTGCCTTCCTCACCCTCCTCGTCCTCTCACCCATGCGGTCACCAACTCTGGGGTTGCCGCCCCACGATGGCCCTGACCCACCCTCTCCAGTCCCTGCCTGCCTGCCCCAGGCCTTGCCATCTCTTCCAGTCTCCCTCAACCCCTCCCAGCCACTCTCCTTATACTTGTGTTCTCCCCCTCTGCCCACAGGTCCACGACATGCAGTCACTGGAGTGGGCTCTCCGGTGGCCACTGCACCCTCAGAATCCCCAGAGCTTTCCTGCTGAGCCTGCAAAGGCTCGTTCTTTGCAGTCTTCCAAGGGCTCAGGGGGCCCAGCGCCTGGCTGTGTCTTCAGCCACTAGTCTGGATCCCCGGGTCTCACTCCAGCCCCTAATGCACTGGGAGCTCTTCGCACGCACATTCTCTCAGGCCTCTTTGATCCACGCTCTTCTCTCTGCCAGGTTTTGCTCTGGGACCAGACAGGCCAGACCGAGTGAGCATCACTGGCTCACCGAGTGAGCCAGGTTTTGCTCTGGGACCAGACAGGCCAGACCGAGTGAGCATCACTGGAAGGCAGTAGGTGCCGTGGGCAACAGCCGGCTGCCTAAGGATGAATCCGGGCTCTGAAGTCCAAAGCTTTATGGCCCTGGGCACAGCTCGTAACCTCTCTCACCTCAGGAGTCTTGTCTGTCAAATGGTGTAATAGTACTTAACTCAGGGGGTTCCGAAAGTATTAAATGAGTGCTAAGTACTTGTGAAGTGCTTGTCTTAGTGGTGGGCACACAGTGAGTGGCTGGGAGCGTTAGCGCCCATCAGTGTTTTCTGCGTGTCCATCCTGTAAGTCTCAGGACCTCATTTATTATAAGAATTACATGCATTAAAACACGTAAAGGGCTTAGCACAAGACCTGGCACATGGTAAACTTTTGTTATTATTATTATTCCTGGATGCCCTGGAAGGAATGCCCTGGGGCCTGGCTATGGACCAACAAGTCATCAGAGGCTGTCCTGTCTGCACTCGGGGCCGCTGAGCCATCACTGTGGCTGCCTTTTTCCGTCGGCACCCCAGCACTGGCCTCAGTCCCCAGAGACGCCCCCCATCACAACCACATGGCTTTGGGGAAAGTAAAGAGCTACTCCACTAAAACGTGGGGCGGCTCACTCTAAGAAAACCCACTCTGCCAAAACCAAACATTAAAAAACAAACAAACAAACAAAACAACCTATCTGTAGTGTGCCAGCAACAGAATCTGTATCATAAGGTCACATTTTAAAATATATCAATGAACAAGCCAATCAATCCACTGTTCACTTTGGCTTCACAGGTCACTAACAACGCTTCGCCTCACCCCATTAAAACAAAATCCATCCCACTTAAAAGAATGAAGAAGGAATGATAATGATTAGAACATCACAGGGGAGGGGCTGGGGGACGGATGGAGTGGGAGGTTGGGGTTAGCAGATGTAAGCTTTTATGTACAGAATGGTCCTCCTGTATAGCACAGAGAACTATATTCAATATCCTGTGATAAATCATAATGGAAAAGAATATTTTAAAAAAAGAATGTATATATATGTATAACTGAATCACTCTGTCGTGCAGCAGTAATTAACATAACATTGTAAATCAACTATACTTCAATTTAAAGAAATAAATTAAAATCAACTATACTTCAATTTAAAAAAATAAATTAAAAAATTAAAAAAAAAAAAAAAAAAGAACATCGCTGGACTTGCCTAGCGGCGCAGTGGTTAAGAATCGGCCTGCCCATGCAGAGGACACAGGTTCGATACCTGGTCCAGGAAGATCCCACATGCCGCGGAGCAACTAAGCCCATGCGCCACAACTACTGAGCCTGTGCTCTAGAGCCCGCGAGCCACAACTACTGAGCCCACGTGCCACAACTACTGAAGCCTGCACGCCTAGAGCCCATGCTCCGCAACAAGAGAAGCCACCGGAATGAGAAGCCCACGCACCACAATGAATGAAGAGTAGCCCCCACTCGCCGCAGCTAGAGAAAGCCCGCGCGCAGCAACGAAGACCCAACACAGCCAAAAATAAATAATTTAAAAAAAAAGAACATCGCGTTGTACAGCCCCAAATGAATGGACGGTCTAGGTACAGGGTCAGTGGCTAACTGACATACCAAAAGAAAGCCGGGCAGATGTGCGTCTCCCAACGGAAGAACATAGGACCACACGTGAATTCTTGCCAAAAAAAAAGAAAGAAAGAAAAAGAAACCAAACCTGCATCCGATCAAGCTGCTAAATTTACTTAATTTATAGGGAATACAAAGAGCAGAAGGCTGTGCTGAGCTACACCAAACAGGCACAATCAGCAAAAACCCCAGCTGTGGGAAACTCACAGGACCTGCGACCCAGTTTCCTCCAATAAACGGCAAGAGGGAAATAAAGGTGTGCAGGGCCTCTTATAGACTGAGACAGACCTAAACGACTCATCCACCCACTGCGACATGTGGGCCTTACCTGGATACTGGATGAAACAAATTGGAAATAAAGGTATTTATGGTATTTGTGGGACCACTAGAAATGTGAACACTGGTCATGTGGTGAGATTAAAGAACTGTTGAATGTTAAAAAAAAAAAGAGTTCTTATCTTTTAAACTGAGAAGTATATTGAAATAGTTATGGCTTTATGGTTACCAGGGGGTAAAGCGGGGCAAGGGGGGGAGGGATAAATTGGGAGATTGGGATTGACATATACACACCACTATATATAAAGTAGATAAAATAAGAACCTACTGTATGGCACAGGGAACTCTACTCGATACGCTGTAATGACCTACATGGGAAAAGAATCTAAAAAATAGTGGATAGGGACCTCCCCGGTGGTCCAGTGGTTAAGATTCTGTGCTTCCACTGCAAGGGGCACGAGTCTGATCCCTGGTCGGGGAACTAAGATCCTGCATGAGGTGTGGCGTGGCCAGAAATAATTAAAAAAAAAAAAAAAGACTGGATATACGTGTATGTGTATAACTGATTCACTTTGTTGTAGAGCAGAAACTAACACCACATTGTAAATCAACTATATTCCAATAGAAATTTTTTAAAAAAATTGATGGCTGAATTGACAGGCCATATGGTATATGCTTCAAAAGGAGAGAAGTGGATGGGGCTGTGGATGGGGCCCTCTGGAGGCTACTGGGTGTTGGGTGCATGGGGTTCATTGCACTATGCTAACCTACCTTTGTGTGTGTTCCAAGCTCTCCATAATACAACGTTCATGATAAAGACAGGCAGCTCATAAAAAGTCAGGGTGTCCAAACACACACGTGGAGAGCACCATCTGTACCCCCGGGCCAGCACATTGGGATGTGTTATTCCCGGTTCTCGTCTGCTCTCTTCCACCTAAGGAAGGGGCAAGTGTAGTCTCCTGGGTCAAGAAGTGAGTTTCCTGAGGCCTCAGAGCCTGGCAATATGGGAGACTGAAAAATAGTAGGACAGGTGGATTCTGATACCCAAGAAAATCTAATCTTAGAATGAAGGTAGGTTAACCGGCAGTGATTTATGTTCCAGGAGGTTTGATTTAAAATATAGCAAACAGGGCTTCCCTGATGGCGCAGTGGTTGAGAGTCCGCCTACTGATGCAGGGGACACGGGTTCGTGCCCCAGTCCGGGAAGATCCCACATGCCGCGGAGCGGCTGGGCCCGTGAGCCATGGCCGCTGAGCCTGCGCGTCCGGAGCCTGTGCTCCGCAACGGGAGAGGCCACAACAGTGAGAGGCCCGCGTACCACAAAAACTAAATAAATAAATAAAATATAGCAAACATTTTGGAAAATATCGCTTGGTTTACAAAAGCTGGCAGCCCCGTAGGATTGCATCTAATGCGCAAACCAGGTGAGATTTGCTGACTGGTCTCTGAGAAGTTCAGGTGCTTTTAACAGCTGGTAGCTGCATGGGAGAAATCTGAAGGACACCCCCAACCCCAAGGGACCACAAACAACTACAGGCTCTGCCCGCCTTCTCAAGCTTGTTTCTGGATCTTCACCTGCCCACCCTCCCCCTTCCACCTTGATCAGTGCCACCAACAGCGGGTACCAGACACTCCGTTCCCAGGGAAGTTTCTGCTGCTGAGAAAGCCAGAGTAGCCTGTGTGGAATTCCCTCTGAAGGTGCCCCCCACCATCGGCCTTGCCTGATCCAGATGACAGGGCAGACCCCACACATCCACACCTCCCGTGGGTAGAAATCCTGACTTGTCCAGGGCCCTTGGGGCCACCCACCCATGCAACTGGATACATACACTTTGTAAGTACTGGTTTCCAACAGATAAATGTAATCAAGGTTTATATGCTCAAAGAAGCCAACAGGATGGGACTGTTTCACTTGAAAGATCAGAAGAAAATTGTAACTAATGTTGTGGAAAATTACTTTGATATTGCTTTCTTGGTACCGAATCACAATTAGGCTGCTGTGAAAAGTACAGGGAAAGAATAAATGAATAGCAACAAATCAACACAAACAGCCTGTGTCAGGAACACTTTGCTCAGGGAAAGTAATGTAAGCATTACTTAAGGTTTTATGACTGTGTTTGAGGTGATTTCCGTAGAACATCCAGGTTGCCCGTCACCTGGCATGTGGCGAGGGGGTGGTCCAGCTCCATCTACAGCCCGAGGAAGGGAGCCCAAGACCCAGGTGTGCACCTTGCCTGGGTTTGCCAGGCCTTTGCCATCCCCGGCTGCAGCGGGAGGGGAACCTCCACTTCCTGCCAACCTACACGCCCTGCCGGCTGAGGCTCCACGCTCCCCTCCTGCTCACCACTCCAGCCCACCCCAGAAACCCCAGCCATCCGGTGGGCTCCCACCCCACCAGTAATCAAGGAGATCCACACGTGCATGCACTGGGGTGGCTGTGCAAGGCAGTGCTGGCTGGCGGGAGGGACAGGAAGCCACGTCTGCAGAAGGATGAGGGGCAAGGGCTCTGCGTTGCCAGCTGCTATAGCACGGTGGGGGGTGTGTGTGTCGTGGCCACCAGACCCTGAGCCCATCCAGGAAAATAACACCTGTCTCCAGAGGACACCACGGATGGCATACACAGGTGGACACCACAGACGCACTCATGCCTTCTCTCCCAGGCCCGTCCCATAGAACGCAGATGTTCTGCCCACGTGTGCTCCAACCACACACACTCACCATGATCTGTGCCGAGGACACACGGTGCCATTAACCCCGAGCCCTGTCTGAGGGCCCTTCTTTGGGAGCTCGCGTCTGCATATATAACCCGCAACTGCAGAGACCAACTCTTAGCGTCCCCGCGGGCACTGCCTGTGGAGCCCGGTTCCACTGACACAGCGAGCCGGCCGCTCTGGGGCTCACGTGGGGCTGCAAAGTCTCCGCACAGGACCAACTCGGTCATGGGCCCCTTGGGCTTCTCCAGAAGCCAGGAAGCAGCCAAACCCCCTTCGACAGCCACCCGCTAGGAGGGTCCGGCCCAAGCGTGAGTCAGCCCCACTGACTCACCCACTCTCTCCTGGAGACCCAGCACCTGGGCTGCCTCTAGCTGACTCTCTGTGATGAGAGAACCAACTCATCAGCCTCTCCCAGCAGGGCCTCTGAGAGCAGCTGCCAGGCCCAGGGCCCCAGCTCTGGCCTCCTTGTGCTTCTTCTGCCTTTCCGCGTATTGCCTACAGGCCCCCAGTCTGAGCCCGGGTGCGGGCTGCCCTGAGCGTGTGAGCCATGGCTGAGGGGTCCTGGGCGGGGAGGCTGCAGGCCTGAGAGCCCTCCACACTCAGGGCCAGGGGCCCCCGTGCCATGTCCCGCACTCCTGTGCTACGGGCTGCGGGCAGGGACGGCACAGGAATCCCTCTGCCTAACTCCCCAGCCTCCACACCTCTTTCATTCTGTTCGTGTCCTGGAGCAGAGGGCTGTCATCACGGACTCTCCCCTAACAAGGCCTCTGGGACCACTGCTGGGAAATGCTGGTGCTCGGGCCTGGCAACCACGCTCTCCTCTCACCCCAGAGCAGAGTGATCCTTGGCCTTGGCCCCGAGCCGGATGCCCTCCAGCCCTGCCGTGCTCTCTGTGTCCCAGCAAGAGGGGCCTGGCCTGAGCTCCCCTCTCCACATCCTGTCCACCTCGAGTCTCCAGAACCATCCTTCCTGCTCTCCCCTCACTGCCACCCCACCTCTGAGTCAGGGAGGGTGCTTCCCTCCAGTGTGTTAGGAGGAAGCAGGTGGGGGGCCAGCAGGAGCCACCTCAGCTTCACAAAGCCAGGAGGTACCCCGACCTCCCTGAATTTGAGGGGTCCCCGGGGCTGGGCAGAGAATCAGAGTCCCATTTGGGAGGCCCGGGCTCAGGGAGAAGGCATTCATCTTCGGGTGTCCGAGACCACGTGGAAGAGGCCCCGAGAGGTGGCAGAATCCTCCTTAAATCTGGGTTTCACCAAAGGCAGGGAGCAGCTGAGCGATGGGCAGCCTGGCTGTCCTTCCCCAGAAGAGTGCACAGGCCAGAACCCTGGGGCTGGTGGTCTGACAACAGACACTGTGTGCCCACCCTGAGGCCAGGACCCCTGCCTTGGCACCAGAGCAGCGCGGAGACCTGCGCCTCGAGCGGGAAAGCCGGAGCCAGCAGACGGCGGGGCGGAGAGTGAGGGCTCACCTGGCACCTGCTGGAGGGCGAGCTCTGTGGGGTCCTGCAGGCTGATGAAGAGGAGGAGGCCCGCGGCTCCAAACAGCAGGATGGACGAGAACATGCAGGCCAGCCGCATCGTTCCTGCTCGCGGGGCCATCCGGGGCTCGCTCTGGGGTCACCTCTCGGGTGTGGGAGGCGCGTTCTTCCCTCATCGTCCACACCAGGTGTCCATCAGGCCACGGTCTACGGAGCAGCAGAGGAGAAAGACGGTCCATCACTGAGGCCCAGGGCCCCAGTCGCTGCACTTGACCAGCGTAATCCTGGATCCCTCCACCCTTACTCAGGTGTGTCCCTTTCACGTTTTCAAGCCCAAGGAGGTGAAGGGAAGCCCGGTCACCACCTGTGGCCAAGACACCAGCTTCCTGCCAGGGTCTCCTGTATCTGCACCCCTAGAAAAACCATGGAGAGACACTGCCCAGTTCCTGCCCAGGGGAGCCCAGGATGGAGCCCCAACACCCACAGCTGGGGACAGCGGTCACACCCCTGCAATGTCCAGGCAGGAATCTGGGTCCTTCTCCCTCGCAACTGGCCTGGTGGACAGAAAAGCTCTTGGGTCTCTCTCTGCCCTGGCTCCTGTTTACAGGGTGCTGGGGACAAGGGTCTCCATGGAACTGGAGGCTGGGAGAAGGAGCCTCCCAGGCCCAGAGGATGTCAGGGACTGAGTGACTCCCCACCCCCACCAGCCAGAGCTTTCCCTCCCTGACAGACTGAAGGATGGGCTGGTGGGATGGAGGCTCCACTGGACAGTCACACCCGCAGGAGCTGAAGCTCTGGCCAGATCACGGTTGTCCCTGCTCTCAAAGCCCTGGGGCCTGGAGCTGAGACGGGGCAGCCAGACCCAGATCTGACAGACCCCAGGCTCAGAGGCTGTGTCCCTGCAGATGGACCCCCACTGCTCTGGCCGCTGCAGACCCAGAGCATGCCTGCGTGGCTTGTCCCAACCCTCGTTCCTCCTGAAGTAGAAGAAATTGCAAATACACCAGTACCAACCAAGTGACATGGGTTGGGCCAGGCTGTGGGTCAAGATGGGGGTACTCCAGGACTTCCCTGGTGGTCCAGTGGTTAAGGCTCCACGCTTCCACTGCAGGGGGCGTGGGTTCGATCCCTGGCCTAGGGTCCCCTTACCTTCACTGGGTCCTACCCGCCCGGGCCCAGGGATACCACCCTCTTTCCACCCAAGGAACCCTTGGGAACTTGCCCCTCCCTGGCACAGGGTAGTGCCCGAGGGAGGCTGAGGCCAGGTGGGCAGATTCCAGCGGCCTCCAAGAGCACAGCTGGGTGGCTGATGGGGCCCCAGACCAGATGTGCTGCTCGGCACAGGACGGTCCCTGCCCAGGGTCTCCTTGGTGCGATACGTTGGTCAGGGAACCCATCCCCGACCTGGCACCCAGGTGCTGGGGGAGGAAACCCTAACTTTTTCCCCTCTGCATCCAACCTGGGGGGCGCGAAGCAGGAAATGATACTAAGAGAAGCCCCTCCCTCCTCTGCCCAGACAGATTCCCAAGGACTAGACGGTGCTCAGCAAAGCTCTGAGGCTGAGGAGAGTTAAACTGCAGGTTTAGGTTTCTCCCCTCTACAGTCTCTGTAATTATTTTTTCACTCAGTTAACTTTAATTAACCTGCTCCAGGCCTCCACGCACGGGAACGTGCGTGAATGCCGGGCTCTCTGGGCTGGCCCGAGCAGGGGTTTCCCACGGCCTCCCAGCTTTTATGTCTGGGAGGCAGCGCTGAGCCGGGCTCGGTTCGCCTCTGGAGTTGGCTCTGGGGTTCCAGCTGGCCCTGACCTCGCTGCAGTGGCCCCTGCCGCAGAGAAAGATGGCTGCTTCCTGCCGTCACCAGGGACACTCCCACCCTGGGCTTGCGGTGGGTGAAAATGGGTAGCCACGTGTCCCCAAAGGCTCAGACCCTGAAGCCCCTCATGAAGGGCTGTGGCCTCCCCCTCCATGGCTGCCCCAGATGGGACTGTCCTGGGGACCTGGCTCATCATCCTGCAAAGACACAGATGCGAGAGCGCAGGCCCCAGGCTCCGGGAAAGGACGAGGCCACTCTCAGCGCTGCCCACAGCATGCCCGGCACCCTGTGGTCTCCCAGGCCCTTCCCTCAGTGAAGACAGGCCCTGAGTGCAGGACCCACCGGGTAAGCCTATAAGCAAGGCCGCAGCTGTAAGGACACCCAGCTTATGCTAGCCGTGGTGTTGGCACACCTCCTGCAGCCACACCGGCCTGCAGAGTCAGACACGAGGCCAGGAGGCTGATCTGATCTAAGGAGGGGGAGAGGGAAGGAGAGAGGAAGGCGGGACGACAGGATGGCAAATTGATGGCCAGTGTACACAGCGGCCCGGTTAAACAGCTAATAAAGAGCTGCCTGATCTCGACCCAGAGACTCTATTGGATGAGAAAAGGGGACTCAGACGCACATGTGATCATCATCGCACTGTCTGTACAGTGGCTGGCCCTGCAGAAGTGAGTACAGAGAGCTGGTCAGTCCCTTTTTCTTCCTAATTTGTCACACTGTCGCCGTTCAAGCCAGTATCGATTCCCCTTGTCCTGCAGCCACGACCCGTCCTCGCTTGTTTCTGAACCTGCCCAAACCAAGTCCGCCCAGTGGAGCCAGGCTCCAGCAGCCCATGTGCCTGGAGCCGGGATGAGGACCACAACCCCACCCCCAAATCTGGGGGAGAAGAGAACACAGCCCCAGGACCTGCACCTTCACCGTGGCAGGAGCGTCAACCATTCAAGCGTCTCATTTCAGTGA
>NW_020837987.1:4153322-4155120 GCF_003676395.1 Aethalodelphis obliquidens | reverse complement strand
CCCCCCCCCCCCCCCCCCCCCCCCCCCCCCCCCCCCCCCCCCCCCGCGACACTCCTCCCAGTGGGGGCTTTCACTGAGAGACCATCTGATTGGCTAACTCCCTGCTCCACGTAAACAAGAATCAAAGGTTAGCATGCCTCCCCTCCTGGGAGACTAGTTCCCAGTCTGGCTGGGTCTTCAGTGCCCCAGGAGGGGGCCAACATCACCTTATCCACAGGCACGTCCTTCCTATAAAGGGAGGTAGCTGAGAGGTCACCAGCAGATCACCAGAGACACTCCAGAGGGTATGCACATCTGATCCACTACTGTTCCCGTGAGGGTCCTTGTCTTCAAAGTCACATGTTATTTTCAAGGCCGTGGGGAGAGCTGTCCAAAGGCTGTCTCCCTCTCCAGGGAGTTGAGCTGCTGCCTGGGAAGGGGACACCACACTCTACCACAGGCTGGGGCCGGGCTGCCCGGGGGCCCATAAACACATTCACCGGCCTCCGCCCCCAGCTGGGAGGACTGGTGCATCCTCTGCACGCACTGCATCACCCTCGGCTCTGACGACAAGTGGAAAAGCCTCCCCTACTTCCCTGCTTCCCTTCCAAGGCCAACAGACAATAAGAAAATTCAAATAACTGGGGGTGGAAGGGGGAGGGGTGAGGCAAGAAAAACAAACAGCCCGCTGAGTTTTCAGAAGGTCCTGCCCTTCTCCCAATTCCTAGCGCTCCCAGCGGCTTCTCTCCCTGAGGCCTGAATGACAGCACCAATTTTTACAGTAAGAAAAAGAAATCCAATTAATCTTGTAAACACCTCCTGGGACACAGGGCAGGGCCAAGGATTTCTCCTATTTCCTTATTTATCTGATTTAAAAATTCGTCTCTAGAAAATTCACTTCAGGGCACAAGCAAGGACTTGGGAATTCAGCCAACAAAACACACGCGCCTCCAGTGGCCAAGGGCCGGCAGGCGGACGGACGGACGGACGGACGGCTCCAAGGACACACTTGCCTGTGGAGGCTCCAAGGCCCAGACACTCGCCCCAGTCACCCAGAGGACGCTGTGTCCCGCTGGAGGCAGCAGGATGCATCCAGCCACATGCCCACCGGGTACACTCACTTGGTGTGCAGACCCCGGGCCCAGGAAAGTTCTCTGTCTAGTCAGTCTCCTTCCCTAACCGGCAGGAGCGAAGCAGGAGCGAAGAATGACGTCCCTCCCGGCTGAGGGTTCCAGGAGAAGCTGCTCATCGGGAGACAGGCTGCTATGGCAACTTGAGGAGAATGGAGCCAGGCACTGCCGTCACCTTGAACCCGGCACCAAGCGTTCTGCCAGGGCAGCAGAGGGGGCTGCGCCTCCAGCTCTGCCCCGCACCGAGGCCGGCGCTGGGGCTGACCTCCCGGCTTCCCTCCTCGGCCTCCTGGCCTCAGTAACTCATCTGCTCTTTGCTGAAACAAAGCACACAGCCCAGTCCCCTGAGAACACCACCTCCATCTGTTTTGTCAGACGAGTTCTTCCATGTGTGTGGCTCCTGCTTACTTCTGAGATGGGGTTCTTCTTGATCTCAGGTCCTTAAAATCCTGCAGCTAATTATAACTGCTCTCACGGCAGTGGTGGAAGCAGCAGCAAACTCTGGGACGAGTCCCTCCAGTTTTCATGCCTAGGCATAAAGTTGCAATGCTCTGTGAGGATGACAAATGGCTGCAAGTGCTGAGACTCTGAGGCGGGGCTGCAGACTCCTGCCCCACCGCTGCCACGTGTGTGTGTGTGTGTGTGTGTGTGTGTGTGTGTGTGTGTGTGTGTGTGTGTGTGTGTGTGTG
>NW_020837987.1:4095259-4153312 GCF_003676395.1 Aethalodelphis obliquidens | reverse complement strand
GTGTGTGTGTGTGTGTGTGTGTGTGTGTGTGTGTGTGTGTGTGTGTGCGCGTGCTGACCTGGGTCCTGAAATGGCCAGGGCCCAGCCTTGGCACACCCAAGTAGGCATGACAGCACCCCATTCCTGGGGGAAGCAATTCACCCGATATGCATCCCCCTGTTACAAGGCAGGGAGTCCTTCCAATCCCCCACGCTCTCTGCAGGGGGAGAGAAAGGGGACACTAAGGTGAAGGCCGAGGCATAAATCAGGCTCAAACAGCCCCAAGCCATATCCCCGCTGCCCCACTAGGAACAAACACCACAGCCCAGCTTCCCACCACTGCGCATACAAAGAGGATGAACGGAAGACGAACAGCCACACAAGAGGGTCCTGAGAGCCTGGCCAAGGTGTCACAGGCTGCAGTGCCTTCCACTGCTACTCTGGGTATCATCTCTGCCCAGAACGTCTTATATTTTCAGGGTGTTTTATGACAATGGAACAGGGTCGTGGAGTAGTAATTCTACAGGTAGAAAAACTGAGTCCCTCCCCACCCCTGCCCTGGCTGTACCTCCAATCTTGTGAGCATGTGTACCTCAGTTACAGCCCTTCCCCCACTGTGTGGAGAGCATTCACATGCCTGTTTCAGACTCTTTGCTCATCTCTGTACTCCCAGCACTTAGCACAGTGCCTGGCACAGGTGATCGATAAACTTCGCTGCATGTTGAATGCGCATGAGTTAATAGACAGGTGATTGGGCCATCTGGAGAGAGGCACTCCATGAACCTGGAATTTTAAAAAGGTCACTTATGTTTCAGGGAGCTGTGGGTTTGTTTCGATCAGGTCTGGCTTGGAATCAGGTCCAATGAGTAGTCCAATCCTATGACTGAAGAAGAGACAAGGAACTGAGCTCCACCAGGGAGCCCAATGGAACCTGACAGCTCCCAAACACCCAAGGCACACGCACCACCAGGATCCTCATGTTGGTGGGGCAGGTTTCCAATCATGGGGCTTGAAGACTCGTAGACTTGTAGAGGTAAATGACGACTCTATTTCTATATATACACGTATATTAACACACACAACACGTGCACAAGCAAATATATAAGTAAGTTAGAGGCTGTAAAATGGATGATTCCCAAACCTTTAAAATACAGTAGGATGACAGGAAACTCCCAGACAAAACTGGAGGTTGAACGTGTTGATCAAAAACCAGTGAAAGCAACACATGGTGTAACATGGATGAACCTTGAGGACATTATGCTACGTGAAAGAAGCCAGTGACAATAGGACAAATACTGTACGATTCCATGTAGTCAAATTCAGAGACAGGAAGTAGAATAGTGGTTACCAGGGGCTGCAGGGGAGGGAGGGAGGAATGGGGCATTATTAATTCATGGGTCCAGACTTTCAGTTGGGAAAAATGAAAAAAGTCCTGGAGATGCAGAGTGGTGATGGCTACACAACAATGTGAATGTAGTTAATGCCTCTGGACTTAAAAATGGTTAAAATGGTAAGTTTTCTATTATATATATAAATAACAGTAGGGATAGTAATTTTACTGCAATAAAAAAAAATCAATGAAAGCAAACTGAGCGGAAATCACTATGTTATCATTTTGCTCATCCCACAGGTGACTGGGTGTGGGCCCAGAAGCTGAGGAGGACCAGAACGGTCAAGTTCACGCCTGTGTGAAACATGACCAGGACACAGAGGAACTAAGTTTACGAACCCAGGCAGCCCCCACACAAGCGACCAGATGTCATGGGATGGACGCAAGGCTCAGAGTGGAGCTCAGGTTCTGGGCCTGGCTGCCCCTCCAATTAACTGTTGACCCTCAGGGCTTGAAATCAAGGTGCGTCCAAAATATGCCCTATAGGTGAGTTTCCAAATTCCTTGCAGCTCTGGAGTGAGACAAACACCTATCCTGGAGAACAGAAAGGCACCTTGGGAATTTTATCTGCGTGAGGCCACTTTCAGGTCCCTCCCCCACACCTGCTGACTATCCCTTGCCACAAATCTGGGTCAATGCTGTGCCCCTATGGACCAAAGCTGCCAAGCTGTTTCTCTTCGAGATAACTCTGTCCTTATTTGAGGGGGCAAGGGACGCTGATGCAAGTGTCCAACTGAAAAATGTGTTCTCAGGTTCTTTCTGATCTACCCCTGAAGCCTGGGTGGTTGAGGCGAGTCTCTCCTGGGTCCACTCTCTACCTAGGTTACCACTGCTCTATGTTTGAACCCACTGAGCCCAGTTGGGACAGTGTCTCATCTAATGATAAAAATCATTTTAAGGCAGAAATCTAAACAGGGCTAATGATTTGAATCCCACTGTATCCATGGTCAACTTGTCATTTAAAAATCTTTAATTCTTAAACAATGTAAAAGGGGCAGCATGAGGCGTCCTTGCGGTGACGGAAATGTCCTCTGTCTTGACTGTATCGATGTCAACGTTCTCACTGTGGTATTGGACTGTAGTTTTACAAGATGTTACTATTGGGGGAAACAGGATAAAGGGTACACAGTATTTCTCTGTATTACTTCTTACAACTGTATGTTAATCTATAATTATTTTGAAATAAAAAGTTTAATTAAAAAAATCAAGAACTTAAAAAGAAAAGGTACTGGCCTTTCAGCTCACGCATAATGGAAGCCCATTCTAATGTTGTGCACGTAAATAACAGATAACCATTTTCACGGATTAGTGCCATCCTCTGTTGAATAAGAGGATGGTAATAAAGGTAAGGGACTATGCCTTTAACGGGAAAATTTGATGTGTTAGCAACTACTGGTTGATCTTTGTGTATTTTTCAATTGCAAATTGCACTTTAAAAATGCAAACAATTATTAATATTGATTTGGACTAAAACAATATTGAATTTCAATGTATTTCTGGCTCTTTCATGAATCTCACCCTGGATAATACTCTTTTATCATAATCAATGATAAAAGAGTATCTGCATGCTCGATTTCTCTTCAGTGAGGGACGCTGAAGAGGGCTGATGTGATCCATGGATACTGAACTTCACAGGGACAAGGTTGGCTCCAGAGTCCTCTGCCAGGTTCTCAAACTTAGCAGCTGGGACAAACTTTCAGGGCCACTTTCCCCTCTGGTCTTTATCCAAACCGATATTACAGAGCACAGGCCATGAACAAATGCTCAAGGCCTGGAATGGGACTTAGTGTCACAGTTTTTAGGGGAAACGGAAAAGGAATAGACATTCGTCCTGCTTCGTTAACGAACGTTCCAGGCACTATGTGGGCTGCCACGTAGACATCTCATTTAGCTTTCACACAGTAACCTCTTGAAGTGAAAATCTTTATCCCTCTTTGTCACAGGCTTTGGTTTTCTATAAGGAGATGCTGTGATGGAGTCTGGGGTACAAGATGTTTATCAAGGCTCAACATTTATGAAGGGAAAAGGGAGGAAGGGGGAGTGAGCAGAAGTCGGTCAGGGATTCAGGTCCAACGTAGCCTGGATGGGAACTCTGGAGTAGGTGCTGGCTGTCAGAGCACCCTGCCGCAGGCAGAAATGGCTCCGCCTGGATGCCTCTACCTTACTCAGTAGCTGCATGTGGGGTGCCCAGGGAAGGGCATGACCCGGGATAAGGCAGTTTGCTGCAGATCCCTAAGGAGCTGACGGCTGACCACCTGTCCCGCGGGTGGTCAGTGAGTCCTTCCTGGAAGGGGATCCAGGCAGCACATCTCCAAGTCCACTGCTCTGTTTTACAGATGATAAAATTAAGACCCAGAGAGACTGTCAAGGTTACACGGTAAATAAGCCATCCCAGATCTGTTTGTCTTGCTTCTTCCAAACAAAAGCGTAGATCAGATTATCCTGACCTTCAATTACTGAGGCACGAAGGTTTGAAAGTCTCCAGAGGAACATGCAGAAAGTTTGACTGCGTAAGCAGATACCTTTGTTTCACCTGCAACGCGCACGACTAACATCCCTGCAACACGCATGCATGTGTCTGGGTGCACACACACGCTTACTTCTTGGCAATTAACTCATTGCTAATGGTAGGCGGGGACGTGGATTATCTGGGTTAAAAGTTCCCCTGACGGTACAGCCTGGAGAGCATCTCCCCACAGTAGAGCCTCTGGATCTTGCGAAGCACAGCAGATGACGTACGAAGCCGCACGGCCTCCTTTTACTTTTAGAAAGCACTGAGCTACTCACACTTTCCAGCTGCTTTGAAATCCACAGCCACAGCAGGGAAAATTACAGGGAGGAAAAAATTGCATATTTACTTCTCAAAATTGAAAGTTGGGGTATAATATGAACAGAAAGGAGTGTATGAGTAAACCCAGAATGCCCTGGGCCCTGGCAGAGTGCAGCTGCCTCTAGTTGCAAACTGAATCCACAGACTCCAGAGGAGTAGAGAATGGCAAGGAGGTTTGGCTTCCTTCCAGGGAATCCCTCTCCCTGCGGCTGGCGCAAGGAAGCCCCAGAGGGCTTGCCTTTGTGCTCCCAGCTGCCAAAAGTGCCTGGCACAGAGGAGGTATTCGGGCAATGTGTAGTGAGTGATGAAAGGCTAGGAGGAGGAGGGAGGAAGGGAAAGGATGCTTGTACACTAAGGCCGGCTGGGTGATTTGAGTTGAGGTCATGTGGAGCCCAGCAGGTGTGCCCTGGGTGTCCTGTGGGAGCAGGCTGGCCTTTCTAAGCTGGTGCCAAGGCTGACCGCCACATTCATGATTCCTACCAGTCCAGCATGATTTCCCCTGGAGCTCTTCTCAGAACAGGCTGCTGGTTCCTTCCAATCTAAGGGCTCAAAGACTAAGGATATGGCAGAATAACCAAGTTGTCTCTGTCCTGACTGTTCCGTGGAGAAGTGGGTCTCTCTCAGGCTATCAGGATGAGGCCAAGGCTGTGAGTGACCTGGAAGTCCTAATGAGCAGCTATGCATGAGGTAGGAGCCTGCCTTCTCCATGAGACTCTGCCTCATGTCTCCTTCCACTTGACTTCCTGTATCTCAAGTCTCCTCCCCCTCAATGCCTTTTCACCACAGGGCTGGAAAGACATAAATTTAGGACCAACCTCCCCTCCCTTCCCTCTCCCCCAACATCCAACTGTACACTTGGTCCCATGTTCCTGTCCTGTCTATCTTTTCCAGCCCCTCAGTGTGGCTGATTCAGCACCGGGGTCCTGGACAGCTCCCCACCTCCACACCACTTCTGGCAGTGCATGTGCTGTCCCTCCCTTTTCAAAACCGTCTGAGGGCACCCCGTTGCCGAACAGTCCAAGTTTAAATGTCTCAGCATGTCCCACAAGGCAAGTGAGTATCCGGTCTCATCTCTCACCATTCCCTGACAGCCCCCAGGCTGGGTGAGAGGCATCCAAAGAGCCCCTGGGCTTTCCTCCAACACAGGTAAGAGTGAGAAGTTAGTGTAGAGAAAAGACCACTGGGCTCTGAGTGTGTGCTACTCTCAGCACTAAATTTTCTCCCTAGGAGACTTTGGGGATCATCATTTTACATCTCTGAGCTTCAGTTTACCCAACCAGTAAGTCAGTCCCAGGTGGACTGATACCACAGGGCTATTTGTGAAGATTCCTGCTGTGATGGGATGCTGTCCTGGGGTGGAGGAAAGAGACTCAGGGCAGGTGGGGTGAGCTTCTGAGTCCCAGTCCCTTCCCTGCAGGGCACGTGCTCTCCATGGTTGGTCTTGTCCTTCTCTCCAAACAGTTCTGCTGACTTCTCTGCTTACCCTGAACAACATACAAGGCAGGGGGAGGGGTTCTGGTTTTTCTCTCCCTGAGCCTGCAGCCTCTTTTCTGCTGCCCTGCGTCCTGGATGTTCTCATCTTTCAGCTTCAAGGACACAGGTAGAAAAGGGTTTAAACCTTTATGATCCCTGGACATGGCACTCTATGGCATGTTTGCCAGGCTGGAGTGGTGGGCAACACCCAGTGAGCTGGGAGCATCTGAAAACAGAATGGCATCAACACAGGCCCCACGTTGTGCCCTATACCACTCTGCATGCAAAGGGTCACTTGAGCCTTGACTTTTTACGTGGTTGCTGAAAACAGGAAGACACAGGTGCAAATACACATTTTTATGACGAGACTCAGACTGGCCAATCGATTGTCTTCAGTGAACACTTGTTTAAAGCAGCCCTGTCCTATAATAACCGTAAGACATTTTAATATGAAAATTCTTTTAAAGTAACCCTTGGTAGCAGATCCAGACCTTCAGATTTTCTGGTTTGAAAACCTGGATTTTTAACTTGATATTTCCTGATTCTTACATTGGTAAGTAATGTACATTTTAAAAACCGACTTGACCCAATAAAAACTCATGTCCAAGTTGGATTTGGCCCGGGGTCCACCCATTGCCAGTCCTGCCATGAAAAGCATAGCCTGGATTGGGGAAAAGCACCCAACCTCTGGATAAAAATGATGCCTAACAGTTCAAGGAATTTTTGTGCAAAATCATCTGAGGGGAGAGAAAGCTTGTGAGTCAGCTGAAGTGGAGTGAGACTGCAGCAGCCTCGCTGGTCAGGAGCTGCTTCCTACAGCTCTGTAACCAGATGGCACTCACGCAGAAACAGGCCTTCCAGCCCAGGGCATCTGTCTCCACCTGGAGGACAGTCACTGTGGTAGGACAGGGGAGTAGTGACACAGTATCCCAACCCAGCAGTCACACACACACACACACACACACACACACACACTCACACTTGTATGCGCCTGTTACGGGTTGAATTGTGTCCCCTCAAATTCATATGCTGAAGCCCTAATCCCCAGTACCTCAGAATGTGACCTTACTTGGAAACAGGGTCATTGCAGAGGTAATTAATTAACATGAGGTCACACTGGAGTAGGTGAGCCCCTAATCTAATAGGGCTGATGTTCTTATGAAAAGGGGAAATCTGGACACAGACATGCACACAAGGAGAACGTCCTGGGAGGATAAAGGCAGAGATCTACAAGTCATGAGATGCCAAAGACTGCCAGAAATCCCTCAGAAGCTCGGGGAGAGGTCTGGAACAGATTCTCCTTCACCACGCCCAGAAGGAACCAACCCTGCAAATACCTTGATCGCAGACGTCTACACTCCAGAATGGTGAGACAATATTTTTCGGTTGTTTAAGCGCGCCCCTCATCTGTGGTATTCTGTTATGGCGGCCCCGGCAAAGGAATACAGCTCCTGTGGTGGAAGGCTCAGCCCCCACCCATAGGGCAGCGTCCTCGGTGGGACAGGAAGGAGCTAGGGTGTTGCCAGGAGACCAGCTCTTGCCTGGTTCGGTGGTTGCCATCAATTGTGTGCAGTGTCAGACTAAGCGTTTGCCATGAGCCCTGTGACAACCAGCACGTGTTTGGAGGTGAGCAATAGAAAACCCAGCTTGGAGGGAATCCCGAAGTTTCATGGTGTCACCAGGACCCAGGTCCTTCCTGTGGCTCTACCCCTCTGTCCTCAGGCAGGTTGTATCCTCAGACGGCTCCTTCATGGTTGTGCGACGGCTGAGCCGCAGTCCAGCTTACAGGCATCCTCGTTACATCCAGCAGGACAGAGGGAGCCCCGTCCCCAACTGGATCCCAAGACAATGGTACCTCTGGGGTTGGGGGAATGCCTTCTGTTGGTGGATGCAGGCCTGGGTTCCTGGAGCCAGTGGGATGGAACTGGCCTCCCTGGAGCTGAGGGTGGGGTCCATCCCTCCCAAACCCAGAGACTAGGGTACGAGCTGGGGAGGGGTGACCCAGAGCTGGCCACTGAGCTCACTGCACAATTATCTCCTTTGCTCCATATAAAAGCCACATGAACAAGTATAACCCCCATTTTACAGATGAGGAAACAGACTTAGAGAGGCTGAATAACTTACCCAAGGCCACACTGCTAGGAAGTGGTGGAGTCAATTTTGAATTCAGGTCTAAGTCCAAAGGACGTGCTCTCCACCACTCCTCCTGTTGAGCCCTGGAACTAACCCTGACTGTGACCAAGGAAGCCACATGCCAGGTACACGCCAGCACAGACCTGTGTCGGTCAGTGGGGAGGTGGTCAGGGCTGCTCTGCCGCTCTCGGGAGCCCTCTCTAAGCCACACCCTGCCCGCAGCTCTGGCCTGCTGGCTCCCAAGCAGATACCGCTTGGTGAGAGCTTGAGGGACAGTGAGAGCAAGGAAGGTCCCAAGAGGGCCCTCAACTCATGCGTGGAAGCGTCTGTAACTACATGTGTGCACACACATGTGTGAGCGTGCAGACGTGTCTCTGTGATTCCGTCCTGTGGATTGAGTGGGTGAAGGGCCGGGTATGTGTGCCTGGCCTGGGTGAGCGTGTGTGTAAGTGGACATGTGTGTGTGAGTGGATGCGTGTGCGTGTGTGTGCCCCTGTGTGGCGGTTCCAGAACCTCCCACCCCTCTGCCCTGTGACCACCAGCAGGGAGCAGTCCAGCTGCAGCCCAGGCCGTTCCCAGCTCCTGGCCACCAGGACACAGACCACAGCAGCCCTCGCTCCCAGATCAGCGGTGCTCCCGCACCCCCAGCTGCTGCCTGGGGTCAGGCCTCCTTCCTGGCAGAGGAGAACAAGGCTCCCTTTTCTGCAGGGCCCGGAGGGAAGGTGGCAGGAGGGTGGGCTGCGGGGGGCAGTGCTCAGGGGTGGCAGCCCAGAAAGGCCATCTGTGCTGTGCCTCCCACTCTCCCCACTCCGTCCCTTTCCGCCTCAGGGTGCATCACTCTGGCGACCCCTGGGAACTGGAAGCTAATTTTCCATGATCATTAGCGATGGAAAGACCTCAGGTTCTGCCTTTAATTAAAGTCAAACGTGGGGCTGAGGAGCAGCGCTGCATGCAGGCATCCTCTCCTCACTTGTAGAACCATACGCAAGTAATTAAGCCAGGCATGGAAGCCATAATTAAAAATTTCACAAACCCCCTCATTAGCTGAGCAGCCTGCACAGCGCAGTGGAACCGAGCCCCCACCTCCTGTCGGTAGCAGTTCCTACAAACGGTTGATTGGGGCTGGGGGAGGGGCCAGGCTGCACCTAGCTGACCGTGCACCTGGCAATGAGCCGACAAGACTCCTGACCTCCCAGGCCAGCAGTGATGACCTCTCACCTCTATCTAGGAAGCTTCTAGCCAAGGGCTAGGGCTCCCAGAGTGTAACGGGTGGATCCATGTTCATACCCCCAACCCCCACCCCCAGGTCAAGGAGGACCACGACACAGGACCCTGGTCCCAAATCTCACAGTCTCCCTGGCTCGGGTCCCATCTGTGCAGGGCGGGATGCACTGACGACGCGGGAGAAGGGTCTCAGCTAGCGATTAGAGATGGCGCCAGTCGGACATCCTCAACCCCCCCTACCCCCACAGTGTGCCCAGGAGGGAAGCGGGACCCTCGGATGGAGGCAGGCTCAGCAGATCCCTTCTCTCTCCCAGCAACTGTGTGTCCCTTCAACTCCTGCCATGCACACAGATGTCCCCAGGCCTGGTGGCCGCTGTGCAGCAAGTGACCCAAAGGCCCTAGACAGGATACCTCCACACACCCCAGAAACACTCCATCAGCCCCAGCTTCAGTCAGCTTTCAGACAGCTGTGAGTGGGGTAGCATGGCAGCCTCGCTGTTCCAGACATTCTCTGGCCCCCTCTCCCCCGGCCCGAGTCTCAGCCCCTGTAGACATCTGGTCCACCTCTTGTCCTGAATCGATCCTGCCCTGCCGCTCACCGCAAGCATAATCTCCACGCGCCCTCTAACACTGCCAAATGAATATTCACTTCTCCCGATCGCCGCCACTTGTTTTCCGTCTGGCCTGATCAATGGCGCTCCTCTGAAGGAACTGTTCTCGCCAGAAGCATTGATCGACATCTGGGAAGTTGCCTGGCGTGCGTGGGGACAAGATGTGTCCTCCCGGCCATGACCAGCTCACCTCATCTGCAGACCACTGGCCCTGTGCTGGGCCAGGGCGTCCACACAGCCAAAACTGGCTCTCAGCAACTGGCTCTCCTTTTGTGGATTTGGGGATCTTATGGGGCCACGGGAAGTCACGGAGCCCGAGATCTGAGTTCTGTCCTGCTCAGGTCAGTCTCCACCCAGAGGAGGTCCCATCTGAGCCTTCTACCAGGTCCCCGAGCTGAGCCCTTTCCACCATCCTCGTGGTTCAGGAAATGTCATTTCTCTTCTGCCTCTTCTCTGGCAAACAGAAGGGATGCGAGCCCTTCTGCCAAGGGTCCTCAGACACATCCCTCACCGCCCTCCCCCCCACCCTGCTCCCAGCATGCTGTTCTCGGAAGCTGACCCAGGGCAGCTGTGCTTTTGTTCCTCATCTGTTCTCAACATGTTTTGACGGTCAGCTCTGCAAGTCAGCTCAGGGATCCCTTCACTTCATTCACCCTCCAAGCCAAGCTGCCCTGATGGTCAGAGCCCTCGCCCCACTTCCTCTTACTGTCCCTCCACATTTCCTGGTTACAAACGCAACTGCCTAAGAACCTGCACTTTCAGCCACTGACACAGGATAGTACACAAAAGTGAGCCAATACACTTGGGTGGGGAAGGGGACCATCCTACTGATACAAACCATATATAAATCTTACTTTTTGACCCAATTTGACTTTTTTTAAATAAATTTATTTATTTATTTTTGGGCTGCGTCGGGTCTTCGTTGCTGCACATGGGCTTTCTCTTGTTGCGGCGAGTGGGGGCTACTCTTTGTTTTGGTGCGCAGGCTTCTCATTGCGGTGGCTTCTCTTGTTGCGGAGCACGGGCTCTAGGCTCACAGGCTTCAGTAGTTGTGGCTCGCGGGCTCTAGAGCACAGGCTCAGTAGTTGTGGCGCACGGGCTTAGTTGCTCCACGGCATGTGGGATCTTCCCCAACCAAGGCTCAAACCCATGTCCCCTTCATTGGCAGGTGGATTCTTAATCACTGTGCCACCAGGGAAGTCCCTCCCAGTTTGATTCTTTAAAATTCATTGTGAAACATTTCAGATAGACAAAAAAATATTAAAATAATATAAGGAACAACCAGTGCACTTACCCTTAGCTTAAAGAATAAAACAATTACCAATATTTGGAGTCTCTTTTGTACCCCTTCCTACTACTTAACCCCTCCCTCCCCCCTAGAGGTAACCACATGTGTTAAATACTTAATGAGCACCTACTATGTGCCTGGCACTGTTCTAGGCAATTAGGATCTACTGGTGAACAAAACAAACAAATATCCTGCCCTTGTAGAATTATATTCCAACCAGGAGAGAGATAGTGCTACGAACATGATAAATGAGTAAATTACAATTAACTCTAGAGGGTGATAAATGCTATGGAGAACGGAATAACAGCTGGGTGATGGGGATGGGAGAGCTGGAGGCTAGAGGCAGTCTCAAGACCTAAGCATGTGGGAGGAGGCTTCCTTGAGAAGTGACATTTGAATCATGTGGGTATCTAGGGAACAGCCTGTGCAAAGGCCCTGGAGTGGGAGCATTCCTGACTCCCAGTATGTTGCGAAGAAGCGAACATAAGGAAGATGAAATGAGATAAGGTAAAAGAAGTAATGAGGGGCCAATCATGTGGGCTGTTGAAAGGATGTTGCCTTTGACTCTGAGTGAGATGGGGGACAGTGGAAGGATATTATGACTTGGATTTCAGCAGGACCCCTCTGGCCATGTAGATAGGCAAGGGCAGAAGCAGGCGGGTCAGGGAACAGGCAACCATAATAATCCAGGTGAGAAATTTCAGCTGTAACATGAAAATCTGCGTCTGCCATTCTCGTGAGAATTGGTACTCTTAGAAGAGGTCTTTATTATGATGTTGAAAATTATATGTTTTTACTTTGTTGCTCTGATATCAATGTGTATCTCAGGTCCACTTGCTGAGCTTTTCTCATGTAAATATTCTAGTTCCTGAGAAAACTGTAAGTTACTCTTCATGTCAAGCCTGGCCCTCCCAGCTGTTTTTCATACCTAGAAGTGCAGGAAACTCAGTTGCCTGGTATATGTGAATGAAATGGAAATGAGATAATGAGACACATAGTGATGACTGGAAGGAGGGCGATGGAGTGGCCAGGCTGCTTGGGTCCAAATCCCAGCTCCATCACTTACCAACTGTGTAGCCCTGAGCAAGTGACTTAAGCTCTATGTGCCTTGGTTTTCTCATCTGCAAAATGGGGGTAATAATGGTTTCCTCCCAAAGTTGTGATAAGGACTAAATGGGAAGTGCCTGGCACACAGGGAGTGCTCCATCATGTTAGCGGCTGCTTTGGGGAAGACGAACAGCGCTCCCCGAAGCGTTCCTCTCTCGAGCAAATCCATCAACCTGGACCTGGAGAAACAACTCCCTCTCGCAAAGCCTGAATGACAGCAAGAAATGGGAGTTGTGGAAGCTTCCAACGGGGGTCTCCGAGAAATGTCTCAGGGACTCAGGCTAATAGGCAGACCCACAGAAAAATGTGACGCTCCTGGAAAGGGCTTCCACGAAACTGGCCCTTGAGCACGTCTTCAAGAAGGGAAAATGAGCAGCCGTTCCAAGCACTATGGCTCTGCAGCCAGCACTGGCCTTGGGCTACCTCTACTGCGTGTGTCATGATGAGCAACGGGGTTGGTATATATTTCAAAGTACCGTGTTTGCAAAACTATTTCAATCATGTCTGCTGAGTATGCCAGACACTTCAGAATGATCAATTTCAAAAGTTTGATGCAGTTGGTCTTTTCGCTGATGATTAAAAACATGGTAACGTCTACCTTCAGCCTGTTTACTCACCAAGCACTTTGGACAATTTCAGCTCAGATCAAGAGAACCCAGTGTGCAGTCCAAATTCAGAGAATTAAGAGAACAGCACGGCATCCAATGCATTGGGTTTGGGTGGGTGTTTCTGGTTGTTGTGAGGTGTTTTGTTTTGTTTTGTTTTGACATAATTATTTTACTAGCAAGGTTGAAGTCTTCTAAAAAAACCTGGCAAATGCTGAAGCTTGGCAGGGAATGATGGAGTATATTCTGAAAATATTTGTGAGGTTTTCCCTTGTATTCACACACACACACACACACACACACACACACACACACACACAGCCCTTGTCTTGAATTTGGCATTGCAAACACACCCTTAATGGAAGTCTAATATTATTTTCCAATTCAGCTCATTTACTTCGAAGAAATTTGACTCCAGTTCAGAGACATAATCTATTCTACTGGTAGCCTCCAAGGCTTAGGAAAACAGCACTTCCTCTCTGATCACCTCCAGAGCCAGGGGTCACACACACCTGAGGTAGCTATGCACAGTTTCCTTTATCACCCATTCAGCACAGCTAATAGCCAAATAATAGATCTGACCTTTTGCAAAACTTTTAGCCTTCCACCCTTGTAATGAATTCCTCCGGGCTATGTTCTCAGTTTCTTCACTAAGGCAAGGTCTGGCTGCCGTCAAGGTAGTTTTCATGGGAATTTGCAGTAAGGTGAGAATCTGTATCCTTTAGGACTGCAAGAGTTTTGCACAGACTCGTGACAAGATCCTGATGATGCTAGTTTCTTTCATGTGACATAGAGAATGACGTTTTGCAGGAAAAAAAAATTAGACCCACAGGTTTTAGAATAAATTTCATGTGATCTTGGTCCAAAATATTTTAAGATAGGAGGGTGGTTTGGCATTGACTGCCCAGATTTTCCAGTGCCTCAAGGAAGGTGACCCCATCTTTGCAAGAGACATAAATCTACCCTTGATACCAGCCTCATGTGTCATCATCGTCAGTTACCTCAAAAGGGACAAAGAAAGCAAAACCTGAGTCTTGATGCTCAATTTGATTTGCAGATGGCAGTGGGACCTCCACGGCCAGCAGCCAGAGGGTAGTGGGGCAGGCCCGGCATCCATCCACACGCAGGCTCCAAGAAGCAGGAACGTGGCGGTGGTTTGTTTCACATAAAAAGTCGTGAGCACAGTGTAGTGGCGCCTGTGGTGATGGAAATGATCTTACTTTGATTTCCAGCTCGTGTAGTGTTAGGACCAACTTCAACTCTTGGAATGGATAAAACTGAAGATGTAACAAGCTCACAGTCCCTTCTCTGTGCTACTCTCTAGTAAATACAAAAATCAAACTTTTCCTCAAAGCATATCCTCACTTTAAAACAGAAAATGCTTCTGTTTATGACACGTAATGGGAACCACAGGGCACACGGCAACATAAGCACACAATGACGGTCCACAATATACACAAGCGTCACAGAGCAAAATCTCTTTTGTTCGAAATTCTGCAGAGCCCCACCCACCAGAAGAATTGTAAAAAGCTTTCCTTTCTATAGTTTGATTATGAAAATATAATTTTATACTTTGAACCCTCCCCACAAAACACCTCTCCAATTATGAAATATCCTTTTTCAAGCATTTCAAATCCTCCTCTCCCTCCCCAGATACTGATACACTTGCCTGAGCTTTATCTGCCTGTCCCTCTTCCTCCCATCTCCCTGGAGAAGTGCTGCTGTCGACGACCACCTCTGGGGAAGGTGGTGAAGCAACGCCACTTGCTTTCCAAGCCCTAATTGCTCAGAGCCTTTCTTTCCCTCCCCACAAAGCCACAGCACCTCTTCCCATCTTGGTTAGGACCAAGCCCCAACACCCAGCACGGTAGAGGGTGGACTTCCCCGAGGCTGTGTGTTCTCCCAGCCCCATGATGAAGACCAGTGGAGGTTCTCAAAAGGAAGGCAGGGGTTTAAGCAGCGTGCCTAGCATGGAAAACCCAGGGTCCCCAAGCTCTAAGCCTCTATCTATCCCCTGGCAACAATCGCTCAGATGCAGTTTAGTTAATTTCCTTCCACACCATCTCTGGGGATGACTCAGCACTCATGGCAGCCTTCCTGCATACAATAGCAAGAGGGGGCAGAGTGGTGGGCATGAAGGGACCTCAGAATCATCCTTTCTCAAGCAGAGACAATTAAAAACCAAGCGTCAGACTTGCTCTCTGACGTGTGCAGCGTTATGGCCACTCTCATTCTTTCCCTCAGGCCCTGTTGTTTTAGGATGATATGAAGTAACTCTAAAAATGGCCAATATTTCTCCCCCGACACAAAGGCATAAATCACTACATCTTTGGTGCTTTCTCTGTGGTATCGATTCTTCTCGGATCGAAGGCAGATGGTTCCGATATGGCATCATCTAATACTCCCCCAGCTTGATTTATGGATTTCTTTGTGCATTACCTGAACATAAACCAGTCTTGCGTTATTTCTTGCACACTTGTCAAATTAAGGTAAGATATTCTTGTTGACCTTTAAACCTAAAAAAATTAAATGTGCCTGAGACATTTTCCAGCAAGCATAAAAATGAGCTGGGTCCTCAGATGCCAATTAAGAGGATGTAATTATGAAGGGGATCGTTGTCTGTGCTTCGGGTGATGATTTAATTTTAGTTTTAATGTGTTCACTCAATGGAGGAAAAGAAAATAAGCCGGTTACGAATAACCTCGTGAAAGAGACGAGAACAATTTGGCACGATCTGTCCCTTAATTTACCAAAATGGGAAGGAGCTGGGGGAGCTTGGCACCCCAGCCTTCCAGAAGGAAGGAACGCTTCTTGAAAGGTGCAGAGAGAAGCAGCAGTGGCAAGAACAAAAATAGAGACAAGGAGGCCGTTTGCTGTGATGTTACCAAACAGAGTCAGCACCAGCCTTCGGGCTGTGCGAGGGTGTGAATTGGATCTAACTTTCAGCAGGGGGAGGAAATTCCGTTTGGGCGCTGCATTAAGGCTTTCTCCTACGTTGTTTTTCCCTCTGCCCTTCCCACAACCAGGCCCAGACCCAGGAAAAGGGTCTCTGGGCAACATCCACATGGGGCTGACTACTGTCTGCCAGGACACAGATAAAATGAATGCACTGTTCACCCTCCTTCTACAAACCCTACTCTTCAAGGCGAAAATGATGCTGGCTGCACCTACGTGGTCTAGCCTCGGTGTGTACAAACCTAGGAGTGCACACACACACACCTGTGACCACACAGGGCCTAGCCCATATGAGGCTGGCTTTGGCATGCCTGAGGTCCCTTTCAGAAAAATACCCACTTTAATCACTTATGAAGATAGTATGAAGGTTAAAAGACAAGAGTAGTAAAAATAACTATGATTACAACAATTAGTTAAGGGATACACCAGATAAAAAGATGTAAAATGTGACATCAAAAACATAAAACATGGGGGATGGGGGGGTAATAATGTTGAGCTTTACAATGGGATCAAAATTAAGTTGTTATCAACTTAAAATAGACTGTTATAAGTTGTTATGTGTAAGCCTCATGGTAAACACAAAGCAAAAACCTATAGTAAATACACAAAGAGAAAGAGAAAGGAATAAAAGCATCCCTGTAAAGAAAGACATCAAATCACAAATGAAGAAAGCAAGAGAAGATAGGAGCAGAGAGGAGCTATAAAAACAGCCAGAAAACAATTCATAAGCACATATCTGTCAATAATTGCTTTAAATGTAGATGGACCAAATTCTCCAATCATAGAAAGGTGATAGATTAAAAAAAACAAGACCCTATGCTGCCTACAAGAGACTCACTCTAGATGTAAGAACACACACAGACTGAAAGTGAAGGGTGGAAAAAGATATGCCATACAAATGGAAACCAAAAGAAAACTGGAGTAGCTATACTTACATCAGACAAAATAGACTTTAAAACAAAGACGGTAATAAGAGACAAAGAAGGGCATTACAGACAAAGGGGTCAATCAAACAAGAAGACGTAGCATTTGTAAGCATTAATGCACCCAACACAGAAGCAGCTAAATACATAAAGCAAATATTAACAGACCTAAAGAGAGAAATAGACAGCAATGCAATAACAGTAGGGGACTTCAACACCCTACTTTCGTCAATGGATAGATCATCCAGACAGAAAATCAATAAGGAAACATTGGCGTTAAATGACATATTAGATTATATGGACTTTGTTAAGTACGCTTACAGAACATTCCATCCAAAAGCAACAGATTACACATTCTTCTCAAGTGCTTATGCAACATTTTCCAAGATAGATCCTATGTTGGGCCACAAAACAAGCCTTAATAAAAATAAGAGGATTAAAATCATATCAAGTATCTTTTCTCACCATCATGGTATGAAAACAGAAATTAATTACATGAAGAAAACTGAAAAATTCACAAATGTGTGGAGGTTAAACAACATGCTACTGAACAACCAAAGGGTCAAAGAAAAACATCAAAAAGAAATAAAAAATACTTGAGACAAATGAAAATGGAAATGTAACATATCAAAATTTATGGGATGCCCAAAAACAGTTCTAAGAGGGAAGTTCGTAGCAATAAATGCCCACTCACGAATAAAGAAAAGTCTCAAATAAGCAACCTAACTTCACACCTCAAGGAACTAGACAATGAACAAATGAAACCCAAAATTAGTAGAGGGAAGGAGATAGGAAAGATTAGAGCAGAAATGAATGAAATAGAAACTAAAAAGACAATAGAAAAGATCAATGAAACTAAGAGCTAGTTCTTTGAAAAGATAAACAAAATTGACAAACCTTTAGCTAGATTTACCAAGAAAAAGAAGATTCAAATAAATAAAATCAGAAATGAAAGAGGAAACATTGCAACTGATACCGCAGAAATACAAAGGGTCAGAAGAGACTATTATGAACAATTACACATCAACAAATTTGACAACCTAGGGAAAAAATGGATAAATTTCTAGAAATATACCACCTATTAAGACTGAATAATGATGAAATAGAAAACCTGAACAGACTAATTATTAGTAAGGAGATTGAATCAGTAATCAAACACCTTCTGAAAAACAAGAGTCCAGGACAAGACACCCTCACTGGTGAATTCTACCAAACATTCAAAGAAGAATTAATACCAATCCTTCTCAAACTCTTCCAAAAGACAGAAGAGGAAGGAACTCTTCCAAACTCATTTTACAAGGCCAGCATTACCCTGATACAAAAACCAGACACGGATGCCACAAGAAAAAAAAACTACAGGCCAATATCTCTGATAAACATAGATGCAAATATCCTCAACAAAACATTAGCATACCAAGTTCAACGTTAAAAGAATCACATACCATAATCAAATGGGGTTTATTCCAGGGATGCAAGGATGTTTCAACATCTGTAAATTAGTGTGATATACCACATTAACAAAATTAAGGATAAAAATCATATGATCATCTCAATAGATGAAAAAGCGTTTGACAAAATTCAGCATCCATTTATGACAAAAACGTTCAACAAAGTGAGTATAGAGGGAACATACCTCAACATAATAAAGGCCATATATGACAAGCCCACAGCTAACATCATACTTAACGGTGAAAAGCTGAAAGCTTTTCCTCTAAGATCAGGAAAAAGACAAGGATGCTCATTCTCGCTACTTTTATTCAACATAGTATTAAGTCCTAGCCACAGCAATTAGGCAAGAAAAATAAATAAATAAAAGGCATCCAAACTGTAAAGGAAGAAGTAAAACTGTCACTATTTACAGATGACATATTACATAGAAAACCCTAAAGACCCCATCAAAAAACTGTTGGAACTAATAAACAAATTCAGCAGAGTTGCAGAATACAAAATCAATATGCAAAAATCTGTTGCATTTCTATACACTAATAATGAACAATCAGAAAAAGAAATTAAGAAAAACAATCCTATACAAATACATTAAAAATAGAATAAGAATAAATTTCATCAAAGAGGTGAAAGACCTGTATATTGAAAACTTATAAGATATCAATGAAAGAAATTGAAAAAGACAGGTAAAAAATGGAAAGATATACAATGTTCACGTATTGGAAGAATTAATATTGTTAAAACACTACCCAAAGCAATCTACAGATTCTAGGCAATCCCTAATAAAATTCCAATGACACTTTTTCACAGAAATAGAATAATCCTAAAATTTGTATGGCACCATAAAAGACAACAAATAGACAAGGCAATCTTAGAAAGCAGAGCAAAGCTGGAGGCACCATGATCCCTGATTTCAAGCTATATTACAAAGCTATAGTAATTAAAACAGTGTGGGGCTGGCAGAAGAACAGACACATGGATCAATGGAAAAGAATAGAGAGTCCAGAAATAAACCCATGCATACTTGGTCAATTAATTTATTACAAAGAAGCCAAGAATATATAATGGGGAAAGGAAAGTCTCTTCAGTAAATGGTGTTGAGAAAACCAGGCAGCCACACGTAAAAAAAATGAAACTGGACCACTATCTTACACCATACACAAAAATTAACTCAAAATGGATTAAAGACCGTAAGACCGAAAACCATAAAACTAGAAAAGAACATAAGTTGTAAGCTCCTTGACATAGGTCTTGGCAATGATCTTTTGAATCTGACACTGAAAGTCAAAGCAACAAAAGTAAAATCACAAATACAGATAACAGATCGGTGGTTGCCAGAGGCAGGGGGTGGGGGGTGGGAGAAACAGTGAACTGTTTTGTGGGGTTTTTTTTTTTAGTTTAAATAAATTGAATTTAAAAAATAGCCACTTAGGGACTTCCCTGGTGGTGCAGTGGTTAAGAATCCGCCTGCCAATGCAGGGGACACGGGTTCAAGCCCTGGTCCGGGAAGAGCCCACATGCTGCGGAGCAACTAAGCCCTTGCACCACAACTACTGAGCCTGTGCTCTAGAGCCCACAGCCAGAATTACTAAGCCTGCACACCTAGAGCCCATGCTATGCAACAAGAGAAGCCACTGCAATGAGAAGCCTGTGCACCACAATGAAGAATAGCCCCCGCTCGCTGCAACTAGAGAGAGCCCGTGTGCAGCAACAAAAACCCAACACGGCCAAAAATAAATACATTTATTAAAAAAAAATACCCACTTTACAACCAACCTCTAATTAAATCTATCCCCAAAGCTCACTAAGATAACAAAGGGATCCCATTGGTAACGCCCAGCTGCCTGTTAGAGCCCTCTGTCCCCATCCCGCTTCGGTATCTTGCGTGTATGCACACCAGCTGTCCCTGTCCCTCTCCTCCCTCTGCCCAAATGCCCCAAACCCCTTCTCTCCTCACAGCCAGCTCTGAGCTCCATAGCCCACCCAGCCCCTCTCACCTTCCACTCCCTTCTTTTCTTTGCTGTGATAACTCTGCTCTTTCCTGGGTAACCCTGTTCCCTCTTCCTTCCAGGACCAATGGGATCTGTCTTTCTTCTTCTCATTACCCTGACTACACAAAGGCATGGGAAACACCGGGAAGACAGAATTCTCCTTATGAGGCTGGGAGGAGGGGAGGCTGAAGTGCTCGCCTGTTAGAGATCGTTTCCCAGCCACACCCCTCTGCAGGCGTCTGCATGTGTATGTGCGGGGACACACACACATACACGTGCTCACTTACCATGAAGGAGAGAAGACACACATACTCTTGGGTCCGATGGGGTGTAAGGTGCTCAGTCCCAGAAACAAGTGCTCCATCTTAAGCCACGTGTCTAATTAACGTGGCCTACGTAGCTGGGCGCTAATAGGTCCTTCCTGTTCTGCAGCTCATGGTGCTTAACCTCAGCCCCCTGGCCCAGGAGAAAGCCGGGTGAGGCAGAGGGGCTCTGATGCCCCAGTCAGGAGGGCCGAGGGTGGTCCAGGGGCTCCCCTGCCCCAATCTGACCCTGTCCACCACCTCCCCAGGGCTGGGTGGGCCACTCAGAGTCCTCTTCAGAAAAACAAAGCTTACTGAGTGCAACCGTGTGCAAGTTCAGGTCCCTCCCAGACCAGCACAGGGTAGGGAAGCACCTCTCAGAGGGGCTGCTTCCCCCAGAGCCACAGAGGAGAAGTCCTGCCTCTCCTTCCTGGGCTCCGGCAGCCTAGCTTCACCCTGGAAGAGGCTGTAGGACAGTGCTTAAGAAAAGCAATGTTTTTTTCTTTTTCCTTCAGTTTTGCAGATCCCCAAACAATTCTTTCGATATGATGGTTCTTTCTGATTAGATGCCTAAAATATTTCCATTTGATATTTTTCTCTACTTTCATACCCATCTGTGTCTTAAACCCCTAAGAGTCAGCCAACTACGGCTCACAGGCCAAAACCCACCGGCAACCTGTTTCTGTAAATAAAGTTTTATTGGGACATAGACATGCTCATTTGTTTTCCTATCATCTATGGCTGCTTCATGTTACGATTGCAGAGTTGAATGGTTTCAGCAGAGACCTTTTGGCCCACAGAGCCTAAAATATTTGCTACCTGGCCCTTTAAGAAAAAGTCTGCTGACCTCTGACCTGAACTGCAAATATAATTCACTTATAAATCAGCAGTCAAATAAACTTTTGGGATGTCCAATAAACTTTGAGTAAGCCATTCAACACCATCACTCAAAGATATAAAAATGAAAATCCCAGAAGCTCAAGGTAAACCGTATAGAATCTCAATTCTAAATCCATACATCTCTTAAAATGGCACATACACACAGGAATATATTCTCATAGGAAAAAACTTCAAACAGTCCAATTAAAGATCCCTTTGAAAGTCACCCCAATCCAATCCACTCCACACTGGGATAATTTGGCATAATTCCTTACAGACTTCTTTCTAGCTACGTATTTACAATTATGTAAATAGAGAATATACAGTTGTGGCTTTTTTTTGCATGCACATATTTTTAAGTCATAAATGGTATATAAGTACATATTGTTCACAGTCTGCTTTTTAATTTAACAATACATTTTGGACATTTTTCCGAGGCAGTACATACATGCTTTTTAACCATCTAGAATATCTGAAGGTTGGGTGTTGCAAACTCTAATCTCAATGCACACAAACGTCTGGAGTGCCCGCTGAGCTTAGCATAACCAGCTATCCCTCTTCCCAGGAAAGAGGAGCCAACGTCCTTGGGTCACGTCAGAAAGCAACCTTTCAGTTGATGCACTGCAGGCCCCTGGCACACACACACCCCCGCCATCTATTTGAAGGCACTCCCCACCCCCAGAGGCCCTGGTCCTTGTCTACAACTTGTGCCCCCTCAAGGGGTCTTTGCATGACCCTCAGCCCCTCCTGGCAGAGTCCCTAAGAACCATGACTCCAAAAACATCACTCGAACGAGCTATTTGAAAGGAGAATCACTGTGAATTTAAATGACTTTCTCAGAAGCTTGACTTTTAAAAAAGGAAGATGAATCTGGCCCTTGCAAATAAAAAACAGATTGAGAAGCTGAGCTTCGCGGAGTGACTTAAACAGGCATTCAGAGCTGGCACCCACTGGGAACAGTGCAGCAAAGGCGGGCGTTGGGAACAGGCAGAGCCTGGAACTCGACTCATGAGCACCTCCCCCCGCCTTTGTATCTCCTCCTCTTTGCCCCCCGCCTTCATCATCCCCCCCACCTTTATCTCCTCCCTTTGTTCCACAAACCCTCACTGAGCACTGCACCCACTATGTGCCAGCTTGTATATACTGCCCTCAAAGAGCTGCCAGTGATGCCGAGACAGTCCTGAGGCAAGGGACCATGGCGTGTGGCTCTGGCCTGGGCAAAAGGATGTGCAAGGTGAGAACTGAAGGAGGAGCAGGGCAGGTAAGGGATGGGGGAGGGGTATGAACCTCTCCCACCAAATACGTGCAATTTTCTCTTTAAGAAGACGCACTCCCGCTGCTGATGGAGAACAGACCTGTGGGAGGGAGTTGCTCCACCCACCCGAGGGCAGCCTGAGTGGCGCTGGGTAAACATCGGCCAAAGGAGCAGGGGTCCCACGCACACTGTGCAGGGGCTGTGCAGGCTGCAGGGAAGACTGTGGCTGGGAGGCGGGTACCGCCTCTCTCCTGAAGGTCCAGCCGTGTTGGTCCAACCATGGGGCACCAGACTGACCCTTCCTTGGGGAAGGAGAGAGGGGCTCCAGGGGGTGCTGAGCTCTCTCCAGCTGAAATCCATGAAGCAGCCAGGCATAGAGGAGCCGGGTGAAAACCCCACTGGACTACTGACCGGCTGGATGACCGCACACACGGGGCTCAACCCTGGGTCCCTTTTCATTCATTGACTGGAATCAAGACAAGGCTGCCAGCTCCACCCAGCTTCCATGCCCTCACGTGGGGCTGGGATGTTTGTTAGAAACCTTCCTTCCTGCCATGAACACATGTACAGATGGACACCTGAGGGCGCTGGGGCTAAGGAAGGTGGTCAAGCTGAGTAAGGAAAGAACATTCATGCCTGGAAAAGCAATTGTCGGAAGGAAAGGGACTTCTGTGTTAAGAATGACAACAAACACCATTTGTCTAACTTCTTTCCTTCCAAGCTTACTTTGAAAGAATCAAATAAATATAGAAATGGGCGGGGTGGGGGGTGGAGCCTGTATCCATGGAGGAAAGTTGGTCAGGTATCGGGGGCAGGAAATCAGGCACAGCCAGGAATCCTAGCAAGCCTGGTGCAGCGGGCACAGGACGGGTGACAGGGCAGCCTCTGGGAGGTCAGGGTGCCTGGCAGAGTCCAAGAGCCACAAAGGAGGTTCACGAAAGCTTCAGGGGGACGCCAAGGGTCAGCCCCATGGAGTGCCCTCCACAGATGGGCACCAATACATCTCACAACGTAGCTTCAGAGTCTATAAAGCAAACGATTAAAGGCAAAAGGAGACTTGACAAATAGCCAGTCATAAAGGTTTTAACACTTTTTAAATGAATAAATTATGCAAACAAAATTAAGTGAGAATATTAAAGGCTTGACTAATAAAATCTGGCGCTCTCTCTCACAGCTTTGTGCTCAGCAAACAGGATACAGTTCTCTCAACCACTCTTAGAATGTTTAGAAATATGGGCTTATATTAGACTACATTAAAACATCTCAATAGAAGTTATTACTGGGGCTTCCCTGGTGGTCCAGTGGTAAAGAATCCGCCTTGCAATGCAGGGGACGCGGGTTTGATCCCCGGTCAGGGAACTAAGATTCCCACATGCCGCAGGGCAATTGAGCCCGCGCACCACAACTACTGAGCTTGCGTGCCTTAACTAGAGAGACCGCATGCTGCAAACTACAGAGCCCATGCGCTCTGGAGCCCACGCGCCGCAACTAGAGAAGAGAAAGACCACATGTCACTACTAGAGAGAAGCCCGCCTGCTGCCACGAAAGATCCTGCGTGCCGCAACTAAGACCTGAGGCAGCCAAAAGATAAATTAAATAAATAATAAATAAATCTTTTTTTCTTAAACGTCATTACCTTACCATGATGCAGTAAAACAGACTCTAATGAAAAAAAGTGAGATAAAAATGTTGGCTACAGCATTGTTTTCAATAGAAAAAAATTTCAAAAAATATAAATTCCCATTAGTAGAAGAATGTTTAGTTAAATTTTGGTCCTTCCAAACTCTGGAATCCTATACAACTGCTGAAAAGAATCACCTCGTTCATCTAACACAGAGTTGCAGAAGAGAATGGGGTACTGGTAGAAAAAGCAATAAATTGAGGGAATATGGCTGAGAATATTCCAGAATGGAAGAAACATAGTTTTTTTGTACTGAAAATGTACACACAATGCTAAAATCTGGGTAAAAATTTTAAAAATTCACCCATCTTGGTAAAACTCCAGAATACCAAAAAGGTAAATCTTAAAGTTTACTGGAAAGAAAAGACTGATCATCTACCAACAGTTAGACCACAGCAGACATCTTAGCATCAAGAGATGCCCAGAAAACAGTGGAGGAATATTATTTTTTGTAGGTGCTGTAAGGAAATAAAGGTCATTCTATTCAAGAATGAGGGCAAAATATAGACATTTTCAGACACCCAAAGCTGAGGGTGTGCCAGCTAAAATAAAAGAATTACTAAAGGATACATTTCTGCAAGAAAAATGAACTCAGAGAGAATGAGTGGGATTTAAAACACAGGAACATTGGTAAAACTTGTTGGCAAATTTAATTAACTATCAACCGTACATATTAAAAATACTATTTTTGCATTAAGGTACCAAAAAATTCTCAACTATAACAACAAGGAAGATGGAGGGAGAAAGTGTTTGGTGTGCAGTCCCTATGTACAAAGATCCTTGATCGTTTTGGAGGATGACAGAGATAATAACTCTAGACTTGCTCAAAAATGTATAGTTAAATACGTATGTTAACATTTTGAGGGTACTCAAATGACAGAAAAAATCTATAGTTTCCAAATCAACAGAGAGAAAGAAAAAGAAAGAAAGTTGTATTGACTGGACGGAAAACAAGAAAGGAAAGTAAACAGAAGTCACAAATAAGCTGATAGAAATAAATACAAAATATTAGTGAGAACAATAAATATTAAGAGATGAAGCCCATCTAACAGTTAGCGATGCTCACTATATGCCGAACTAAACATGTTACATGTATTGGCTTATTTAATCCTCCAAACAAGTGCATGAGCTAGGTATTGTTACGATCACATTTTATACATGGGCTAACTGAGGCCCCGGAGGTTAAAGGAATGTGTGCATCACCCGCGCTGCTAGAGAGCAGAGCCAGGATACAGACGTGCACACGCAGGATCCCCAGCCTATGCACTTTCTCATGTTCTCGGCTGCCTTCAGAAACAGGTGCTTTCATCTGGCCTACTGCCAGCCAGATGAAAACCATCAATCTTGATGGTACAGCCCTTTAAAAAGCAATACGGAAAGGCTGGAAGTGGCTGGAAAGTGGAATGCCAGGAAGTACTAACCAAAGGAAAACTGACATGATGTTATTGATATTATTATCAAATAAAAGTGAAGTCAAGGCAAAAAAGGAATTAACAGAGGTAAGGAGTGGCACAACACAATGAGAAAAAGAACAATCTGAAAAAGAAGGTGGAACCATTAGGTACTTGTAGGCATCTAACAACAGCACCTCACAATACATAAAGCAGACAGTGGGAATCACAAGGAAAATTAACAAATCTACCACCAGAGTGGGAGATTTTAACAGGTCTCACTCAGAAATGGAAAGACCAAACCAATCAAAAAATTAGCAAGGGTACAGAAAATTTGAAAAGTACCGTTTCAAGATTGATTTTAGATATGCATGTGTATGAACGTGTGCATATGTGGAATATGCAAATATACATGTGTGTGTGTATTCCTATAGCCAGCAAGTAGAGAAGATACATTATTTTCAAGAACATGTAAACATATATAAAAACTGACCACCTACCACATACCAGGTTACAATGTATTGCAAGGAACTAATATACTACAGATCACATTCTCTGACCACAATGTACTTAAATTTAAAATGAATGATATATGATATCACTTATATGTGAAACCTAAAATATGGCACAAACGAACCTATCTACAGAACAAAAAACAGACTCATAGACATAGAGAACAGACTTGTGGTTGCCAAGGGGGAGGTGGGGAGGGAGAGGGAGGGACTGGGAGTTTGGTAGATGCAAACTATTACATTTAGGATGGATAAACGACAAGGTCCTAACGTATAGCACTGGGAGCTATACTCAGTATCCTGTGATAAACCATAATAGAAAAGAATATAAAAAAAGAATGTCTGTATGTGTATAACTGAGTCACTTTGCTGTGCAGCAGAGATTGGCACACCATTGTAAATCAACTATACTTCAATAAAAAAAAAATTTTTTATAAAATAAATGATAAACTCCGTATTTCATACGTTCTAAGATTTACTTTTTCGTAACATTGATGAAACCAAGATACATCTTCCAATAGATGTGATGTTAGAGTTTAACTAGCAGTGTTTTGGTTTTTTTTCTGCTTATTGGCATATAAAATAGTGGTATTAATAGTGGCATATAAAATAGTGGCATATATAATAGTGGCATTACAATCAGCATCAATTTAAATTTCATGTAAATATGGTCGTTTTTAAAAAATGTATGGGATACAATACTAACTAGAAATTAATAACAGAAGAAAAAATAAAGAGCTTTAAAATACTCTCCTGAACACCTCTCTCATATCAAAGAGAAAATAAAAACAGCACTTTTAGACCATGAAAAATTATGATCATGGCTACTTATGCACACCAAAACTTATGGAATGTGGCCAGAACTGTACTCAGAGGAAATTTTTAATACTTTAAGTGTTTTATGCTTAAAGAAAAAAGGTAATAAACGAACTGGACATTCAACTTAAAATTAGAAAAAGAACAAGATAATAAACCTTAAAGGGGGATTAAAGATGAAAGAAGAAACTACAGATTTTTAAGACTTCAACAGCAGGATGAATACATTCAAGAAAACTGTTTCTTAGAAAAGGTCAATATAATATACGAATCGCTGGAAAGTCTAATCAAGAAAAGAAAGAGAGAAAAACATTAAAGAGAAAGAGGTATAACCAGAGACGGAAAAAAAACTATTAAAATGTAAGAATACCACGTGGAATTCTATGCTAATAAATTTCAAAATCTTGATTAAATGGACGATAGTCTAGGGAAGCAGAAGTTACACAATCTGATTTAAGAAGTAGAAAAGCTGAATAGAAAGTAAGTGTGGAAAACAATCATCCCCACCCCCAGAGGCGTTGTCCTCAGACAGATTTCACTGGAACATTTCAAAACTTCAAGAACAGAAATTTTCTGTGCTATTTAAAATGTTCCGGAGGATAAAGACAGGAGAGAAACTTCCTAATTAATTTTATGAATAACGCATAACCCTGGCACCAAAACCTGCCAAAGATGAAACAAAAATAAAATCATAGATTAATCTTGCTTGTCACTCTAGATGTAAAGATCCTAAATAAAAGATCATGACAGAGAAACACAGCCCCCACCATCACCACCCTCGGTTCCAAATGTATGGAAATGCTGGATAAAATATAATATAAAATAATTAAATACATAATCAGGCTTAAGGGAAAAAAGGGAAAATCCTTGGGTGCAAAAAATAGAGAGATGTGTGAACTGGAGCGATAAACTGTCAGCTGGTGCCCCTGAGGCCCTGAATAGCAGATGGCAGACAGAAGAGGGCAGAGCTGGGGCGTTAGTGTCCACGAGGGGCAGGAGATATAGCCTGGCTCTCACCTCTCATAAGAAGAGGAGCTAAAACTGAGCTCTTGCTCTAGAGGGGATCTCACCTCAGTGAAATGTGGCCTGGAACACTCAACCTCTGTCTGGGGAAATACAAAAGATCTTGTAGGGGGGCAGTTTCCAGAAAGAAAGGAAATCCCATCCCTGCACTATGGTCATGAAATCCAAATTTACACTATGGCTGTGGTGTTAGAATCCCCGCATGTAGAAATAATGGGGAAAATGGGTCCCAACTGGTGCATCCGTGGAACTCCCAGCAGAAACAATTTTTGAAATGTACCGAAGCAACACTTTTACAACCCAGGAAGCACAGGGCTACCATTAAAAAAAAAAAGAGAAAGAAATCACCAATCTTAAATTAGCTTGGATAATGTTTTTGTTTCCCTAGAATATCATATAGAAATTATAATCTGCTCAAGGAAATGATTCACTGTGAGTGAAATCAGCTGATAAACAAACAGGACTAGTACTCCATGACGCAATAAGGAAAAACCCCAAAAGATACTATAATTATTTTTAAATTATTAAGTGAGTAAAAGAAAGACTTAAAATAATGAAAGAACAAAAACTACGAAAACAAGCATGTAGATTTAAAAGGTCTCCATAGAATTTCTAGAAATAAAAAATATAATGGTTGAAATTAAAAACACAGTACAAGAGTTTAATAATAGATTAATTAGTAAACCAGGAGATGTAGTGATCTAGGAAATAAATCTGATATAATCACCCAAAATTCATACATAGAAAATATGAGACTGAGGTTACAAGGAAGAGAACAGAATGAGAAGGTCCCAGATAATACTCATAACCATAACTAATAACCATAGAGACTCTGGCAGAAATGCATCCCCAGGGACTAAAAGAAAGTCAGATCCTTCTGGAAAACTTACAATAATGATCTTGAAGCAAACATGTTAGTGTCAGTGTAGGGTCTCTGGAGCATTCCAGAGAACACTAATAACTAAGACTTACAAAGAAATGACCATGTTCTAGGAGCTATTTTAAGCACTTTACATACATTAACTCATTTATTAGCACAACAACCTAACTAAGAGTTTGGTAATATTATTATGCTCAACTTGTAGATGAGAAAACTGAGAAAGAGTTTATATAATTCTCCTCAACTGTTATGCACTGAAGTAGAGTCAGATCCACGTAGCTATCTGCAGAGTCCATATTCTTAACCACCATGCTATACTGTCCCCATACATGTGGTTGGCATTTCAAAGGCTAACATTGAGAATGAAGGAAAAGAACTATTGGAAGACATGATGACTGAAAATTTTTCAGAATTTAAGAAAGTCATCAGATTGAATAAATAAGTGTTTCAACTTCCAAGCAGGAGAAATAAAATTATATAAGTAGATATATCTGAATGAAGCTGAGGACTATCAAAACAAAGAGAAAATCACAAAAACTACTGGAGATAAAGATATTATCCACAGATTACTGACAGACTAACTCCCAGCTTCTCTGAAGAATAGTGGACACCGGAAAACAATGGACTAAGTCTTCAAAGAGCTAAAGAAATATAACTATCATCCAAGAATTCTATACCCAGTTTAACCATTAAGGGCAAAATCGTATTTAAATGAACAAAGTCCCAGAGAGTCTTTGGTCTTCCACACAGGTCTTCCCTGAAAGGACTACTAAAGGGTTATGAGGGGGCAGTTAGAAATGGAACCCAGAGAGAAGGAGTAAGATGCAATAAGCAAAAAGTTGGTAAACAGTTGTAAACCTAAATAATCACTAGCTGTAAATAATAATAACAGTAATAATGACTTAAAAATTGGGGAGTTTGTCAACAATATGGTGCTAAAATTAGACAAAAGATATGAGATGGGAATATAATCAGAATTAAAGTGTTCTACAGTCATTGTGTTGCTTTGGAAAAAGGTAGAAACTTTTATTTAATTCATACTGTGTTAAGCCAACTATGCATATTAAAAATTTGAAGGTAATCACTGAAAGAATAAACAACAGAATGTATAACTTTCAAATCAATAGAGGGAGCAAAAAAAAAAAGGAAAATACAATTAACCTTTTAGAAAGCAGAAAAGATTTTTTAAAAAGAAACAATAAAAAAGCAACGAAAGTAGAAAACACAAAACAAAACAGAAAAAAGAATGCAAACACACCAGTAACTACACACACACACAGATGAATCTTGCTACAAGAAACTTCCAAAACATGATTCAGAAATGTTGAAAATCCAGATACTATAAAGCTATACCATATAAAAGACAAAGTTGTTTTTTACAATATTAATATAAGGTTAAACCAAATTTAAGGCAAAAAAGCATCAATGGGGATTAAAAGAGTTCTTACACACTAGGAAGATGTAAGTCTTGAACCTGTATGCACCCAATAATATAGCTTTTAAAAAAAAGAGAGAGTAAAAGTTGATAAGATTACAAAGAAAAAATCAACGAATTGATAATCATATTAGGAGATTTTAATACATCTCATTCTGAAATTGATAATTAAAATGACAAAAATTTAAAGATATAGAAGATACAAACAATACAATTAACAAGATTGAGCTAAAGAATGTATATAGTTATAGGTAATAGAATTCTGCACCCAACTATTAGAGGATATGTATCATTGCAAACATAATGGAACAAAATATGACCATATACTAACCAGGAAACAAAGCAATTCTCAACTAAAGTTAAAGAATCAATAGCACAGAAACCACAATCTCTGGCTACAGTGCAGTAAAACTGGAAAGCAGAACAGAAAAATATGGCTTTGAAATGCTTAAGAGTCTAAATAACTCATGAGACAAAGAATCACAAAGGAAATTATAAAACTTCTGGCTATCGAACAAGCAGTATAATAAAATAATTATGTACCCCAACAAATTAAGATTAATCCAGAAATGCATTACAGACGACTCGATATTAGAACATCTATAATATAACTTATTGATCAATAGGTCAAAGGATAAAAACCATGTTTATCTACATAGATAGATTAAATACATTTGCAGGGGAGGGGGAAGCCCTTGATTACATATAAACACTAGTAAGATGAGATACTTTGTTTTTTTAAATTCTGAAAATCTTATCTCATAGACAGCATCAATGATTAATAATGAAACCTGTAAAGTCAGGAATAGAACAAGGGAAGCCAGCTACTATTTAATATTGCCCTGGGAAGATTTGTCAATTTAATTAGAAAGGAAAATTAAATTTAAAACATATATAAATAAAAAGTAGAAAGGAGTAAATCTTCATGACCTTGAGTTAGGCAAGGCCTTTTTAGATACAATACCAAAGTACAGCAACAAAAGAAAAAAAAAGATAAACTGGACTTCATAAAAATTAAAAACTTTTGTGCTGCAAATGACACTATCGAGAAAGTGATAAGATAACCCACAGAATGGGATAAAATATTTGTAAATCATATATCTGATAAGGGACTTGTATCCAGAATATACAAAGAACTCTTACAATTTGATAATTTAAAAAAATTAATTTACGGGCAAAGGATCTGAATAGACATTTTCCAAGGATGTACAATTGACCAGTACGCACATGAAAAGATGCTCAACATCATTAATCATTAGAGAAATGCGAATCAAAACTACAATGAAATCAAATACTAAATGCAAATCAAATACTACTTCATACCCACTAGGATGGCTAAGATCAAAAGGACAGACAATAACAAATTGGCAAGGAGGTGGAAAAATGAGAACACCCGTACATAGCTAGGGGGGATGTAAAATGGTACCACCATTTTGGAAAGCAGCCTGGCAGTTTCTCAAAAGGTTATGCATAGAGTTACCAAATGACCCATGATTTCCACTCCTCTGTCTATGCCCCCCCAAATGAAAACACACATTCACAAAAAATCTTGTCCCATAATGTGTACACAGCAGCTTCATTAATCACAGCCAAAAGGTGGAAACAATCCAAATTCCCATCACTGATAAAAGGATAAAATAATAAAGGTAGTATACACATTACAAGGGAGTATTATTCAGCCATAAAAAGGAATGAAATGCCACAATACGGATGAACCTTGAAATCATTATGCTAAGTGAAAAAAAGCCAAAAAAAAAAAAGACCACATACTATAGGACTCAATTTATATGAAGTGTCCAGAACAGGCAAACTTACAGAGACAGAAAGTACATTAGTGGTTGCATAGGATTGGGGAGGAATAAACGAGGAGGGACCACTAATATGTACAGTTTCTTTTTGAGGTGATGGAAATGTTCTAGAATTGACTGTGCTGATGGTTGCACAACTGTGTGGACATCCTGAAAACTTCCTTTTTTTTTTTCTGGCCACACTGCGAGGCTCATAGGATCTTAGTTCCCAGACTAGGGATTGAACCCGGGCCTTCGGCAGTGAGAGCGTGGACCTCCAGAGAATGTCCTGAAAACTATTAAACTGTACACTTTAAATGGGTGAATGGTACAGTATGTAATTATACTAGAGAGGTGGGCAGAGAGAGCAAGACAGAGAAACAGAGAACTTCCAGATTCCAGTCGCCATATTGGCACCCACTATTCTGCCTTCTTAGTCTTCTCTGTGCTTTGCCAGAGGTTACGTGTCTGTACTCCAAGGGCTAATCCCTCCACTTCTACCAGCTCCAATGCTCTCTTACCTTCTCAGGGACTTCGAAACAGCCTATAGAATTTTCCACATTCTACTGGATCATTCCCATCAACATAAAAATATCCTGTTATGGACTTCTCTGGTGGCGCAGTGGTTGAGAATCTGCCTGCCAATGCAGGGGACACAGGTTCGAGCCCTGGTCTGGGAAGATCCCGCATGCCGTGGAGCAGCTGAGCCCGCGGGCTACAACTACTGAGCCCGTGTGCCACAACTACCGAAGCCCGTGTGCCTAGAGCCCATGCTCTGTAACGGGAGAGGCCACAGCAATGAGAAGCCCACGCGCCGCAACGGGGAGTAGCCCCTGCTCGCTGCAACTAGAGAAAGCCCGGGCGCAGCAGCGAAGACCCAACGCAGCCAAAAATAAATATAAATAAATAAATAAATTTATTAAAAAAATATATATCCTGTTATTTTTCCCATCAGAAAAACCAAGCAACAACAAAAAACCTCTCTCAACTCTTTTTGCTTTCCATTGCTTTGCTCTCTTTCACAGAAAAACATGTTACCCATATTCACAATCTCATCTCTTGCCATTGTCTCACAGACCCACTTAAATCAGAATGTTGTTTCCCCCACTCCACCAAAGCCCCTCTTGCCAGGGCACATAGTGGATCCACTAGTCAATCCTTGGTCCTCATCTTACCTGACCTGCCACCAGCATCTGACACAGGTGGACCACACGCTCCTCCAGGAGGTACCTTCTTCACTTTGGTTCTAGGACACCACACTCTCGCTTTCTTCCTACCTCACTGGTCACTTTTTGGTCTCTTTGGTTGATCCCTCCTCATCTCCTCAAATACAGTGTGTTCTTAACTGAATTCCCTCCAACACCTGTTCTGCCCACTGCCTTTCCCATCTCAGTTGTGGGTAATTCCATCTTTCAAGTTGCTCGGACAAAAGCTTTCTTTTCCTCACACCCCATCTAAGCCATAAGGAAATCCTGTTGGCTCTGCCTTCAAAATCTATCTGGAATCTGACCCATTCTCTCCATGTCACTGCCACTGTCTTGGCCCAGACCACCATCTCTCACTGCAACAGCCTGTCAGCTCTCTTTGTCCTTTATCACAGCAGCAAGAAAAGAATGATCCTCTCAAAACATAATTTGATCATGGCACTCCTCTGTCCAAAATCCCACAGTGGCTCCCTACCTCATATGGAGTAAAGTCAAATTCCTTATCCTGCCCTGCGCAACCCAAATTGTCAGCCCTCTTCCCATCTGCCCTCTGACCAGTGACCTCATTCCCAGCTGCCCTCCCATTGCATCTCTCCACCGTTTTACTGTTCCTCACTCCTGCCTTAAGACCTTTCACTAAGTGCCCCTCTGCCAGGAATATCTTTGCCTAGATCAGGATTTCTCAACCTTGGCGCCATTAACATTTGGGGCCAGACAATTCTTTGCTGTGGGGGCTGTTCTGTGCATTGTAGGATGTGGAACAGTATCCCTTGCCTGGCGGTACCCATTAGATACCAATAGCATCTTCCAGCTGTTGCCAAATTCTCCTGGGGGGGCACAATTGCCCCAGGTTGAGAACCACTGTCCCAGATCACCTGCATGGCCCACACCCTCAGTTCCCCCAAATCTCACCTTGACAATGAGGCCTACTCTGACCCCCACATTCCCTCCTTCCCCACCCCCCACTGCCGATCCCCTTTACCCTGCTTGGCTCTTCAAAGCAACTCTCATGTTGGCTTCATGGGGGACTGGGATCTTCCTCTGCTTTGTTTCCTTATGTATCCCCAATGCCTCAAATACCGCCTGACACACAACTGGTTCTCAATAAATATTTGTTGCATAAATGAATCAGAAGACTCAATATGGCAAAACATAATAAATAAATAAAGTAAAAGGTCAATTTATCTGCTAACTTATCCTAAATTTATCTACGAATGAAACACAATCCCAACACAACTCACCATCGGATAGTATTTGAAATTTGACCCAACATTTCCATGAGCGTACCTGAAAGAATAAAAATGTGATATCACACAAGCATAATGAGATGGTTTGCTTCCACTCTAAGATATTACAAATGTCTTCGTAAGCTACAATCATTAAAATAGTGGGTTCTGGTACTAGAATAGACAGACTGAAACAGAGGAGTCCCAAAGCGGCCCCAGGAAATACAAGAATTAAGCAAATGATGAAGCTAGCATTTTAAGAAAAAGTAAGCAGAGAGTGAGTGCTTAATAAATAAAGGTGGGACAACTGGCTGGCCGTTTTACACCTGCAGTATATGCATGTGATGTGGAAATAAATAGAGAAGTAGTCATATACGCCAGGGAAACAGCTCAGAGTCCTGGGGGGTTGCCTCTGGGGAGCAGGACTGGGAGGGGTGGGGGGGGGAATAAAGCGGGGGATTGCTGCGTTTCTTACACTCCTTTTAGTATCTATGCTTTTAAAATGACACATACATATTACCTTGATGAAAATAAAAGTTATTTTAAAAAAGCAATAAGCATGCCCCTCTTTGACCTGTCAAGTTAACCAAGATTTTAAAAATGAAGATTTGCTGGTATGAAAAAAGGCACACTCATGCACCACTGGGTCTTTCTGTAAGGTGATCTGCAGGGAAGTATTAAAAGTCTTAAAAATCAGGCATACCCTTTGAGCCAACAATTCCACTTCTAGAAATTTATCCTGAAATGACACAAAGGAATACAGCAAGAACGTTCACTCTGACATTCTTTAAAATTGAAAAACAACAATGAAAATCCCCCCAAATGTCCAACAGGGAACGGTTTACATAAATTATGATAAATTCATAGGAAGGAATGCCGTGCAGGTGTCAAAAGCGGGATGGAAAGAGATCCATTAGCAGGCAAAGGCGTTCGTGACGTATAGAGTGACTAAACAGGTTATGTGCAGTAGGCATAAAAATTATTGCACTTTTTAGAAAATGAATATGACTTACGAGTTTATGTACATAAAGTGATTTAAATGTGAGATCTTCCCACCCTGTGAAAATGTATGGGAACCTCAGATCCAGAGGGTAGGTTGGGTGATGAGACTTTTATTTTCTTCTTTCTGCTCTTAAGGCAGGGAGTTACTAAGATTTGTGAAGGTGAAGGCAGGAATGCTAAGGTGAGGTCCCTCAGAAGTGGGGTGGGAGTCTGCACAGGCCGCTCTGCTACTCACTCATCCACCACACCCCAAGCTGAGTGGACCAACCGGCCAGCGCTGGACTTGCCAGGATCCAGCTGCACTCAGGGTCCAGGCAGCAGCCCGATGGCCGCAGCCACAGTGGCAAGGACCCCCTTCTAGCAGATTGGACAAGGGGGGGGGGGTCCCAGGACGGAAGCCATATTTGGGCAGGCCACAGCTGCCTGCAGCCCGGCAGTTCTTCAGCATGGCTTGCAGTCTTGGCGGTTACTGTCCCTTTCTGGGGCTCTGGCCCCCACCCTCCAAGTGGGGAACTGTTCACCTTGCCAGTGAAGCTCTGGGGTCCAAATTCCTCCAGCCCAGAAGCCAAATGCAGTTCACAGGCATATTGTTTGGTCAGTGTAGGACTTGGATTTTAAATTCTGAATTAGTCTCCAGATTTCACAAGGGGAGAGATTTCATATAAAAATCTACCCATTCTTGAATATTCGAATACCTGGCTACACCGAACCCCTAGCCCTGCCTGCGATGACAGCTGGATCTGAGTTCCCCTCCCCACTTCCGAAGGGGCAAGTGTCCCCAGGCATCCCAAACCGCACCACCTTCTTTCCAGGAAGCCTGGCTGCACTGGGGGCTGAATTTTCCACCCGGGCTGTTCATGTCTGGGCTACATCATGCCCTCTCCCCACTTTACCAGGTCCCTTTTCCCTCCTACCATTGGCTGTGGGAACCAGTGCCCTCAGCCCCTGTTCTGACCTGCCCCTTTGGGACATTAGGGTTTTTGTTGCGGAAAACCTCTCCAAGTCTGCCCCCCACCCAGAGCCGGGTGGTGTGGCAGCTCAGATCCGAGGCAGCCCTTTGGCCCTTCTGCTGCTCAAACCCTCCCCAGGGGGACCTGGACTGAGGCCAAGACCTGGTCACTGCCTCACCCCAGCCCTGGGCTCAAGAAGGGGACACAGAGCAAAAAGAAGGATCTTGGTCCTCGGGGACTCTGATGCTGGCAGAAGATACTCACCTGGCAGACAGCTGGTTTAGGAAAAGCGAAATCCCTAAGAGCCAGTGTTGTGGGCTTCGTTTCCTGGAAACTCTGGGGATTATTGGGAAGGGCTCTTGGAAGAGGCCCCTGTGAGGAAGTGAGGAAGACAGGAGTGGGCAGCCAGAGAAACTGACGCAATGCCTCACAACTGAGGCCTGAGCCCGTCCCACAGGGGGCTCCGGAGCAGGGACGGACACTGCCAGTCATCGGATGCAGACGGGGTTGGGCAGAGGTCGAGGGCAATTCTCATTTGGTGAGGAGGGGTACGGCTGGGAGCATCAGTAGCAGAATTTCCCAGCAGCCCCCATGGGAGCTTGTGGGCAGAGCACCACCTGGGAGTGGCCAGGGAAGCTCCCTGGAGGGGTGCTGCCAGCCTGAGTGCTCTCTCAGGCAAGCCCTTCTAGGAAGAGCTATAGACGCGAGAGGAGAGTGCACTGAGAATTCAGTCACATCCCGGCATTTATTTGAAACAGAACATTAATTCTGACTGTCATTGGAGTCCATTTCAATTTTGTAATAACATTAAAAGTTTAGAGTCTAATTTATTCATACAAAGCTTGTTAGCATCCAATTGCTACATAATGTAACATATTCCTTAAAAAGCTGACAAAGCAGGAGAAATTAAAAACGTAAAAAAAGACATCCAGGGGAGCTCACTGCCACAAAGCCAAAGGTGAGGAAGGGGAGAGCAGGATTGCTCCAGAAAGGGCTGGAAGATTGGAACAGGAACCGGGGGCCGCTGGAGAGGCAGGCTGCGCCACCTGAAGGAGCTGCCACCTGAAGGAGCTGCGGTCCCTCACATCCCAGATGCTGCAGGGGGGTGGGGCGCTCCTCTTCACCACCTGCACGGCCCCCACCTGTCCCCAGCATGCGTCCCTGCCTTTCCAGCTCCACAGACAGCTCCCTAGCACCTTCCTCAGCAAATCCACCCTCGAGAGCCCATAACTCCTCTTAATTACACGTCTGCAGTGTTTGCATTAGATAGCTGTCACCCTGTAATTTACGCGTACACGGGTTTTAATTGTACATTAATCTTTCCTACACGCCACTCCTCTGCTAGAATCTGTAACAGCAGCAGTTTGGGCCATTTTGTTTATTCCTCAACCAAAAATAGCTGATGAATGTAATTGCAGATCGTCCCTCCCCTTCTTTTCCAAGGATTACCTGCTGTGTGCCCAAGAGAGGCTCCTGTCACCTGCAGGCTGCCTCTAAACACAATATTGGACTGTTTCACGGCTGACATAAATTTCAGAGGAAAGGTCAGCAGCAACAAGCAATCTTCCAATCACCTGCCACGAGCTCCCTGGGCGCCTCTGCTCACATCCTTTCTCTCAAGCTCCAGCCTGAAGGGTGCTGGGAGCGCTCGCTTGGCTTAAGGACCTTTCTCACAAGAGAGGATGACAAGAGAGGGCAACGAGTGAACCTAAGGAATCCACTGGCAGGGAGGTTCCAAGGTCACTTGGAGAACCAGGAAGGAGAACTATAAATTACAAAGCCCTGGCTAGCTGCCAGGGCCCCAGGAAGCTACATTTAACATACGATTCTTCCAGCAGCAGGAGGAAGCTTGAACTCCCTTTCCAACAGACTGTGAATGGAATTTGTTACAGGGATATTGTGATTGAAATATCACCGCTTGGCTTTTCATGACAACTCTGCAATAGCCTGCAATTGCGATGGGTTGTGGGGGGGGGGGGCGGGGAATGGTCTTCAGGGGGCTGAGTGGCAGGAAGAGAGCCCCCTACAATATTTATGAAATCCAGATGAAGCCTTACCCTGGCAATGAGCTGATACCATAACACAGATTTCAAAAACGCCTTGACATTTGCCCAAGATCAAATCTCCCCTTGCGAAACCCCAGGAGGCCTTGTGCTGACGGCAGTCGGCCTTCCTGCCCCCCTCCAGCCACCTTCTCCATTTAAACCTGGGTAATTAACACTGGATGGGAGGAACCGAGGGATTGGAGTGGTGCAGACTAGACTAATACCGTGAAAGCCAACTTTTCCTTTGTGGAAAACAAAAGCAGTGGTTTTCAGTGGTGGAAGACAGGAGTTTTGATAATATTTATTGTTAAACACTTTCCAACAGGCAAAACAAAGTGCCAAGGCACGGCGATCTCCTCACTGACGAGGCTCTGACGGCGTATTTGGATGAAGAGAGACAGGCAGCGATGATCCATCACACATCAGCCCAGGAAACAGAAACGAAAGCATGAAATGTATTTCCCTGGGGCCACAGACCTCGTTTAGGTTGCAGCCCTTGATTCGTTTTAGGAGACCCCATTAGGAAGAGTGTTGCCAGCTTTCCCAGGACCCGGGTAACAAGTCATTTCCAAAGTGGTCCCTTAGGGCATCCTCCACCCCAAAGGGCTCCCTTTTCTACCCCTACCCAGTACCCGTGGCTTTTAGAGACATAGGTTCCCCATGTTCCAGGACCTGGAGTGGTGGAATATTGCATGAAATACTGCATAGGAAACACTGAATGAAATACTGTATGGAATTCAGGCCTGAAGTCCCCAGAGACTGTTTATTAGTAAAAGGCGTGGCTGATTTAGTTGGGTTTTGATAAATACTTCATAGAGCACATCCTAAGAGAAGCAGAATCCTTGTCAAGCATGCATCTTTATGAGCTGTCTGCCTATAAACCTTGCGTGAAAGGTCCATGCTTAATGTTGGTTTGGCAGTAAATTGGCACGATGCATGCGCCTGCGGCATCAAATTAGCATCAACCCATAAAACGTTACTGAACGATTCCTCAAATCTGCCAAGTCTTCAGATCAATTCGGAGAAAGTGTCAAAGGTTTTTTTTTTTAACTTTGATAAACTTTTCATATTAGTTATCACAGAAGAGCATAAACCTTTCTATTCTGTCTTTCCACAAAAAAAAAAAAGGTGTTGTTTTTCCCAAACTGCTTTTAGCTCTTCCATCTTTGCACACCCGCCGCCACATCGGCATAAGCAATGTATGTGTCATGGACTCTTTGTTGCCCTATTTTAAAGGGATGGGTACTTAGCTCACACGGCCCCTGCCCCATGATCTTGGAGAAAATTTCTACTGGCATTGTAACAGGGAAGAGGTAAATCGGACTCCACATTGGATCGGACTTTAACCTTTGCTTTTCGTTGCTTTTGTTATTATAATCATACCTAATGGCCTGCCTCAGGGAACCCTTCCCACCTGTGAATGGCTGCAAGAAAAAAGAAACCAACACATCCCCTCACCGAGGCTGGTCATTCCAGATGTTTTGCAAGACTGATGGCCCTTTTACTTTACTTCTTCACCGCCTCTCCCTCTATGATTCTATTAATGAAGAAGGTATCCAGACCCCGATAAGATGGCTTTTCAGAGACACTAGTCTGTCATCTTCTCAGTCTGCCAGCTTTCCGAATAAAGTCGTATTCCTTGCCTCAACACCTTGTCTCCCAGTCAGTGGCCTGTTGTGCGGCGAGCAGAGAGAGCTTGGGCTCGGTAACAGCCCAGGATAAAGTTCTCACCCCTGGCCTTTGATGTGCAGTCCCAAGCACACCTCCTCCAGGAAGCCTTCCATAACTCACCGATGAACTCTGATCCCTGCTCTATGCCCTTGTGTGTCGTGTCAACTAGACTATAATTTCCTGGGGGCTCAATGCACTTCCTTCCCTGAGGACTTCACATTTTGGACCCTCAGGGATGGGACTCACACTGAGTGATCCATGACGTGTCATCTCCCTGCTCCCCATCTTTGAGGGCCAGCCCAGACCTCCCTCTTCCAGAGCCCCCCGCAGATGCTCTGGCCAGAATCACTTGCCCTCACTCCCCAACCTCAGAGATCTCAAACCAGCCCCCTCCCACCCCGTTATTCCCCCATGGGCTGCATCAGAGTTGTATGTGAATCTCTCTCCTGGAGGTAACGGCTGGGTCCCCAAACCAAACAAGAACAGAACCTGGATTTGAACACAGGTCTGATCCAGAACTCTCATCCCCCTGGCAGTGCTGCTTTCCACATAATTGTCACACTGGAGGAGAAAAGGACCAAGTCACACCCAAAGAAAGGAGGCTTTATCATGGTCCCCATCAAAATGGGATGGGGCAGGAATGGATGAGGTGCTAATAGACTGGCCCTCTCGCCTTCACTTGACCAGAGGGCATGTCATCTATGCCCTTTGTGTGTCATCTATGAAAAGGTGGCGTTGAAAAGCCTAGCAGGCTACATGGAGCAGGGATGGAGCGTTGCTCTCTGCAGAGGGACCCAATGACAGATAAGCCCATCAGGGATGAGGGCCCCCTCGGGGTGCTCCTAAATGGCCAGTGTTTGGAGCACTGGAGGTGAGCACAGCTGCTGTGGGGAGGTCACTTAAAGGAACAGAGCACCAGGACAGAACACCCTCCAGGGTCCGAGAGCTCGGCTTCCAGAGCCATCCTCATAGCGGCCCAGGCTTCCAACAAGTCCCTGTCAAGTCAGCTGGGGTGGGAGAGGACAAAGCCAACAGGCAGTGCTCCGTCCTCTGGCCCTGGGCCCCACTCTGTGCCAGGACTGTCCTAAGCACTGGGACACAGCAGTGCACATGACAGACAGGGCGGTCTCAGTGCTCCTGGAATCTGTGAAGGGAAAGAAAAACGAGCCCCGGAGAGACTGATGGACCACAGGAATCCATCTGGTCATTCTGGGACAGGTGGCCAGGTCCCAGCTTCATCCAGAGAAATAACCTGTCTACTCCACCCATTGCCTAACGACACGGAGGATTGAAACCTACCTGGCAGAGTGAATTACCAGCACCCTTGACATTTAAGACACTTAATGATTTGAAGATGGAAGTGAGTTTTCAAATTTGTTGAATAATGTTTTCAACTACAACACACCCTTGGCAAAAATAAATACTGTATTAGTCATCTGGGAAATAAAATTAAAACCACAGTGTGATACGTCTGCATACTCACAGAAGAGCTAAAATGAAAAAGGTTGACAACACAAAGTGTTGGAAAGGATGTGGAACAGCAGGCACTCTCATATATAACTGGTATGTGTTGGGGGAATTAGTACAACCCCTTTAGAAAACTGTTTGCTGGTACCTACAAAACATGAACATATGCATATTCTGAGACCCAACACTTCTCTTCTAGGTACGTGCTTATGGATATGTGTACAACATATGCCCAAGAGATACATGCGAGAATGTCTTCAGCAGCACTGTTCATATAGCTCCAAACTCCGAACAACCCAAATGTCAATCAATAGGAGAAGGGATAAATAAATCAGGGTATCTTCACACAATGAGGTCCTACACAGTAACAAGAACAAACAAACTACAGCAACTCACAGCAACATGGCGGACTCTCACAGACATGATGGTAAGCCAGATACAAAGGCACACAGACTTATGACTCCACTTATATCAAGTTTAAAAACAAAGAAAACCGGGCTTCCCCGGTGGCGCAGTGGTTAAGAATCTGCCTGCCGATGCAGGAGACATGGGTTCGAGCCCTGGTCTGGGAAGATCCCACATGCCGCGGAGCAACTAAGCCCATGCGCCACAACTACTGAAGCCTGCATTCTAGAGCCTGCAAGCCACAACTACTGAGCTCATGTGCCACAACTACGGAAGCCCATGTGCCTAGAGCCCGTGCTCTGCAACAAGAGAAGCCACCGCAACGAGAAGCCTGCGCACTGCAACAAAGAGTAGCCCCCGCTCACCGCAACTAGAGAAAGCCCGCACGCAGCAACAAAGACCCAACGCAGCCATAAATAAATAAATTTATTAAAAAATAAAAACAAAGAAAACCAATCTATGCCATTATGAGTAAAGAGAGCAGTTACCCATGCTAGAAGGGAAGTATCAGGAAGCGATCACAGGGATGTTGCCATGTTCTGATCCCTGCTCTGGCGCTGGGCACACAGGCCTGTCTTGTGTGCAGATATTCATTGCATTGTACACACAATCTGTGCTTTCGGTATGCACACCGTACTTGGAGTTAAAAGTTTTCAAAAGGGAACCCACCTACACTGTTGGTGGGAATGTAAATTGGTGCAGCCACTATGGAAAACAGTATGGAGGTTCCTCAAAAAATTAAAAAGAGAGCTACCATATGATCCAGCCATCCCTCTCCTGGGAATATATCTGGAGAAAACCCTAATTCAAGAAACTACATGCACCCCTATGTTCATAGCAGCACTCTTTACTATTGCCAAGACATGGAAACAACCTAAATGCCCAACAACAGATGAGTGGATAAAGAAGACGTGTTATATCTATACAATGGAATATTACTCAGCCATAAAAAAGAATGAAGTAATGCCAATTGCAGCAACAGGGATGGACCTAAAGATAATCATACTAAGCAAAGTAAGTCAGAAAGAGAAAGACAAATACCATATATCACTTATATGTGGAATCTAAAATACGATGCAAATGAACTTCTCTACGAAGCAGAAACAGACTCACAGACACAGCGAACAGACTTGTGGTTGCCAAGAGGGAGGGGGGTGGGGGAGGGATGGAGTGGAAAGTCCTACCGTATAGCATAGGGAACTATATTAAATATCCTGTGATGAACCATAAGAGAAAGGATATGAAAAAGAATATATATACGCATAACTAAATCACTTTGCTATATAGCAGAAATTAACACATTGTAAATCAACTATGCTTCAATAAAAATTTTTTTTAAGTTTTCAAATGTACTGAATGCAAGACAGGGAAAACACATCCATGGGAAATTGCTAAGAAAAGGGACACCAGTCTGTAGCGGCACATGCCCCCTAAGCCTTGGTCACATCACCAGACAAGGCCCTTGATCAACATGCTTCCTTGCCCCCGAGATGGAGAAGGACTGAGCCTCGGCTGAAAGACCAAACCCAGGAGATGATGATGATAATGACGATGAAATAATAGCAGTTTCCATTTACTGTGGGCTGGCTATCTGCTGGGCGCAACTGCTCTATGAGGTGTATTCTATTATCATCTCCATTTTACAGATAAGGAAACTGAGTCCCTAGTCCACAAAGTGATCACGTGGTGAAGCCGGGTTTTGAATCCAGGCAGTCGGACTCCAGGTGCTGGCTTCGCACAGGATGGAGCGAGGGGTGGAGCTGGTTGCCATGGCTGTCCATTGACACTTTAATTCGTGGCAGAGGGAACTGAGAAGCGTTAAGTAATAGGCATAGATTGTGTTTTCACAGGGATGAATGGTCATGAAATTAAATTTGCAGATGAGGCCAACCCTCAGGAGTGGAAATAACACCAGTGGAGACAGAGGCCCAGAATCTAAGCAGGAGACGGCAAGATGGGCCCAACCTGGAGCAATGCAGTTCACCAGGCACATGGAGGCAGCAATCCACGCCTAAATGACTTTCATGAGAAAAATGTGTGGGAGTGGGTGCTGCGAGGGATGCTGAGGTGGCCGTGACCACGGACAGCAGGCAGCCCCTGCACCACAGCAGCGGCAGGCTTGGCCCCCAAGCACAGTGACGGGAGAGGAGGCATCGGGCTGAGATCGCCATACGGCACCAGGTCACCACGCCCCACGTGCACACCACCCCCGGCCCTGTGCCAGCCTCTGCCAAAGAGATTCGAATAAGATGTGGGGAACTGAGGGAACCATCAAGAAAAGCTCCTTGGAAGTAAGACTCAATTTGGACCCAGACGTGTGTAAGGCAAGGGGTAGAAAACAGTATTCCTGGCAAATGTGTCAAACAGGCTGGCTGTATCACCCACTGGCTCCACCAGTACAGACAGGTGGCTTACATCATGAACTGGGCCAAACCAGTGTAGACAGACTGTGTTGCACTTTGGGCTCAACCACCCCAGCTCTGGGAGACAAAGCCTGATGGGCAGGACCATGTCTGAGGGGAAGCAGGGGGCCTGAGCTGAGTTCAGCCCCAGGGAAGTCCCCGAAGCCAGAGAGAGAGTTTCAGAGCTTGTGCAAAGACTCCACAGAAAGTGGGGCAGGCATGGAAGGTTCCAGTGCTCACAGCCTTGACTCAGTCAGTGTAGACAGACTGCCTGCACCATGTACTGGCTCAGCTGGTGTAAAGTATCTGTGTCACACACTGGCTCCACCAGTATAGACAGACTGCACAGTTGAGCTCACTCTGTCTGCCCTCAGCAATCCGTGAGTACCTTCTCCATGCCGAGAGAGCAGTGCTTCTACCAGCATCGTGACCCGCTGCGTTCCCTTGGCTTCCTCCAGACCTGGCAGGAGGTGCTGCACATGAAGGACCACAGTCAGTATTTGCTGCGGGCCTGGATGCTTCCCTCAGAAGCACAGGGAGAAAAGGCCCACCCCCATCTCCGGGCTGGGGGAGGGTCTCAGTGCTCACAGGCTTGGACAGATGGGTCTTGTCCAGGGAGATGAGTCAGCCCCCCAAGAAGAAGCAGCCTCAAAGGTTGGGACAGCTAGTCTTCCAGGTATGAGTCAACCTGAGCCTGGGCTAGGAGCTTCTGGCAGGGTGCTCTCCTGTGTTGCCTTCCCACTCATGAGCACGAGGGCATGACCGGTGGTCCACGGTGGCGAGTGCAGCAGGCAGAATAGAAAGGAAGGCGGATCTGGTGAGGCCGCACTCCAGGCAAAGAGCCCAGGGGCTGGAGGAAGCAGCCCAGGGAGGCCTGGGACCTGTGGAGTAGATCTGTCCCTCCTAGCATCCTCTCCTTGGTGCTCATCCCTCCCGTCCCAGAGTCTGGCCCAGCCAGGGAGGAGCTGGCTCAGGTCCAGGCAGAGTGAGGACAAGGTGACAGCGACCTGGCCTGTTGCCTGCAGCTCAGGGGCTGCTCGGCTCAGGGCCCGAAGCCAGCAGCGTGGGCACAACAGGAAGCGGGGTGACTCACAGGCCTGCTCCCCCCACTCTAGTTTTGGAAGATAGAGCCGGGGGGACCCAGCTGATGTCCGTGGGGAAGCCAGGGCCTGAGCTGAACTCAGCCAGCTGCACGGAACTCACCGGCATCAGAGCGGGTTTGGGAGCTCAGGGCCTTGGGCAGAGCCCCTCACAGAGGGTGGGGGGCAGGCACAGCCTGGCTCCACAGGGAGGAGGGAAAGGAGAGAGGATGGAGAATGAGGGGAGGGGACAGGAGAGGAGTTCTTTCCGGGGCAGGCGGCAGCCAGCTGCCTGTCAGATACAAGTGGGTGGCAGGTTAAGGACCTACCAGGGATGAAACACAGGTCGAGGCCACCTCTGGCCAGCAGGTGGGCATGAAGGGGGGCGTCCGAGCAGCCTGTCCTCATGAGAGAGCACTGACACTCAGCTGTCACTTACTGAGTGCCCACCACGAGCCAGGGCTAAACGGTGAACACACGGGGGAAGGTAGAAGAAGGCCCAAGGGCTTAGGGGACAGCTGGGAGGTGGGCCAGGCGGGCAGGGGCACACAATGGCTGCCTGACCCACCAGCCCTGGAGGATATAACCCAACCAGAGTGGATGGGCACTTGGAACATTCTGGTCCGAGGAGCACTAACAGCTCCCAGTCAAGATCCAGAAGCCATGGTCCCAACCACAGTCAGCATCTCCTCTCTGCGCGTAACCAAGCCCCGGTAGATTCATGCCCACGCACCCCCTCTGTAGGACCACAGCCACCCTCCTTCAGGATTACTGCAGCCCCCCTTCTCACTGGGCTCCTTACTTTGCAGCAGCTGGTAGCATCGAGTCCCAAGTCCCTCCCTGGCCTTCAAGGCTTTTTACGGCCAGGACTCCACCTGTGTCTCCAGCCCCGTCTCCCCCTCCTTCACCCTGCTGGCCACATGGGCCTTCCCACAGCTCCTGGACGGCGCTCTGCGATTTCTCTCACTCGTTCACATTCTGCGCCGGGAGGCTCCCTCCCTGCTTAGTTCCAGCTCTTCCTTCAGAGCTCAGCAGAAGAGTCACCTCCTCCAGGAGGTCCTCCAGAGCCCTCGGTCTAGGTCAGATTACCCTACTGTACATCTCGCGACCACCCAGATGCTTCCGTTATACGTTTATCACGGCCTAGAATCACACTTGTATTGGTGACTTGTTTAGTAATGGGGTCGTCTGGCACAGCATGAATCGGTGCGTGACGAGGGGATGGTGAGAGAGTTTCTGCAGGCGACAAACCCCAAGGGCAGGTGCCCCTCTTAGTTTTGCTTTCCCCAGAGCCTGATCCAACAACAGACACAAAATATTGGGTTGGCCAAAAGGTTTGTTCAGGTTTTTCCATAAGATGTTACGGAAAAACCTGAACGAAATTTTTGGCCAAAGCAATACATGCTCATATACGGTCACTGAACGGAGGGTGACAAGGAGTCTGACGCTGGGAGTGTGGGACGGATCATGATTTGGCTTCTGGTTTCAACGTTGACAACTCTAATTTAGTTCAGATAAATGTCACTCACCAGGGCCAGCTCTGACCTTGGGTTGGCAGGGACAGGGTGTCTTGCCCTCCGTCACCAGTAGCAAGGAGCACTGATTTCCCAGAAATGCACAGCCTTCAAGGTGGGGAGTGGGAATGCTGAGACCCAGGCCTGTTGCCTGCAGACACTCTCTGACTTCCCCAAAGGTGGGTTTCGAGATGGAATTTTGCTTCTTGATGTCAACCTACCTGGTCACACGCAGGCTTCCCCCATTTTGCTGGTGGCCAAGGGTGCATTTGTGGCCAGCAGGTGCAGGTTAGAGCACCAGATCACAAATGACAGGTAGTTTTGTACAGGGTAAAAGTTACAACTTTTTCCCATGACCAGTTTGTAAGTCTCATGTTCTGCCACAGTGATTTACCGACCACAGGGTCACACATCCTCCAGCCGGAAAGAAATGAGACAGCATCTCCGGTGTCCTCTGCCACCTGAGCTAATGTGGCTCTGTCCGCTGGCTGTCTGAGCCCAGGGGTTTCCTCTGCCTTTGGGCAGCCTTTTCCCAGGAGGGAGGGAACACAGCTGCTCTGGAGTCGGACGAGCCTTGGCAGTGGCTCCAGAGACAGTGCCAGGGAGCCTACTGTCACCCCGCAGTCGCCGCACAGGCCACCTGCTCCCAACAAATGTCCGGAGGCTCCCAGACACCGTAGCCGCATGTACGTCCAGACAACCATCCTTGATAGCTTTTTTATTTCTCGCTGTCCCGTGTCAGAGCCACATTGATCTCCTTGGGCCAGCACTACATAAATCTCCTGTTTATAACTCATTACCTTCTGATTAGCTGAAAGGCTGGGTACTTAGTTCACAGTGTTTACTAACTCGAATCACCATAGTTATTCATGAAGGAGCTGCCATCGTCCTTTGTCCACCTTCCTGCCCATACACTCCCTCCCTGATCCATATTTCTCCAATGTGGCTGCCACACACGGATAAATCAGGGAGGTGTGGCAGATGCAGCTAAGACAGGTGTCTGAGACTCCAGACCAGGCAGCAGGCAGGAGATGGGGAACCACACCTTCCCCCACCAGCCCCCAAAAGACTCCCGTGCCCACCGCGGGTGCCTTTAACCACATGCATCAGCTAGCGATGCTAAAAGCTCCCACCTCTTCGATTGGCAAAACCACAAAAAGCCTATCAGGCCACCGGTGGCAGAAACCAGGTGAAGCGCAGAGAAGCAGCCTGTGAGACGTTTCCGATAAGGAGAATCTGACGTTCCTCCTTTTGAAGGTGAATTCTGAGATGAGCCCACCAGACACGTCCTCCCAAGAACCACACAGCACAAAAAGTAGTTACTGAACTTTCCCAGACTTATTAGCTTACACAAACAGAGATTTGAATAAATGTTTAAAAAAGGAAATTCCCCTGATACGCTGTAATCAGTAAATGTTCATTACGGAAACACAGCAAATATGCATGAAATTTCCCAAGTGGTATTCTGGCTACAAGATGAAAAAGGCATCTCAAACAGCAGGCTGAGTTACAAAGCCTCCTCCTCCGGTCACAGTTCAGGAAAGCTCAAGCCCAGGAGGTCAGGTGAGGCTGCTCCTCTCCCAGCCAGGAACCAGGGAAAATCAGAAAATGCTCCTTCGGCCACTCAGGCGATTTGGAAGTGAGCCCCCGCACGGGTTGATGGATGTGTCTCTATAAATAATTAATCCTTGACCTTGCTTTAAGAGAGCCTTGACTTTTAAATTTGGGGTCTTTTAAAAAATCAATACTGGGGGGAACATAAATCACTCTTGTGGAGTCTGATTCCAGGTAAATAAATAAATAAGCGATGCCTTCCCTCTGTCCCAGGGTGAATGGGCCAGGCAACAGATGGGGTCAGACTTTGAGGGTTTTTTTTTTCTATTTAACTGCTATTGGATTATCGATCATCCTATGAGGCCCAGTTCTCTTCAGGGTCTGAATTTTATCCCTCCTTTGGGTCACTTCACAGAGGCAAGTCTGATGAAGTCTTCAGAATGTGCTTCCACGCCCGCCAAGGGCTTCCCAGAACCCGTCCTGCCATATGTAGTGGGCTGTCTGGATTAAAACAAGGTCTCCTCCAGGGACCAGAGTGTCAACCCCTTCTGGTGGCCTATCTGCCTTGCCTTTGGGACAGGGGCAGAGGGTGGGCAGGAGAGGCTATGACAGTTGGGAAATTTTAAAGAGGGCTCTGCCACTCTTGCCCCAGAGGCTGCATTGTTCTAGGGCAGGACTTAGGAAAAGTTCTCCACCCCATGAGCAAGGGTCAAGGTGAACACAGATGTGAGAGGTTAGCTAAAGAAAGTGGGCTTAGTAGTGCAGCTGGTAAGCAGCCCAGGGATGGGGAAGCAGCTATTCTGCCCCTTATGCCTCTGCAACCGCCGCCCCCCACCCCCACCCCCCCGCCGCCACACACACACACACACACACACACACACACACACACACACACACACACGTCCCTTCACTCACAGGCCTCTCCTTCAGGCTCCGCTGCCAGGCCAGACCTCCGCCAAACAGATACAGAGGGCCCAACCCGTTCCCCTTAGCATAGCCAATCACGGCTCAGCCTACAGGTGGGAGGGGGCCCAAAGATCCGGGGTCCACCGCAATATCGGAGACGGCTAAGGGACAGAGAGTCCCAGGGTTGGCCCCTACTCTTCGTCTAGGACAGATAGCCGGGCAGCGAGTGCCCACAGCCGAGGGCGCTGCATAGTTGCCGCGCCAGCTCCACGTCGGGGTCGCGGGGCCTGGAGCCCAGACCTACCGCAAAGTTAGGGGAAGGGAGAGAGGTCACTTCCGACACAAGCGCCAGCACTGGCACAACTAAATCCCGCGAATGCGCCTTCGCCCGGCCGGGGAGGCCTCGGGCGAGGCTGGTGTGCAGAACGAGAAGCCAGCAGCTGAAGCTGCAGCCGCCGCCAGAGCTCGGCTGGGTCCCGCGGCAAAGCGGATCCTTTCACCGCCCACTCCTGGGCTCCTGCACTACTAGACACACGCACGCACACACCTTCACACGATCACTGACGCACACACACTCTCCTCGAGTACAAAACAGGCTGGTGCCCCGGAGAGTCGTGGGGTGAGGATGCGCGCGACGGAACCCGTAGGCACCTTCCGCCGTTCCGTAGGAAGCCAAGAAGGCAGCCCCTAACTCCTTCCTCGCCCCTGCCCGCCACAACCGGTCCCCGAGTCCCAGTCCCCAGCGCGCGGGAAAGCTCTGGGCGCCGCGGGGCTCCAGCCCGGCTCTCTCCGGGCCCGACGCTGCCTCCCCGCGCCCAGCATCCAGGGCGAAGAAGAGGAGCGGAGGATCCGCAGGGACCGAGGGAGCCCTCAGGGTGGCAGTTCACAGACGCGCGGCAACGACTAAAATCCAAGGAGCAAAAGTCTAATTAAAGTTCCCGCTACTGGAGCCAGTCCCCAAAGTGCGGCCAGACCGGAACCCCGCGCGCTCTATCTCCGCCCGCGGCTTGGGACTCTTACCGGCGTCGGTTCTCGGGTATGCGGCTCAGTGCAGTCCCGGGCCCTCCCGGGACCCTTCGTGGCGCCGCTCTCGGCGGGAGCCGGCACAGGGCGGGGACAGGGGTGGGGCGGGGGCGCAGCGCACCTACCTGGCGCAGCCGGCGCTGGCGGGGCCTCGGGTGCCACCAGCCCGGGCGCGGTCCTCCACGGCGAATCCTCCGTTCCGGTGTGCCCGGGCTGCAGGGAGGACCCCCGCCCCAGCTCGGGCCTGGTGCCTCCTCCTGCTCGGAGCGGAGCCCCGTGCGGTGGGTGAGGCGAGAGGCGTGGGGCCGGCCACCGGAGCGCGCAGCAGAGGGAGAGGGCGCGGCGGCGTGTTCCTCCTCGGTCCCCGGCTCCGGTCCGTCCCCCTCCCGCCGCCGTCGTCGTTGTCGTCTTCGTCTCCTCTTCTCACTGCACCGCCGGATCCTACTCTCGCGCTGGGAAGGCTCCCAGCGAAGTGTGAGCGGAGCCTCCGGCGAGGCTGGAAATAGCGCCGCGCCCGCCCGGCGCCCCGCCCCCGGCCTGGGCCCCGCCCCGGGCCCCGCCCCGCGGTGGTGGAAGCGGCGGCGGTGGCGGGGTCGGGAGGGGATCACTCCTGCGATCGACTTGTCCCTCCAGGGAGCTCACGGGCTCCGCGCCCCCGCGCGCTCTGCGACTCCGGCGGCCCCAGGAACCGCGCGCTGGGAGGTAAACGCCGCTGGGCGCGGTCCGGCGGCCGCCGGGGTGGGGGTGGGGATGCCCGGCGTGGCGCCGGTCTCCCGGGTTCCCTGAGAGCCGGACTCCCGGCTGCCACTTGGCTCCAGACCGCGGCCAGAGTGCTGCCACTGCCTCGGGGGGTCGCACGCCGGCGCCGACCCCGGGAAAGGACTAGGTGTTACCAGAGTGGGCCGTGACCACAGCTGGGCAGGAGGGCGCGCCTAGGACCCGACTCTGCGGGGGCGCGGGGCTGGGGAAACGCATTGGATAGAGTCGAGGAAGACTGTGAAAGGTCCCTGGGCTACAGCCTCGGTGGAATTCGGTCAAGGTCTTGGGCAGCCTCGAGCCCCCGTGTCCCCACCTATCCCCGCATTCCTAGGGCTCTGGATTCTGCTGAAAGCGCCCCATGACTCAGGCTCTCCCTTGAGGGCTACCTCCTTGAAGTCCCTGTTGCGTCATGGACCTGAGAGCTGGGAGGGGTCCTGAACGAGGTCCACCTGGGTCAACCAACCCCTCTGCATACATCCCCCCAAGAGGAGAGTGGGCACGTGACAGATCCGTAGCCACACAAAGCCAGGGCAGAGCAGGGGCGTGAAGGGAGTCGGTGGGGGGCTCTGATATTATGGTCCTTGTTCTTCCAGAGAAGAGGCAGCCCCCACCTGCAGGGGCCCAGCAGGTGCCAGGAAGGAAGGCAGGCTGGCTTCTCACAGGAGCTACACGAAACTGCTAATCAGTCACCTCTTAGTCTTGAAGGGACACCCAGTATTTTCAAAAACCTGTAGAGAAACCTTTAGTAAAATAAAGTGAAGGATGTTCACCCTCCTCTCATTTTATCGGCTGATAAACTATCATGATCTCCCTTAGTTTCTGCAACAACTAAGTAGGCATTATTATTCCTGTTTTATAGAGGAGGAAACTGAGGTACAAGGTTACCCCCAGCATACAAGTCACAAGCCACCAGGTTGCTGGATTCCACACATCTGGAGGATGGCAGAGCCAGGACTGGACTGCTGATTCCAAAGTAGAATGGGTTCGGTGCTGGGGTTCCCTCTCCAAGACCAGGGCCCTAGGCCCAGCCATGCTCCACTGGTTGCATGTTACTTGTGTGCATATGAGGGAGGGGGATGTGTATGGCTGAAATCTACCTGCTCCACCTCAGTCAGGTGCAGATTGGACAAACTGAATGTAAGGGACAAGGACTCAAGTGTTAGGGAGAGCAGGACAGTGGCGTCCTTATCCATCCCATGACCCAAAGCTGTCAGAGTTGAGAGGGAGGAAAGGAGGTGGCAAACAAGGGGTAGGGCTTGGTGGTAAAGTGGGCAGAAATCTACTTTCCTGAGGAGCCCAGAGTTCCCTGCCCCTCTACCTGCCCCTGTGCCCCCTCGTCCCTACACCTCCAGCCCCCTCTCACCACCTGGGGTCCTGGCTGCTGGTTGGCTGGGCTGCTGGGCTGGTTGCTGAAGCCTGGTGGTCAAGGGAACCTCTTCAGTACCATGCACACTCACTCGGACAAACACACACACACACACACACGCACACACACACACTCACTCACTGGACAGTGGGAAAAGGATGAGGAGAGGAGTTCCGATTCCCTGACCCCAGCCCTACAGTCAGGAGGAGGCTCTGGACCACAGGTGCCTCCACAGGATGAGTCTATACAAGCTCTACTTCCACAGGACGTGTCTACACAGGCTTTAACCCGGCCAGGCTAACGGTGAGTGTGGCTGGCCAGGCTGTCTCAGCTGCCCTGTGCATCTGTGTGCAGTGATCCTACTGGGAAGGACGGTTATTCCATTAGCTTTTCCAACTGTACTTATTAGCACTTATTTGCATCTAATATTCAGGCAGACCGACTAGGAATCAGAAATACTGCATTCCTTTGACATATGCTACATGCTCAGTTTTGCACTCAGACTTCCTTCTTGTTTCGAGAGGCCCTCAGGGAAATCCCCAAAGGGGGCCTGAGGTCCCTGGCACCAACGTACACTGAGATTTCCTCCTCGGGATTTGTCCAGGGCTGTGTGCCCTTTTTTGAAAGTCAGGCTCAGCCTCTGCAGCAACGAAGGCGGAGAAAAACTGCAAATCCCAGGCAGGAAGCCCTGTGCTCGCTTACGATTCTTGATATGTGTGTCTCCACTGAAAGATTAGTGGCAAACTGTTCCCTTTGCATCCCAACTAGGGTAAAAAGACATTCGCACTGGATGGCCCCCTGAGTCCACCTCCCACGCCCCAGGAGAGGTAACAGGGGTTCAGAAGGCATTCTGTTACGGCCAAAGGGGTGGGTGCAGGAGGGGGCCTGGCCAGGCTTGGCGGAGGGCAGCAGGCAAACCACCCCTCCCCTGCTGAGCCCCGGACCATTCCCTGGAGCAGCGGAGATTCTTGCTGCCTTGGGGCGGGGAAGTGAGACAGCACAGCAGGGAAAGCACCTTGTGTTTGATGAAGGGCATGGAAACCGGGTAGCAGAGCTGACTCCTAAGTTCTAAACCTTCCATTCTGTTGCAGTGAGAAGCACCAGGACGCTGTTCTTGGAGGGGGATGGAAGTCATCTGGAGTGGCAGGTCTGGGAGCATCTGTCTTCCTGATCCCACGGGAGAGAGAAGAGAATGATGGTATGGACCGGGAGGTCTGTCTCAGGTCTCCAAGGGCCGGCTGGCTGGTCTTGAGCGAGGCTCCTAGCCCTCCCCATCCTGTTTCTTCACTTGCAAAATGGGAACAGTCGACTCCGCCCCGCTAGGGCAGCAGGGATTCGCAGAAGAGATGAAGGGTGTGAAAACATTTTGAAAAGTGGAGTCCGGGGCTGGCCCGCTCTGAAATCACACTTAGATCAACCACCTCAGGGCTTAGGTGTCCAGCATCTGGCCCTATACTGGCCTCTAAAATATCATGAGAGTCTCTTCACCACATCAGGACATGCTGATCTGAGCACCATTCAGATGGAGGACTCTTCCCCGGGGGGCCTAGCTGCTTCCCAGCTGCTTCTGCTGTGGTCCTGCTGTGGGCTGGTGGCCAAGCCTTTCCTCCTTATTTGAATAGTGAGGGGAGTGCAGCCCAGGTTCTTGAGGCTCCTCCAGGCCTGAGCTGTGATTCCATGATTCCTAAAATTTCCTCACCTGGAAAGGAGGCCCAGATGTTCCCTCGGCCCCCTGGGATCTTATCAGATGAATGTCCCTTCCCTGCTCCTTTCCTCCACTCGCCATGACCTTTCTCCTTTTCTGTCCACCCTTGGGTTTCTGAGGAGCTGGAGGGAATACATCGCTTTGCTTCCTTCTGTGTTGAGTTGCCTGAAATTCCCTGAATGTCAGCATGCCTGTGTGAAAGTTGGCTGCATTAGCAATGCTGCTGGGGTTCCAGGCACCCACGTGTACCAGATACCTGTTATAATTTCTCAAATTCCACCATCGTAAGAACAGTTCCTTTTTAAAGAGCAGGTTTCTGGGGACACCAGTGTCCATGCTTAACACGACGAGAGCTGGGGAACAGATAGGGTTTCCTGGATAGCACATAGTAGAAACTGACTGTGGTTAACTTGAGTAAAAAGGGAGGCCTTCTTGAAAGGACACTGGGGATCTCAGAGCAGAGAGGGAGCCTAGCGTCAGCAACCAGGGCAGAGGGCTAGAGGACCCTTGGGGTTTACAGGAAGGGATACCCTGCTTCCAATCTAAGATCCACAGGTCTGCAGATGGCCTTTTGTTGACTCCAAAGTCCAAGAAGCAGCCGGATAGATTTAAGTCCAAGTCCAGCCTATCCACGCAAACTGGGCTCAGAGCCAGCCTGGTTTCTCTGTTGAGTCTTGCCGATATCAAGTTCATTTTGGTGCTTCTTAATTAAAACGCAAAACAAACAAACAAACAAAAACAAACCACAAAACACTATTGAGCTAGTCAGCTGCAGGTCACTCCTTCAGTTCCCACGAATCCTTAGGCCCCATCATCCTCTGGCCGTCTGCCTATGGGGAGAGGACACTAAGGTGGGGCTTAACTGCAGGAGGGGGTCCAATAGACCCTGAACATAAATGGTAGAGATTTTTCTCTTTACTTTGCGGTAAAGAGTTTACAATTCTAGACTATTTATATGTCACAACTCAGTACATGCTATTTCTTTGGACCAAATGAATTCAGCATTCACGTCATGCGGGGCTGGGCTGAAGTTTACTTTTTCACTGTCGGTCAAAGACAGTGGAAATCGGCTGGTAGGGGGCACGTCTTCCCTACCTGGAGCATAAATGAGTTTGGACTTCTCTTGCCACTGTAGTGTTCCTGTGCGTCTGTCTGCATCCAGGTACAGACGAGCTCATCATGAAGAGCTCTCCCTAGTCAATCAAGTTCACCTGGCTGACCTTCTTTTCAGGCTATGTCTTGTTAGTCATTAACTGAGATGACTATTAAAATGAGGAAATTACTGTATGACATAAATAAATGGTACTTCTTTTTAAACACTCCCTAATTGGGAGAGCTTGCTGATCCTCTAGGACTCCTTCTGGCTTAGCCCGGATTGGCACGGCTTAGCTTCTCATGTGTCTGCCGGTCCCTGCCCAGAGTAGAGTGGCTGTAGGTTACTCAGCTTCATCCAGGGCTCCATGGGGTCTGAGAGAGGCAGTGGGGTCTCTGAGGGTAGAATTTCCTCTCTAGCATCATCAGCCCATATGCCTTTACCAAGGGGCATAAATCACTTCATCTCTTTCCATTATGTGGTAAGAAAATGGGGCTTAAGTATCTTCTGAGTTCCTAAGATAGATAAAAGCGTTTTTTAAAAATGCAAACTTGAATGCTATTCTAAATGTAATGCTTAGTATTAAGAATCATGTTTGGAGATTTTTGAAAAGAAAGGATTGCTTTGAACTGAACAAAATACTTCCATAGGGACACTTCAGAAACATTTATCGGGTGCCATTGGGAGCATGCCATGGGGTAAGGAGATATACCCTGAGACTTCCCTGTTGGGGGAGGTTTATCATCATATGAGCTTAGAAATGTGACACAAAGATAGAGGACACACAAGTGGCAATTTCTTAGCCAGGCTAGAAAAAGCGCATTCTGGAGGAGCCCCAGGTCTGTGCCCACAGAGCTGCAAAGCAAGACGGTCACTAAGCTCAGTTGCGATGTGTGCTTTCCTGAAGACAGATACTGTAAGAATCTCCCAGATGCAGTGGGTTAGTCTCAAGGTTCTCTCAGACCCTTTTAGCAAAGGCGAGTTTTGCCATAAACCACGTGGGCGGCCACGGCAGAGATGATAAAGCCGTGGCAGGTACTGCCCTTCTTCTCCAGGCGATCCTGAGCAAGTGGCATTTCCACGGTGTGCCGGGGGCCCACACAGCGCCTGGCAGCGTGCATCTCTCCACCGGGACTGAAAACAAAAGCCAGTCCGGTTGCATGATGCATCCAAGGAAACAGATCAGGAGAAGCCCATCAATCAGGCAGCATATGCCCCCAAGAGGGACATCCAAGGGCAGCAGATCAGGAATGCCTGTCCCTGGTCCAACACCCAAACCGGGTCCCTAACCTGCAGCCTCTGCTACCCACTCCTCTGTGGGAAGATGCCTCCATAGGAAACACCCGAGTTTACCTTGGAGGGAAGCACCTGAACCCTTCTCCTGCAGGTTCCCCGTGAAAGAGAAACCGGAAAATCCTGAGAAGGTTTAGTTCCTCAGACCCTCCAAAGGTTTTCCAAGCTGGAAGCAGGTCGTGCTGACACTTAACTGTCAGCCCCTCCTATTCCATGCCCAGCACATCTCTGAGAGCCAGCCAGCCACCCAGGAAACTCCCCTCCCCACTTTGCGAAGCCATCCCCCAGTGCAGAAAATGTGCCAGGGTCACCAGGCTTTGGAAGGAGATGACACCACCTGGGAAGGTTTGTGGGGGAAGGGACATCTCCGGCTTCCCAGGATTCCTGGGTGCAGGAGCGTTCTGCAGGGAAATCCTTTTGCATACCTGGAGAAACTAAACCCTGTCATTGAAAATAGAAGGCCGTTGCGACAGAAACTGAGATAAGCAACTGCCGGTTCGTTGCTGAGTTCTCCCTGAGCCGAGGAAACTTCATCCTGCAAGCAGAGCCTGAGATGCTCTGGAGTTCAAAGCACTGCCCAGTGGCGTCCTGTCAGTAGCTATGGAAACAGTGAGCCCGCTGCCTCCCTGTCAGCTTTTGTGCCAGAGACATCTTGCTGTCAGTAGGGTTTCAAGTTAGCTTTAAAAAAAACAAGACAACCCAAATCGCCTCTTTTGACACCACGTGAAGGACCCTGTGGCATGGAGGCAGCCCTGCAGGTCCCAGCACGGAGCCTGTCACGCTCTGTCCCCCATCCCTGTCCTCAGACAGAGCTTCCTGGATGCCTTGGGCTCAAATGAGTCCACGTTTTGTGCCTGTTCCAGCCCTGGTGGCTTGTCCCAAGATTCGGGGGCGGGGTGCAGGGCATGAACCAGGCTCAGCCCTGTTTAGAGGTGTGCTGAGATGATGCACCAGCTGGAGGTAAGCCCGTGAGTGAAGCCCAGCCCCTTCTATGGTTCTGGCCACCTGCCTTTAGGCACAGACTGTCCTGCCCCACCTTCATGGACGGACTGCTAGGGACAGGATGGGGGAAGCAAAGGGAAGAGCAGCTCACAGTAAAGGAGGAAGACAGATGTATGGAGTAGAATGCAAGGCAGATTATGATGGAGCCATGACAGAGGTGGCTGAGTCACCTTCCCCGGGGGGATCAGGAAGGGCTTAACGGAGGAGGTAGCATTTGACCTGACCTAATCTCACCTGGCCTGTTCTCACTCCTAAGACTCACAGCGGGGCTTCCCTGGTGGTGCGGTGGATAAGAATCTGCCTGCCAAGACAGGGGACACAGGTTCGATCCCTGGTCCGAGAAGATCCCACATGCTGTGGAGCAACTAAGCCCGTGCGCCACAACTACTGAGCCTGCGCTCTAGAGCCCGTGCGCCACAACTACTGAAGCCCATGCGCCGCAACTACTGAAGCCCGTGCACCTAGAGCCC
>NW_020837987.1:4077742-4095159 GCF_003676395.1 Aethalodelphis obliquidens | reverse complement strand
CTGTCTAGGGGAAGCAATCAATCAGGGCCTTTTGAGGGAGTAAAGAGGTTGTAGACAAGGAAAGACAAACATTTTATTTGTGTGGAATAAAAGATGCTCATCAAAGCTATTAAAAATATTAAGCCAACATCATCCCATTTTTGAACATCATAAGCAGGTTATACGACATGAGAAATGTTTGGAACAGGCAAAGCTTCTGGAACACAGCTTAGTCTCTGTCTTGGGTTATGGTCCCCCAAAAGCAGACCCAAGACAAGCGTTTGGGTTCAGGTAGTTTATTTGAGAGTGACCTCAGGAAGCTCAAGGCAGGCTAACAAGTTTTGATGGTTCCAGGGAAAGCTCTAGAGAGAGAAAAGAGATGCAGGAGCTTAAGGTTGGAAACATCTCCTGGGCTGAACTCAGATGGGCTGAGGGGATCCATAGAGTTTGTTACAATGTCATTATCAACACAAGACACTCTACACAAATTAATGCTTACATAGCTTTTCTCCTCTGGTTCGGTCGTGATGAAGCGTGCCTTGGTTGTGTTAGGGAGCCAAGGTTAAAAGTTCTCCCTGTGGTATTTTGGAGAATATGGCAGCAGTGCTGGTGGTATAATTTTGAATCCCCTAATAAAACCAGACAGACCTACTAGGTCGCCAGACCTAAAACCCGCGGGAAACCTTCTCAGTAAAACTAGTGGGCAATGGGAATTCCCTGGCAGTCCAGCGGTTAGGACTCCGTGCTTCCACTGCCGTGGGCCTCGGTTTGATCCCTGGTCAGGGAACTAAGATACCACAAGCCACGCAGTGCAACCAAAAAACAAACAAATGAACAAACAAAAAAAGTGGTGGGGGCTTCCCTGGTGGTGCAGTGGTTGAGAGTCCGCCTGCCGATGCAGGGGACGTGGGTTCGTGCCCCGGTCCGGGAAGATCTCACATGCCGCAGAGTGGCTGGGCCCGTGAGCCATGGCCGCTGAGCCTGCACGTCTGGAGCCTGTGCTCCATAACGGGAGAGGCCACAATAGTGAGAGTTCTGCGTACCGCAAAAAAAAAAAAAAAAAAAAAAAGTGGTGGGCAACGTATCCCTCCGAACATCAGAAGACCAGCAAAGGGAAGAAACAGGGTGCTTGTCATGTCTGAGAACATGAGCACCCCCCAGATAGCCAGTAGGTATTCGCTGGGAAGCATAGAGATCCCGTTTTAGAACAGTAGCTGAAGCTGGGAGCGTTTTGCCCCCTCCAACAGCATGTAAGTGCAAAAGGCATCAGGTAAGATGATGTAAAGGGGATGGAGCATCCTGAAACTGACCAGCCAGGTCTTCCTTTCAGGAGGAGACACTGCTGAAAGAGGAATCAGAACTGAACCGAGAAGGGATGAAAGAGGGGAAGGAAACAGAAGATCCAGATAAAAGTGGAGACGTGTTTATAAGAGCCAGACGTTGGAAATCGAACTGCCAGACCTTTTAACTGCGTGAAACGAAACAGGGAGCTTTGTGAAGTTAGAAAAGCTACCTTGAACTAAACTTCCTCCTGAAAGTTCAGGAAAATTAATCTCCTCTTTACAGAAATGAGCACAGGAAAAGGATCAAGGTCATACCCCACACAAAGTAAAAAAAAAAAAAGAGAGAGAGAGAGAGAGAATAGGGAGTAGAATACCATCTCCACGGACACTGAAAAGCATAAAGAAAGACATGCTTACAAACAAATAAGAAGCTATAACCTATTTCCAAAGATGAAAGCCATAAGAAATTAAGGAAGTGGTATAACAACATAAATCAGAAATTTAAAAACTCAGAAATGAAATGACAAATTCAGGAAAAAATTTGGTTTAAAAGAAAAAATATTTCAGAAATTAAGACTAAACTGGAAAGAATACATGAGTGAATAAACATGACAGATACTGCACTAGAAGCAATAGGAGATGGGAAAAAAATATTAAAACTCCATAAGAAATGAACATGATACAAAGAATTCAAGAGAAAGTGACAAATGTTGAAGCTAGGTAAAGATGACTTAACATGCAGAGAATAGGAGTCCCTGAAGAAAAAACAAAAGTAGGGCTTGGAACAAATGTTGAAAGCTGTAATTCAAGGAAAACTGTCGTAAACAAGAAAGGGTTGAAACGGCATATTGAAGGGTCACACCATGTTCCTGAGAATACTGACCCAGAATGACCAACTTTAGGGTATAATTTTAGTAAAAATAATGAGACTTAAAAAAAAATTCCTTTGGGTAAGCAAAAGTAGCCTATGATTTGATAGAAAACTGGATTATCACCAGCTTTTTGACTGTAACACTTGTGTCACAAGAAAATAGAGTACCATACCGAAGATACTCAAGGAAATAAAATGTGAACCAAGAATCTAGGAAAACTGACTTTCAAGTATAAAGGGTACAAACTCTTACCAATATGCAAAAATTCAGGAAATATTGAGCCCTTCCTGAGGAATCTACCAGAGAACCAAAGTGACTAGAGAAACATGAACATAAAGAGATGAACACGAGCTCTAAATATTTGGTTGTTTATGGAATTAAGAATAATTGAAGATTAAAAAGGAAAGAGTATAGTATGTAATGGCTATACTTTCTGACAATATTGAAATAGTACAGCTCTTTATTAATGGAGGAATAAGAAAATGAGGAAAGCATATGGAAAAAAAATTTTTAAGTATAATACTTTTATTGTACCTAGGTTTAATAGAAGTCAAATAAGATCTTGTTATATCTGTTCCAATTTTGTCAGCAAGAAAAATAACTTGGTATGATAAAATTCTTTTATTTTATTTTTTAACTGAGGTATAGTTAACTTACAATGTTGTGTTAGTTTCAAGTGTACAGCGAAGTGATCCAGTTATACATATATGTAATATATGTATATATACATTCTTTTTAGATTCTTCTCCATTATAGGTTATTATAAGATATTGCATATAGTTCCCTGTGCTATACAGTAGGTCCTTGTTTTTTACCTATTTTATATATAGTAGTGTGTATATGTTAATCCCAAACTCCTGATTTATCCCTCGCCCCCCGCTTCCCCTTTGGTAACCATAAGATTGTTTTCTATGTCTGTGAGTCTATTTCTGTTTTGTAAATGAGTTCATTTGTATCATTTTCTTAGACTCCACATATAAGTGATATCATATGGTATTTGTCTTTGTCTGACTTACTTCAGTTAATACAATAATCTCTAGGTCCATCCATGTTCCTGCAAATGGCATTATTTCATTCTTTTTTAAGGCCGAGTAATATTCCATTGTATATATATCTATACCACGTCTTCTTTATCCACTCATCTGTTGATGGACATTTAGGTTGCTTCCATGTCTTGGCTATTGTAAATAGTGCTGCTATGAACATTGGGGTGCATGCATCTTTTCGAATTAGAGTTTTCTCCAAGTATATGCCCAGGAGTGGGATTGCAGGATCATATGGTAGCTCTATTTTTAGTTTTTTTTAAGGAACCTCCACACTGTTCTCCGTAATGGTTGTACCAATTTACATTCTCACCAACAGTGTAGGAGGGTTCCTTTTTCGCCACACCCTCTCCAGCATTTATTAGTTGTAGACTTTTTAATGATGGCTATTCTGACTGGTGTGAGGTGATACCTCATTGTATCATTAACTTTTTTTTTTTTTTTTGCAGTACGCAGGCCTATCACTGTTGTGGCCTCTTCTGTTGCGGAGCACAGGCTCCGGACGCGCAGGCTCAGCGGCCATGGCTCACGGGCCCAGCCGCTCTGCAGCATGTGGGATCTTCCCAGACCGGGGCATGAACCCGTGTCCCCTGCATTGGCAGGTGGACTCTCAACCACTGCGCCACCAGGGATGCCCATTAACTATTTTTAATAATGATGTTGATTAAGGTAGTATTAGTGTTTTACACTGAAACTTTTGTGCGTATAATATGGGATAAAGTAAATAAGTGTTGGATATTCTAATTCTGTGATTCTTGTGTACTCTTGAGAAGTATGATTTTGGGTGAGAAAAAGGAATTCAGGTATAAGAAAGAAGAGTTTAAATAAACACTTGATACTTCTCAAATTGAATTGAAAGAATCAATACACACTCATGAGGCATTTTATCTTTTTTTAATTAATAGAATTAGTTTTAAAGAACTGCTTTAGGTTCACAGCATAACTGAGTGGCAAGTATAGAGGGTTCCCCTCCACCCACCCCCATCCCCCGAAACCAGCCTCCCCTACCATCAACATCCAGTGTCAGTGTGGTACCTTTATAACAGTCAGTCTACCAGCATTGACCAACCTCAACCGAAGTCCATTGTTTACATTAAGGTTCAGTCTTTGTGTTGTACGTTCGATGGATTTTGACAAATGCATAGTGGCATGTATCTATCATTAGAGTATCATACAGAATATTTTCACTTCCCTAAAAATCCCCTGAGCTCCACCTATTTGTCCCTCCCTCCCTCCCTCCCTCCCCTGAACCCCTGGCAACCACGGATCTTTTTTACCATCTCCATGGTTTTGCCTTTTCCAGAATGTATTATAGTCAGAATCATACAGATGTAGCCTTTTCAAATTGGCTTCCCTCACTTAGCAATATGTGTTTAAGTTTCTTTCATGTCTCTTCGTGGCTTGATAGCTCATTCTTTTTATTTCTTTGTATATTTTGGACAACAATCTTTTATCAGATATGTATTTTACAATATTTTGTCCCAGTCTATGGTTTATCTTTTCATTTTCTTAACATTTTATTTTTTTAAAAAAGATAGCTAGCTAGATAGAATCCACTATGTACAGATAGCAAGGAGACTGGCAGTACTAAAAGATATGTCAAAAGGAGATGGAAACCATCTGTAAGAGGCTCTTGGTGGCCAAATATGGAACCATTTGTGCTTCAACAAAGTTTATAATTGTAATGAATTAAAACCCATCAAATGTATTGAAACCTTTAATTCATAAAGCTACTTAAAACATAGTCACCTTCAGAGGAGAAAGAACAAATTTATTCTCTCAAAAACTGGTAAATGAAGGGAAAGAATCAAACATTTATCCTGCCTTTAATATGTGAACTGTACCACTGGGTAGCCAAACAGTGTATGAGTGGAAGCATTTCTTTTTTTTTTTTTAATTAATTTAATTTATTTATTTTTGGCTGTGTTAAGTCTTCGTTGCTGCGCGTGGGCTTTCTCTAGTTGCGGTGAGTGGGGGATACTCTTTGTTGCAATGCGCAGGCTTCTCATTGCGGTGGCTTCTCTTGTTGCGGAGCACGGGCTCTAGGCACACGGGCTTCAGTAGTTGTGACTCACAGGCTCAGTAATTGTGGCTCGCAGGCTTTAGAGTGCAGGCTCAGTAGTTGTAGCGCACGGGTTTAGTTGCTCCGCGGCATGTGGGAGCTTCCCGGACCTGGGCTCGAACCCGTGTCCCCTGCATTGGCAGGCAGATTCTTAACCACTACGCCACCAGGGAAGACCAAGCATCTTTTTATAGAAGTACTCAAGTTAATATATGAAAGAGAAATGATAGAATATCACCAGTTTAAAGCCCCTGTGAATGAACAGAGCTAGGTATTGTGCAGCAATAGCTGTTAAACTCACAAAAGGAGAGGCAAACAGATATTATGTGTTTCCTTATGAAAGAACACATCACCACCTGTGGTCTTGCCAAAAGGACTGAACCTGAGTCTGATCCAACCTCTGGATTCAGCTGCAAATTTTACAGGAAAATACAGAGGGACACCTTGAACTCCACCAAGGGTATCAATCAGCAGAACCCAGACAGTGGGAAACTGGGTCAAAAGGCTCAGATTCTTCAACAGATAAATTATAAAGAACAGAAAGGGATGGAGCGGGAAAGCTCTAGATTATAAGAGACTCAAAAGGTAGATTGGATTTTGAAAAATAGCAAGATTACAGCATATGTCTAGGAGGGCACTCGGGTGATACAAGTGTCAAGAAAGACAAGAGACCAGATTCCTATCAGAGTCTGGCGAGGGGTCACTTCTGCAGGGAGGAAGGCAGTTAAGATTGAAAGCAGACACATGAGGGCGCAGCTGGGGATGTTGGTGAAGTTCTATTCCTTGCTCTGGGTGGTGGTTGTTATAATAACTCCTTAAGCTATACATTTGTTGGGCTTATTTTTTCTGTTTTATTTTACAATGAAAATACTTTAAAAAATTCTTCCCATCCCTAGTTTCATCCTCATTCTCCACATGCCCCGAGGCAATGGTTGTGGCTGTGACTGATTTCCCAATATGATGCCTTAGGGCTCTGGCTCCAGAGTAAGGATGCCGAGTGTCTAATTAGAAGGACCCAACGACCCACCAGAATAAATGCTCCAGAAGGTCAGAGACTGTGCCTGCCGTGTTCACTGCTGCACCTGGCATGTAGTAGGTGCTCAATAAATATGCCTTGAATGAATGTATGACAGAAGCTGGACTCAGTGGTTTCACTTTGTTGGGGAGAAATGTATAGTGTAATCGGTCGTATAAAAGATACTGCGACCCCACCACGAAAAGGCCCGTCTCCTCCCTGTTTCTGAGTCGGACATATCCACATCTCTGAGGTCATTTTCTGGCCCACCTTTGGACACCACCCGTTCCACCAACAGGGAGCACCTCCTTGGTGAACCACAACGATGAAGGATGCCTTGCTGCTTCTAGAGGACTGGCCAGGCCAGGGGTGGGGCTGGATCATCCCTGCACCTTCATTTTGAAAAAGAGTTTGAACAAGAGAAGCTATGCCTTGGTCCGGTCCCCACTTCCCCCTACCTGGAGAAGCATTTGCCATGGTGACTGCCATGGGAGAAGCAGAGATATCTGTGGGCTCTAGGGTTGAAGAGGATTCATTCTGAAAACATCAGGGAAAGACAGCATGGGCTGACACTGCTGTGTGCAGGCCCTCTGCTGCTCTGCTTTCCATCCCTGGCCTTGAGGGTCCCCAAGAACACGGGGATTCCAGGTGCACCCACGTACAAACATGAGGTACAACCTTGATCCTTGGAGACCCAAATTCAGGGCATGTTTGGAAGGTAGAATCATTTAAAGTGACTTAGATGAAATTAGGTTTACACGAAATCGCTGAGAATTATTTGCTTCCCTTAGCCCCCTGTATCCTAGTTTATACCCATTTAACAGCTGGGACAGCAGAAGCCAGAGGGTTAGTTATTACTCCAGTTGGAGAGGAGTAAGGGCTCTTGAGGGTGATGCCTCTCTTTTCCATAGATGGTCCCACTCATGACCGGTGCCTCCCAAACTTGACTTTGGAAAGGATGAGCAGGTGGTTCATGGGACTGGAGCCAGTTTCCTCTCATCTGGCATTTGTTTGCTGTTCTCTTCCCAGAGCATGGATGCTACCTGCCCCTCCACATGCACCTCCACCCCGCTTCCCAAGAAATAAGTTCTAGAAATCTCGGGGATTCCAATTCCCTACAGTCAGATCTCTGGGCCACCTATTCCAGAGTCACTTGCTGTGACTCCTCCCAGTACAGGGAGCTGATAATTCCTTCCACGTCATCTTCCTAGGAAGTGTCAGGCGCAGAGTGAGCAAGACATGCCCAGACCTCCCCTCACAGAGCTTATCGCCTGCCCAGCGGACATTCAAACGTCCGTGCCTTGCGATTTCCAGAGGTGGCTAGAGGTTCCCTTGTTTAATAAAAAGCAGAAGAAAAAAGTGGGTTAAATCAAAGTTCTCTCAGGTAACCCTCTTCTCCACCAGTTAAGTACAGTAAACCTATTTTAAGAGCATCGCTCAGGAAGCATAAACTTCATTTCACTGCATCATATAATCCCCTGTAGTAGAAAACCAGTGATGAGGATGCCAGCAGCAGGTGCAAAAGGCAGTTTTACATCAATAGAAAATTCAATTCTCATTAATCTCTTCACAGCCAACATAATTGAGTTTTCATGGGGACCACCGGGCTCAGCCCCAACCCCACCCCACTGTTCCCTTTGACGGGGGACTGTCTTGCCCACTGCTGTGCTGGAATTTGTCCGGAAACAAAGGGAAAAACAGTGCTGATACCATCTCGGGCAATGTGGGTTTGCAGCAGAATCTCTTTATTTCCATCACCGCGTTATTACTGACATCCAAGCCCTTGAGCGCAGTCTCAAAGGTCTTCCCTGGGTATGTAAATAGCATCTTGCTTTGTTATTTATTTCTTAGCTCTCCTCTTCCCTCCCCTGCCCCCAAGTTGTTTTCCGTCTTTTTTTTTTTTTCTGAAGACATCACAGGGGTCACATCTCTCTCTTCCATCACAGCAGTCTTCACTTTTGCAGCATAAGAAGGAATTATGAGCCGGGTGAGTGCCGGTGTCCTACGCGCGGATGTATGTCTTGTCAGACTCCCCATCCTCCCAGGTTGAGGCCATAATTCATGCATGGGTGACAGCCAGTTTGAAAGCAATCGCTGTGAAGCCACAAGAAAATGCACAGGATTCATAAACTCCCAATATTGCCTCCTCTGATCTATTTCCTTCATTGCTTTCTTCTCCCTATGTTAAACTGTGATCAGCCTTAGCATGGAGCAAAGTTGCACCAGCCTAATGTTTCACACCAGCTACGTTAATTAAAATGCTCCCTCTATGCCGATTTCCAGTAGGCTCTCCTCCCAGCAAATGTGAGTGCACAAAAAAAGCCCAAATCAGACTTGTATTGGTTCTTCACGCCCACTGTGAGCAACAGGTCAAGCAGAGACGGGGTGGGGGGTGGGGGCACTGCCCAGGAGCCAAGGTCTGGCACAGAAAGAGGATGCTGCAACTTCAGAGTCCTCCTTGAAGAAGGGTTCCTGGTCCCTGTAATCAGAACAAGCAGCTTGCCAGGGTGAGTTGTCTCCCACCTTATTCGGAGTCTGGGGTCTGCTTTGGATGCCTCTGAAAACTACGCCTAGTATCGCCACAGATAGGTCTAGGTTTCTACCTTGCCCACGTGAGGCGTTGGCACTGCCAGATGAGGCTGTGAGCATCGTCAGGGGTGGTTGGAGCAGTCCTGCCCATCCAGCAGCCCATCACCTGCATCACCACCAGATACCCGTTTGCCAGCTACCATATCAGAGTCCCCAGCCAGGAATTCAGGGCTGGACTTAAGCAGAAAATCGGACTCCATCTCCCGTTCACCATCATCCTTGGACCTTGGTGTCCCAGAAGCCACAGACACTAGCAATGCTTTCATGTCCATGCCAGTAAAGATGGCTAGGGGCAGCAGAAAGCCCAGAGTAATGCTTGGGAATGGGGTCCGGATAGACTCCTCACCACTAGGGCTCGGGCTCCTTGGTGGAGTCTGGGGTCAAAGGATCAAAGGGCTCTCTGCCCAGACTCCTCCTGTGCCGGTTTCCCTTGAGGACTTTGAGGGGTTCCTGTTTCCCTGGTCAAACACCCATTTTTAAACACATTGACGGATGCATGGATAAAGAAGATGTGGTACATGTATACAAAAGAATATTACTCAGCCATAAAAATGAACGAAATAATGCCATTCGCAGCATGGATGGATCTGGAGATAGTCATACCGAATGAAGTAAGTCAGACAGAGAAAGACAAATATCATATGATATCACTTATATGTGGGATCTAAAAAAATGGTACAAATAAACGTATCTACAAAACAGAAATAGAGGCACAGATGTAGAAAACAAACTCTCGGTTATCAAGGGGGAAAGCAGGGTCGGGGTCGGGATAAATTGGGAGATCGAGATTGACATATACACACTACTATATATAAAATAGATAACTAATAAGCACCTACTGTATAGCACAGAAAACTCTACCCAATACTCTGCAATGACCTATATGGGAAAAGAGTCTTAAAAAGAGTGAATATATGTTTTAAAAAAAAGTTCTGTACTAATTATTTTTTAAAAGTCACAATAAATGGCATTGTGAGACAGCCATAAAAAAAATTTTAAAAACCACACACCCCACTTCCCAAACTCCTCACGGGGACAGCCTCCATCCACCTGCTCCCCTCTCTGTCCCCCGAGGGCCATCCCTCCTCCCTTGCCTGCTTGCTGCCTGCCTGTTCCTTGTTGCCCCTGCTGCTGTGGGTGCTGAGCTGGCGTCTCCTCTCTGGTCTCAAGATGTGGGCTCACCCTCTGGCCACCTCTTGCTCTTCTGCTGCTCTGATAGCTGGATAGGCAGGGTCAGAATGCGGTCTGAATGCCTCCCTGGAGACGCCGTGGGGAGTGAGTCACCGTCTCCCAGGCCTGCTTCCCGTTCTCATGCCACACCCTTGAGGTCCAGCTATCCCCACTAACCTAGAGATGCTCACTGAGGTCCCAGACTTTTATGGGGCTGAACTAACCAAGGTCAGAAAATGGAGGATGGGGGTGGGGAAGGCTTGACCACTTTCTGATGTTTCAGGTGTTACACTGAAGTATGGGGCCATAGCCCTTTGAGGCCTGAAATCTTGAGTTCTTATGGATTGCTATTTATGTGACATTCAATGACTAACAACAAAAATAAAAGGAAATCCCACAAGACCCCATCCCCACTTGGAAGTATAACTGAAGGTGTAGACGTTCTTCTGGAGGGTGAGACAGGGAAGGCACAGAGGCTGCCCTTGGGGAGGATCATTAGTTTTGTCCTGCCACACTTGAACTTCTTTGGGAGAAAGCACAAACCTCCCCGTGCTACACAGGGCCCCAAAGTTTTAGGACTTAAACCTAATCTCAACAGAAGACCTGGTGTTGCTTATCACAGGGAACACCAGCAGACACTCCCACACAGGTCCTGTCCTCACCACCTCCCCTTTGATGATTTGTAAGGACCTAACTGGTCACCTATTCTGGGTCTCACATCCCTCTGGCCCACCCTCCACCACAGTCTGAGTCGTGCTTCTAAAATACAACCTGACCACACCAGTCTGATGTCTACCACTTGTCAAGTCAAATCCACAATCCCCACCCTGGGAGTTTAAGACCAACTTCTCCTTTCTTTACACCATTCTCTAGATGCGTCACTGCTTTCTTCCTGCCTACTCCCATTCACGCTGTTCTGCTGGAATGCCTCCCCTGCCACCCACTGCCACACCTCAGTACGCACTTGTGCCTGCTACCGCCTCTCACCCAATATTGTTCTGAGAGTCTTAGCCTGTGCAATAAGTCAAGAAAAAAATATAGATATGTATAATGATGCAAAAAATAGAAAAGAAGGTAATTACTTGAAAATTATATGCATTTCAAAAAAACAAATGGAAAACTGTTAGAACGTTGATATCAAAAAAAGAACTGAGATGCATAGTTTCCCTATATACAAATTGTAACTTGCTAAATATAATGAAAAAAATCCCATTTACCATAGCAACAAAATATATAAAATATCCAGGGATAAACCAAAAGAAATATGCAATAACTGTACCCAAAAAAAAATCTATAAAACTGTACTGTGAAGTATAAAATAAGAGCTTAATAAATGAAGAGCCATGTTATGGCATAGGAAGACTTGGTAATAAAAGTATTTCAATTCTCCCTAAATGAATCTATAAATGTAACTCCAATAAAAAATCCCAGCAGGATTTAGGGAGAAGAACATAATAAAATTCACTTGGAAGATTTCCAAATGACCAAGATGAACTAAGAACTGTTCTTTAAAGCGGAACAATGAAATATTTGGTTTACTGGCTATGGAACCAGAATATAAAGGGATGCTTCTTAAAAATAGAAATAGACAAAACAACAGAAGAGAAAAGAGGATTCCCCAAATGGATCCTTGCATATGTAGACACTGATATTACTAAGAACAAAAACGGATACTTACTGAGTAAGTATCCCATGTGCCAGGCCCTGTTCTAAGCCCTTTACATGTATTAATTCATTTAATCCTGACAACAGCTCTGGGAGGTTGGTTACTATTACTAACCCAAGTTATAGATGAGGAAACTACAGCACAAAGCAGTTGAATAACTTGCTCAAGGGCGTACACCATTATGATGAGAGTGACAGATCAAGTTGGTTAAGAAGGATAGTCTATGGGACTATCGATGGGATAAAAGGAAGAAAATGGAATTAGATTTCCTACCTCAGATCATGTACAAAATTGAATCCCAGATATGGGAAAGATTTCAATGTAAGAAGAATCAAGGGTACTAGATGCTCATCACTATTCACAATCTCCAAAAGGTGGAAACAACCCAAACGTCCACCAACTGATGAATGGATAAACAAGATGTGGCTAGTCCATGCCATGGAATATTATTCACCCATGAAAAGGAATGAAAGACTAATACATGCTACAATGTAGATGAACCTTGAAAACATTATGCTGAGTGAAAGAAACCAGACACAAAAGGCCACATATTGAAAGACTGCATTTATATGAAACATCCAGAATAGGTAAATCTATAGAAATAGAAAGCAGTGGTTTCCAGGGGCTGAGAGTAAGTAGGAGGAGATTTGGGAGTGACCGCTCAATGAATATGGGTTTTCCTTTTGGGGTGATGAAAATGTCTTGGAACTGGATAGAGATGATGGTTTCCCAACATTGTGAATATACTAAATGCCATTGAATTGTACTCTTTAAAATGGTTAATGGTTAATTTTATCTCATGTGAATTTTACCTAAGGGAAAAAAAGTACTAGAAGACACTGTGGAAAGAGTGACTTTAACACCTTGAGGCCATTACTATACTGGCCTCCACTGAATCACATCTTCCTGTGTCTGTGCGCCTTAGCAATGTGACCTTGGTGTTCTTTCCATCAAGAAGTGGAATCTGTCTCCCCATCTCTTGAAGTTAGGCTGGCCTCGTAAATTGCTTTGGCCAATATAAGGCGGGGAAGTGACCCTGGGCCAGGTGTGGATCCTCTGATGTAAGAGATGTTACAGCTTCTACTTCACCCTCCCATAGTCCTAAGACCACCATGCCATGAAGGAGACCAGGCGAGCTTATTGGAGCAGGAGAGGGCATGTGTTGGAGAACTGAGGCACCCCAGCCTACAGCCAGAAACAACTGCAGCTTTAGTCATATGAGTGATCCCAGGAGAGACCAGCAGAGAAACCACCCAAATGCCATCCAGAGAATCATAAAAAAATAATAGATGGTTAATATTTTAAGCCACTATGCTTTGCAGTAGAGTGATGAGCACTGATACCTGAGTAGATAACTGATACATTTGGGCCAAGTAAGGGTTTTTTTTTTTTAATGTAGTGGTAAAGAAAAATAGATAGTGATGAAATAAAAATTCACATTTTAAGGCAAGACAAGAAAAATATGAACATAAAACTTTTCCTCTGCCCTTTGGCCTCCTCCCTCCCCTCTAGTGTGTCTTGCGCACATGCATTATGTATTAACCAGATCTCCCTAATGGCAGAAATACCTGCTCAACCATAAAAATGAATTTTTCTTCTTCTGGCACCAGCCATGTAACTCCTTAGGAGATAACAATCCCTTCTCAATCCCGTAAGGGGTCACGCTGACCCACCGCTCACCTTGGATGTGCAGACATCTCTGGTGAACTTTATGTACGATGCCAATATATCATTTCTCTTAAAGATAGAGATTGGTGCAGAACAGACTAGTCAGATGACCTGGTGAGATACTGGGCCACACCTAACAGAAGTTCTTAGCTTAAATATTTACTTATGACCTCATTAATGCCACTAGCTATATTACTTGCATTCTATTTTACAAGATATTTGGTAATGCTTCTTGCATTGCCAAATAGTGTGACCGAGCCTCAGATAAAAGTAATGATAATTAGGTGACTTGAAATGATTGCTCAGAAATATAGTTCTAGGGCTTCCCTGGTGGCGCAGTGGTTGAGAGTTCGCCTGCCGATGCAGGGGACACGGGTTCGTGCCCCGGTCCGGGAAGATCCCACATGCCGCGGAGCGGCTGGGCCCGTGAGCCATGGCTGCTGAGCCTGCGCGTCCGGAGCCTGTGCTCCACAACGGAGGAGGCCACAACAGTGAGAGGCCCGCGTACCACAAAACAAAAAAAAAAAAAAAATATATATATATATATATATATATATATACACACATATATATATATGTAGTTCTAGGGAGTTCCCTGGTGGCCTAGTGGTTAGGATTCCAGGCTTTCAGTGCTGTGGCCTGGGTTCAATCCCTAGTTGGGGAACTGAGATCCTGCAAGCCATGTGGGGAGGCCAAAAAGCAAAACAAACAAACAAAAAATATATAGAGTTCTGTAAGTTCAGTGACTGTAATAGTGTTACTCTAGATATGAGAAGAAGCAACAAGAGGGACCATTTCCTGGACCATAACGGACTAGTAAGACAGGTGGTCCAGAGGCCTTTGGTTACTGTTAACAGGGCCTAGTCCAGTAACAGCACACTGAGTGTCCTATCAGCAAAATCCTCACCTGACCTGGGAATAAGCATTCCTAGCACCACGGGACAAATTGGTCATAAAATACCTTCCAAACCTTGCTTGAAGTAAAGACCAAAAAGGAAGAGATTATAAAATAAAGAATGTCACCCACCATTCAGTTCTACAAGAATCAAGTCATTAGCTACTGCAGTCACTGACCTACAGTACACCCTGAAAGGAATTCAGGGTGAAGGTCAGAACGAGACACTTTGTGCCCCCAGAAAACTGACAGAACTGGCCCTCAGATAGGGCCAGATATTTTCAGGAGAAGATCATGTGAACCTAGTTTTCTTGCATCTTCCCATACTTAGAAAAGCTCTAAAACCACTAACTGAGATGTCTGTTCCTCGTGGCTAGTAGCAACCTTCTACCAAGATGTGCGCTTAATTGCACATACCCCTTTGTCAAAATCACACATATACTGGCCTCCCCCTTCTCCTCTTTGGAACGGCTCTCAGAGCTCTCTGAGAGATGGTCTCCTGGGTTATGATCCTCAGGTTTGGCTCGAATAAAATTTTTCATTTCTTTCTTAGTTTGACGATTGATTCATTTTTTGCGGATAATAGAAATAGGGCAAATTTGACTAGGTAAAAAATGTAAAACTTCCACACAGCAAAACACAAACAAATAAAACACCACTAACAACTGGTGCTTACCCTGGGGGTATATCAAAACTGCCTGGGAGCTTTCTCAGTACGCATATATCAGTCACATGTCAAGGAGACATTTCAGACTCCCCAGGGTTTAGAGTGAATACATGTGGCACTAGGTCATGGTTAGAGCAAGAATCCTGTAGACAGGCAACGGCTTGAATCCCGCTTGCCGGCGGTGTGCCCTTGGGCAAGGTGTCTCTCTGCCTATAAAACTGGTACAATAGTAGTATGTGTCTCATAGGGTTATTGTTGTACGGATTACAACAAGTTAATACACGTGAATCAATTAGAACAGCGCCTGTCGTATAGTAAATACTTAATAAATGTAGTCAGCATGTGAATACTGAAAAATTTTCCAAATGATTCCCGTACACCACCCACCAAACCAGAAAACAAAATTTGACTGGAGTGTGTATGTGGACAGAGATTTGTAATGCGTTATGATGAGCAAAAGTTATCCTCAAGGTACAGACAGCTCTGAATAATCAATAAGAGAAACATGTAAAAACAAATGCAATCAGTTCCAAAAGAAATGTAAATACACAACAAACATTAAAAGACATTCAACTTTTGGACTTCCCTGGTGGTGCAGTGGTTAAGAGTCCTCCTGCCAGTGCAGGGGGCACGAGTCTGATCCCCGGTCTGGGAAGATCCCACATGTTACGGAGCAACTAAGCCCGTGCGCCACAACTACTGAGCCTGCATTCTAGAGCCCATGTGCTGCAACTACTGAAGCCCACGTGCCTGGAGCCCGTGCTCCGCAACAAGAGAAGCCACCGCCACGAGAAGCCGGCGCACCGCAACGAAGAGTAGCCCCCGCTCGCCGCAACTAGAGAAAACCCACGCGCAGCAGCAAAGACCCAACGCAGCCAAAAAATGAAAATAAAAAAAGACGTTCAAAAAACAAACAAAAAAAAGATGTTCAACTTTAATGGTCATCAGAAATATACATTAACGCAATTTATTTCTGGTCTTTCATATTTGCAACGAGTAAGAAAGGATAATTACCAATGTTGACGAGCATGGGGAGAAACAGGAACGTTCATACACTGTTAGGCAGATTTTGAATTGTTACCGTCTTTCTGAGAGCAACATAGCAGGAATGCATACACAATTGTAATGTGATCCACTTCTTGGAATTTATCATAAGGAAATCATCAAACAGGTTAAAAACAATATATGGATAAGGGTGTTCATAATAGTCTCCATGTTAAAACAACTCTGACGCCAGTGAATGGAGATTCATAAAATAAAGGGACAAAGACGGTTTCAGGGCAAAGTGAATATGGTAGGACCCACTTTTGTAGATACGTATGCAGAGGGTGTCACTAGACACTGTCCCTGCTGTTGGGGAGGGTGTTCGTGGCGGGTGTAATATTGGGAAGCCCAACAGGGGTTGGGATCCTAGGGAATTCACGTCAGCCTCATCATACCCAAAGCTGACAATTTCATCTCCATCTGTCTGATTACTGAATTTTATTTTTCAGGAATTTTATAACAAGTTTTCAGAAACTTGTTATTGCTCACCTCAAATGCCAACAAACCCCTCGTTCTTCCTTATCTTCCCTCATTCTTTCACAATAGGTCTGATTGGATGAGCCATTAAGCCCATCATTTAGCAACCAAAACTTGGTTGCCCTTTCTTTCCTCAAGGGCAGGAAGAACTTAATATGCAACCCTTCCCGGAGGAGAGATGAAATATTTGCATTCTGTCTCTCTAATGCAACAAAACGAGGAAGAAGATCAAAGAGCTTCGATTCTTTAATAAAGCAGGCTGAGCATGCAGAGTCTGCTGCCACATATATGAAAAATTTACTATAAATAACTGAGAAAAAAGACTGGAGGGATGTGTATCCAAGTGGAGGAGGGGCAGGAGAGTTGAACAAGCTAATTGGATAAATGAAATCAAGGGTGTTTCCTGTTTTCTTGAATTTTATGATTTTTCTGTAATTTTCATATATTTCTCTTGAAACAGAAAAGCAATCTTCTATAATATTAGACTTTCGTCTACCTTTCAGAAGTGTCTCCTCAACTCAAAATCATCTCTAATCCCCGCCCCTTATTTTGACAATGTTGGTGGGTGTCTAGCTGTCTTGTACAATGTGCTTAAATGCTTCCAATCCCCAAACCTGCCTCCATGCAAGCCTGAGGGGCTGAACCAGGGGCGGGTAATGTGGACAGGGAATGTTGCCTGCCATTCCCATAAACAAAGAATATTGCCTGCCATTCCAGTAAACAACGTTGCCCATCATTCCAGTTCTACAAGGGGCAAGCCATCAGCCACAACAGCTGCCGCTCCCCCCCACCATAGGGCACCCTGAGGGGATTCAGGATGAAGACAAACAGGATACTGGCCTTAGATGGTTAAGATGTATATCTAAGGAATAATTTCAGTGAGTCCTTGCATTTTCCGATACTTAGAAAAGCACTAAGATCATTAACTTGAGCTGTCTGTTTTTTGTGCTTTCCAGTAATCTTTTTTTTTTTTTTTTTTTTTTTTTT